>NC_088794.1:52298260-52598656 GCF_011386835.1 Chrysemys picta bellii | reverse complement strand
CACTGTTCTCATCAGTGATTGTCGCTGACAAAATTTTTGTCGTGTGTGTGGGCGCGCGTGCGCTTTTTTAACACGTCTGAAGGACAAAAGTTTTGTATTTCACTTGCCGGTGTAGACAGAGCCTCAGTCTGACCTTCTGCCATTTAAAGTAGTTTTGGTGCTCCCCACAAGAGGAGGCTACAGCAGTTAAGGCTATTTGCTCTGGCATTGTGTCTTAATGACCCTTAAGTGTTAAGCTACTGTTTGGCTGTTTACAATGTCTACACTGACAATGGAACAACAACTTTTGTCTTTCAGAGGTGTTAACCTCCCCTCCCCCTGAAAGACAAAAGTTCTGCTGCAACAAGCATCAGTGTGAACAGTGCGTTGTCTGCAGGAGCCCTCTCCTGCAAGCTCCTCTTTCCCTAAGTGAAATATCCAGTCCTTTCTGTGGTACTGAAAACACCATAGCCGGTGGCC
Organism: Chrysemys picta bellii; assembly: GCF_011386835.1. Classification (NCBI taxonomy): domain Eukaryota; kingdom Metazoa; phylum Chordata; order Testudines; family Emydidae; genus Chrysemys; species Chrysemys picta. The sequence goes on along the minus strand of NC_088794.1, from coordinate 52,598,197 downwards.
AGCCAAGATACAGTCTTAACTATTAAAGAGAACCCTCAGATTTTGTCAGACATGTCATATCCCAATATATGTCCCCACGGTCATCTATTTCATCATATTTTGTATATATTTGTAGCCAGTTCCTCAGCAGATATAAACCAGCGTCAAGAGAGTGTATTGATTACACCAGCTGAGGATCTATCCCTAAATACATATCTTGTTCAGTGAACAAATATTATTATGACACTTGGACATTCATATGTTTGCAATTTTTCTCCTTATAGATTGTGATTTATACATCTTTTTTACTTTTATCTCTTTATAAAATGTTTTCCTTGCTCCTTGATGAAGTTAATTGTTTCTATCGGAGCATATAATGATTTGTTGCCCACTTTTTTGTGGACCTTTTAAAATATCCTGTTTCTTAATTTGGAGTTCCCCTGTTATATTTTTTTCTTCTACATTGCTCCTTTTAAAAGGGCACTTGTCAAAGTGTTGGATACCAGCACTTTTCTCTTCCTATAAATCATTTATGGCTGCTTGAATTATTCTAGGACTATATCCAATATCTATGTCTATAAAATATCTTGTGATTTCTGCAAAGTTTTTCCGTTAATTAGAAATTAATGATGAAATATCTCCATTAAATGGACTTTACTTAGGAACTCATAAATCTTACTTGGTATAAAGTGGTTAGGCATACTTTTTTAATGCTGTCAAGATAAATGTAATAATCCTATATCAAGACTGATGATGGCTTTTCTGGTCATCTGCCTTTGTTTTTAACAGACATTTAGCATGTTACTTTAATCACACTCCTTGGAGTGGCAATTTCTGCCAACCTGAAGTGGAAAGGCCAAATCAATGCAGTTAGAAGGAAGGTGGTTAGATATATTGCCATTCTGAAACAAAATAGTGCCTGCTTACACAATCTACATGCTGTGTGATCATATGGAATATGTTTCCCCTATTTGGTAGCTTCTCTAATTGTCCAAATAAATTGCAACACAGGAGTTCAAGATTATTGTTGATGACCAAGAAATTCTACCATTTGACTATTGTCAGTTTCCTCGTTAAATTGGATTTTCTATTGGTGAGGGTGATGCAGTGACTTAATATAGTTGCCTTTCACTTTGGAGACTTGGTTTCAAACATCCAAGACATTGGAAACCTGCCACAGTCTGGATTCAGACTTATGTCTAAAGGTGACAAATATTTTTAAATAATATGAGGGAAATAATGCAACAAAGGAAGTATCTTAACATTATAAATTGTGAACATTTCTGGGGAAAGAATCTGGCTTGGTTTATTGATCAATCAAATTGTTTGACTCCAACCAATGAGTTCTTGAGAGCTAAAATGCTGGACTGGACAAATCATTAGAAAATATACTTCAAAGACAATCTTTCACAGGCAGGGTGATGGGCAGCATGACCTAACAGACTTTTTCCTTCTGTTTCTACTTTGACTCTCTGATTCTGTAGTTATCCCATTACCTAGTATCATTCTCAACACTTAGCTATGTTATTTTAAACCCATACAGAACTCTGCATTTCTTAGCATCCACCTGTATTTCAGTTTTTTGTTGGTGTATCTCCTTAATTAGAGGGTGCTTCATTTAGAGCTATGAGAATAACTGACTTGTTTTGCTTCACTGGCAATTCCAAAAAACTGAAGCACAAAAATTTATATTGGGTTGAAGCAAAACCACTTTTTGTTGTTGTTTGAAATGTTTAGCGAATCAAAAAGTTTAAAAAGCGTTTCAGGTTGAAGAACTTTTTTTATTCATCTTAAAGTAAAATGTTTCACTTGGATTTTGCATATTAATTTTAAAATTTTCTAAAATGAGAAATTTTCAAACCAGTCATTTCAAACTGAAAATCAAAATGTTCTGACTTTCAGATTTTTTACATGAACAAATTGTTGAAATTTACACGAATTTGTGAAATGTTTGTGTTGCCAAAATTTACATTTTTTTTCACTGAAAAGTTTCAGCCAAATTTTTTTACCTAGTTCTACTATATTGACACAATAAATTGATTGAACCCAATTCTGCTCCATGGCAAAACTCTCATCAATTTCAAAGGGAACAGGTCCATTATCTGCAAGTTGTAGAGCTGACTTGTGTAGTTAAGACAGTCTCACATTTTGGCCACGGACGGTGGGGCTTTGGCTTCAGCCTCGGACCCCAGCAAGTCTAACACCAGCACTGGGAACCCCTTTAAAATGGGATACTGACTCACAGTTTGAGAATTGCTGCTATAGGCTATATCCACACAGAACAAAAAAAAAAATTACATTGTGACCAAGCATCACAATCACTGGCAGAAAACGTGCTCTAGAACTCCAATATGAGAGCAGCTTTCTAACTACCCCAATACAGCATAGAAGGTCCAACTGTACCAATAGCAGATGAGGGTATAGGTGAACTATAAGGCATCGCTACACATGCATACATACATCCCTGCCTACTTCTCACTTGTGCGGTGTGCACTTGAGGTGTAGCTGAGAATCTGGCCTACAGCCTCAGTAGGACTGCTGATATTTGAAATAAGCAATTGCTTGTGGGACTGGTAAATACAATTGTGCTGTCACTATCAGCCTCAGGATCTAATCTGCGCTGACTTTTTATTATGTCCTTTCTATAAGGACCCACTGTATAAAGCTAATTGCAGATTACAAGAGATGCCTCTCCCACAGAGTAGCACCAACCCTGATATTTTTAATTGCTAGATGGGGAGAAAATCTGATTTTATAGGTTGAAAATTACAATCCCCAAGAGTATACCCGATTTAAATAATCAGTAATCAAAAAGGCAAGGTGTGCGTGTGTGTGTGCGCATGCGCATATAGATAGTTGCACTAAAATCTAGCGTGGAGGTGTAAAGGATTATAACAGAAATCCCACATTTCTCTTAAGTATATGTTAGCTTAAAGACCCATGTGTCAATAAAATTCAGGCAATGATTCTATGGAACATATAATTTGAAACATATACTGATGACTCAAAAATCTCTCTCTCTGCTCAAGACTTGTTTCTTTCTGTTCAACCCTGCATCTCTGTCTGGTCTTTCATCAATCTCCTCATAGACATTCTGACATCTGCAGTTGTCACCTTAAATTCATCATTCATGGCCAAAGCTGGGCTTTTGATCTTTCTTTCAGAGGCCCTCCCTTTTTCTTTCCCTTTCTTCATCACCATGGACAAACCACCATTCTCAAAATCACTCATGCCCATAACCTGACTGGTACAATTGGCTAGGTCCTCTTTCTACACTTGCACATCTAGCCAGGGTCTTGTTTTGCTGCTTCTTCCTACATAATGTCCAGCCTCTTCTCTGTCCACACCACCAAAAATCTCACCCAAGCCCTAATTTTACCTCTTGACTACTGCACCCTCACCCTTCCTCCAATTAATTCAAAATGCTCCTGCTAAGATCATCTTTCTGTCTCGCTGCGCTGACCACTTCAACCACTACCAGCTGCCCCTTCACTTCTGCATCCAATACAAACTTGTCTTTTTCCATTCAGGCCATTCACAACTTAACCTTGCCTTACCTATATGATTTAGTAACTTATCACTAACCCTTCCAGCTCATCTAGTAATTTACACTCATGTCAATCTCTGCCTATGCTGTGCCAAAGTTCCTAGTGCTCACTGCCCATCAGTCAGCGTCGTCTTCAAGTGTTCCTGTGCTGCCTCCTACGCACCCCCTTATGCATAGGAAAAGCTCCTAAAAAAAAAAAAAAATCTATACTACTGCCTTTCTCTCTCAGATCCCACTGTAAGCCTTACCTCTGCGCTGGTGCCAGCAACACTTTGCCTGCTGACCAAGGGTAGACAGGTAAAGAGCTGTGTGACTTTCCCTCCCTTCCTTTTTCTACTCCTCAATTTTACTAACTCCCATGCTCCTGCCATTCCCATCCTGTCTCTACCTCCAATTAAAAATAAAACCCAGCCATACATGTAACTAACTAAACTGTGCCCATCGGCACCTTTGTGTTTATATCCTCGTCTCCAACCCTCCATTTGTTTGTGTCTTTAAGATTGTAAGCCCTTGCAGGGAGGGATTCTCAGGTTCTGTGTATATACAGCACCTAGTCCTATGGGACTCAGTCCTCACTGGGGCCTTCGGGCAGTACCATAATATGAATGCTTAGTAGGAATAACAATGTGCTGTTTCTGCCTCCTGCACAATATACCAATTTACATATGACTATGGCATAAGGCATACTTTGCATCTCTTTTGAGTAAATACTGACTTTTTGGTTTATGGACACATGGATTTGTTCGTGAAATTGATTTTAAAAACAGGCCTAGTCCTTCCCCCACCAAGGGGTGTGTGTGTGTGTGTGTGTATGCACGCATGCTAACAATGCAAACCAGTGTGCATGCAGCTGTTTGGATTCTCAAAGCACAGTGCCAGTGAACTTAAAATCAACAGCAAAGAACTAATTAAAAATTATACTAGTTAAAAGCAAAGCTAATTAAAAGCAGTTTAAAACAACGAGTCTTTAATTGAAGTGTAAAAGTAGCTAGAGAGTCTAAGATACAAATGGAAATTGGGACTAAATGAGTAAAATAAAGATATATAAGATCTGAGACTGTGTTTTTTCACTTTAAATAAGTCTCTATTTGAGGATCAGGAAGAGATGTACAGCATTATCTAATTGTGCACCAGCACATGGGGAAAGCTTGTATACATCAAGTCAGTATCTCCATATAGTGTGGAAATAGATAAATAGAGTAACTGGATACACATAGGATGTAACTTGCCACTTCCTGACTGCTGCAGCAGGAGCCAGAAAGATGGGAGTGGAGGGTGATAGAGAGAAGAGGAAGTTGCTAGAGTTCTGTTCTGCAGGGGAAGCAGCTGGGTTCCTGGTGGGAGGTTATTAGCACCCTACTGGGGAGGGATAGGGTCTCGCCCCAAGAGAAGACTGCTAGTGGCTTGCTTCTTTTTCCAGAGGTAACGGGCATTCAGAGGGAAGTGCCTATAATGCATCTGGATTCAAGAGTTCTTCTGAATCCCAGCAGTAACTTGATCTTTATGACAGGTTTCAGGGTAGCAGCCGTGTTAGTCTGTATCCTCAAAAAGAACAGGAGTACTTGTGGCACCTTAGAGACTAACCCACTTGGGTTGTAGCCCACGAAAGCTTATGCTCTAATAAATTTGTTAGTCTCTAAGGTGCCACAAGCACTCCTGTTCTTTTTGATCTTTATGATTGAGTTGCCGACTTTGTGTCTTACTTCCATTGTGAGGTAGAAATGAAATAAAGTAATATTGAAATAGGTAACGCAGCCAGATTTTTAAATAAGGTTACCTTAATAGGCTGCTCCAGTAGTAGGGGAGAGTCACATCAGCATCAGGGTGTGTACATGCTCATTTTACATGCCTAAGTGCTGGTTGGTGCGTTCAAACCTAGGATTTGGAGATCCTGTCAGGTCACATTTGCAAACTGGACCCTCTGTGCCTCTGATTACTCCGTGCTGCAGAGTTGGACACTACTGCTCTGGTGGCAGGGATTGTGAAGGAGGCAGGAAACAATAGACTGAAATCTGGATCTCAACTTTCAAATTTGAGCCTACCTTTAACAAACCTAAAATCTTCTAGGCAATTTCAAACTCCACAGCTGAAGTTGTTTGTTTGGCTCTGGGGTTTGGTTCTAAAGCTTCTGTTGTTTCCTTGTGCTGTCATGTCATATTGTTCTGTAGAATACTAAGAACAATGACCTGATGTCTTCAGAAGGATTTAGGTATTCAGTATTGGATGATATCAAAGGTCGTGCCAGGCACATAAATAAAGAAGATAGCAGCAGCATGAAAGCTGTTCTATTTTTTGTGCTTCCTGTAAGGCTCCTTTGAAACTGCCTGTGTTTTATCTATCATAGCCTGCCTATAAGTTTTATGTCTAGGGTGGAAGAGGAGGAAAGAGATTACTTTGCTGTATCAAAATAATATCTACACAATAGTTCAACGGTTCAGTATATTGTTTACCTTGATTTGTCTTTGAATTATAGATGGTTGCTTGTGCTTAAAGCGAGGACATCTGTAAAACAGGACTTTCTGGCACTATGTATATCTTTAGGATGACTGTTTCTGTCTTGAAATCATTAGGATTGATGGTCCCTTTCCTTTCTGGAAATCTCATTAACTTTATAGTGTAGACCAGGCTTATGCCAACGTAAGCTGCCTTGTGTTGACCTAGTTGTGCATGCATCTATACTTAAATTTTGTCTCCTGCCAATACAAGTGGTCAGTTATGCTGACATAGTAACACCACCGCCCCAAGTGGTATTGAGCTAAAGTCAATGTACAGAGGACAGTGCAGCATGTGTATAGACACTGTTACTCATGTTGACAGTAACAGTCCTTCAGCAGCTGTCCCACAATGCCCCACGCTAACCACTGTGGTCATCACTGTGAACGCCACCGCCCAGGGTCAAGTAGACTGGAAGCCCCCACTCCCCTTTAAAGCCCTGTGAATTTTTGAAATGCCTTTTCCTGATTGCCCAGCTTGGTGAACACACCTAACAGTTCTCCATTGTTGTGTGCAGCTTCCCAGATTACCAGGCCGGCTCCACATTCCAGGTGCATTCTGGCCTGGAGTAGACAGGAGATATTGGATCTCTTGGGTCTGTGGGGAGAAGAGGCTGTGCAGGCACAGTTCCGAACTAGCCATAGAAATGTGGACATCTATGAGCAGGGTGCTCAGGGAATGCAGGAGAAGGAGTAGTTGGAAACCAGCAGCAGTGCTGTGTGAAAGTCAAGGAGCTGCAGTAGGCATACCAGGAGGCCAACAATTATCTGGTGCCCAGCCGTGGACCTGCCATTTTTACAATGAGCTGCATGCCATACTTGGTGGAGACCCACCATCACTACACATAACACTGTTGATACCTCCAAAGAACCAGAATCATGGGTCCCTGCCATGGGCGAGGAGGAGGATGGTGGACAGGTGACTGTGGGGTCCAGTCAGGCAATGAGCCAGGACTTGTTTTTGACTCCAGCCAGTCCCACTAGTCGAGCATGGGTGAGCCTGATGCAGGGGAAGGAACCTCATGTAAGCGTGTACATAAGTTTTCCATTATAGGGATACCCCCCTACTCCCAAAATAGCATGACATAGCTTTTGATTTTTCATTACTTTACTCTTGCTAGAAAAGGTAGTTACTATCTGCTTTTCAGTTTCCTCTAGAGTTAGGTGGGGGCAGGGGAGCATGTGGAGCTGTTTGTTTGGTGTACACAGGGATGTCCATTGAATCCTCCTGAGAGATCTCGATTAAATTTTCCTATAGATGCTCTGCAATCATCTGCCAAAGGTTTCTAGCGATGGCAGCTTTATTAATTCCTCCACAGTAAGACACTTTCCCACACCACTCAGTGATAATTTTGGCAGGCACCATTACAGATTAGCAGCAGAGAGCTCTAGTGGGCTTCGGGATGCCAGCAGCTGTGCTCTCTGCCTTTGTTACCCTCAGGAGTGAGATATCAGATAAAATCACCACTGCCAGTGGCAAATGGTGCCAGTATTCAAGGCCAAAGCCCTGTGCTACTACTTTCATGCAACTGAGCAATTCCCTTCTTGTTTTCCTAACCCCCACAGGGCCATATTCACCATGGCTGGTGCTGTGACTGGGGCCATGCACAAGGAATCCCAAGCAGAAGCGAGAATGAGCCTGTGCTTAACATTTTAGGGGAGCAACGGGAGCAAATTCTGCATTTTAAGTCTTCCTTTCTGTAGTGAGTATACCAGCAATGGTGCCACTGTGTTTTATCTGCAACTGCTGCTGTTGTGGCCTCGATGGTCTCCCTTCCATACCTGTGGAACATCTGACCCAGACAAGGAGGAAAAAGAGGACGACTCTGGATGACCTGTTCAGTGAGATCCTGCAAGCCAGTGCTGCCTGGGACTGTAAGCACAGGGGGTGGAGGATGAACACTGGGGACAGCATGGAGAAGGAAAGAGTGAAAAGGAGAAGGGTGCAGGGAAAGGAGAGGGGGATGTACCAAGACCTAATGGGACCTCTCAGGCAGCAAACACAGATGCTGCATACTCTGGTGGATCTGCAGGTTCAACAATACTGGACTTGCCTCCCTTTGCAGCATGCTGAGAACTCAATATCTATACCGCCCACCAACCTTCCACGTGTCATCCAGGGTCGTTGCATTACCCTTCCCACTCCACTGGACATTAAAGACTATCAGAGCTTCACATACACTGACCTATGAAAGCCACAGTTAGTGTAGGTGTAGCTGAAATGGCCACGAATGTTCTTTCCCCTTCATATGTATTGTTCTCTTATATTTAAAAAAAAATTACTAAAACTTAATAAATGTATTTGTTTTACAATTTCGTGTTTTTTTCACTTAATTCTGTTACAAAATAAATGTCATATTTTAAAACATAACTCCTCTAAATTAGTTTGCAACATATGCTACTGAGTGCTTAGTGAGTCTGAAAACAGCCAATTATTTGTTACTGATAGCATGACACAACTCCTAAGATAAGCCACAAACAAAATTAATAGATGTATTGACAATTTTATATTCCTATCTGTACAGCAATCGCCAGACAATTCCTAGCAGGCCATAAAAGAGCAGAGCCAAGCAGAACACAGTATAACAGTCTGTTACAGTGGCTCACTGTTAAAAGGGTCTTTCAAAGCCTCCCTGAGCTGTTGAGCTCTTCTAACAGCCCTTGTGTATGGCTGTTCAAACTCAGCTGCTCCACCTCCACTCTGGCAGAAAGGTTCCCCCTTTTGCTTCACATATATTATGCAGTACACAGCAGGCAGCTCTAACCACTGGGATATTTTTCTCACTGAGGTCCAATCTTGAGTAAACAATGCCAGTGTCCCTTCAGTCAACCAAAAGTCATTCTGCACCTGCTAAGCTAGTAATTAAATAGTTCCTCAGCGTTGTCAAGATGGCTGGTGTAGGGCTTCATGAGCCAGGGGAGCAATGCGTAAGCTGGGTTGCCCAGGATCACTATTGGCATTTCAACATTCCCAATAGTAATCCACTGGTTGGGGGGAAAAGAGTCCCTGCTTGCAGCTTTCTGAAAAGTTCTAAGTGTCCTACATCTTCCCTGACCAGCCCATGCTGACATCAGTGAAGCATCCCAGCACCAATGCTGGGATAACCATAGAAAAGTAGCCCTTTCTGTTGATGTACTCAGTGGTGGTCTGGTGCCAAAATAAGAATATGCATGCAATCTGTCACTCCACCACAGTCTGGAATCCCATTGCTGCAGATCCATCCACTAGACTCTGCACATTGCCAGTCACAGTCCTGTATAGCAGGAGGTAATTAATAGCTCTGCACACTTGCATGACAACAGCTTGGGTTGGGTTTCCCAACTCTAAATTGACTCCTGACTGACCAGTAGCAATCTGGAATTGTAAGTTTCCACAGTGCGATTGCCACTTGCTTCTCCACTGTCAGTGCAGCTCTCATTTTAGTGTCCCTGCACTGGAGGGCTGGAGTAAGCTCAGGGTATAGGTCCAGTTGTCTGATATTGCCTTGCACATCCAAAAGTTCTGCAGCCACTGCTCATCATCCCATCAGTCTGTTCTTGTTTCTCTGGCCCAGAAGTGGTGTTCCACCATCTACAGCTGTTCCATGAATGTGACCAACAACCCTGAATTGGTTCTTACTCTGTCCCACAGCAATCTGTTGTCTAAAAAACTGTCCTATTCCCACTGATTTGGCTCTTCTTGCAGCTCTGCAAATATTGCAGGATTGTGCGCCTTTTGGTTGCAGCACTCATGACAATAGTGCAGCTCTGCACAGGCTCCATGCTTCTATTGGAGATTATGGTCAGTGAGGTGGGCCACATGGGTTTGTGGGATTTTGAAAAAAGGCATGAAAAATATGACACTCTGAGATGGAGGCAGTTGCACACTGGAAAGTTGACCCCATGCTTCACCCCTGTGAAACTCATTTTGTCCCTATCATGCATTGCCAAACTTCCCAAAAGTGGTGGGCTGCACACTGGGATACCTACCTATGGTGTACTGCACTGTGCATTGATACAAGCACTCCTGGTGTGTACGCGAACTACCACCATAAGAAGCCAATTATGTGCACACATACACACGCAAGTGATGTACTAACTGCTGTGGCTTTATGCCGCCATAACTTGCATCAACATAAGTTTGTAGAGTAGACATAGCCTTGGATGCTCGCTTATCCTGCAGAGAGAGAGAGAGAGAGAGTGTGTGTGTGTGTGTGTGTGTGTGTGTGTTTTCAAGCCATGCTTTAAAGACTTCAAGGTGCAGAGAATCCTCCAGCAAGTGACCCGTGCCCCACGCTGCAGAGGAAGGCAAAAAAAACCCCAGGGCCTCTGCCAATCTGCCCTGGAGGAAAATTCCTTCCCGACCCCAAATATGGCAACCAGCTAAACCCTGAAAATGTGGGCAAGACTCACCAGCCAGCGAGCCAGGAAAGAATTCTCTGTAGTAACTCAGATCCCACCCCATCTAACATTCCATCACAGGCCATTGTCAAAGATAAATTATTGCCAAATATAGGCTATCCCATCATACCATCCCCTCCATAAACTTATCAAGCTTAGTCTTGAAGCCAGGTATGTCTTTTGTCCCCACTGCTCCCCTTGGAAGGCTGTTCCAGAACTTCACTCCTCTGATGGTTAGAAACCTTTGTCTAATTTCAAGTCTAAACTTCCTGATGGCCAGTTTATATCCATTTGTTCTTGTGTCCACATTGGTACTGAGCTTAAATAGTTCCTCTCCCTCCCTGATATTTATCCCTCTGATGTATTTATAGAGAGCAATCGTATCTCCCCTCAGCCGCCTTTTGGTTAGGCTAAACAAGCCAAACTTTTGGAGTCTTTCATAAGACAGGTTTTCTATTCCTCGGATCATCCTAGTAGCCCTTCTCTGTACCTGTTCCAGTTTGAATTCATCCTTCTTGAACATGGGAAACCAGAACTGCACACACTATTCCAGATGAGGTCTCACCAGTGCCTTGTATAATGGTACTAACACCTCCTTATCCCTACTAGAAATACCTCACCTGATGCATCCCAAGACCGTATTAGCTTTTTTCACGGCCATATCACATTGGCGGCTCATAGTCCTCCTGTGATCAACCAATACTCCGAGGTCCTTCTCCTCCTGTTACTTCCAACTGATGAGTCCCCAGCATCTAACCAAAGTTCTTGTTATTAATCCCTAAATGCATGACCTTGCACTTTTCACTATTAAATTTCATCCTATTACTATTACTCCAGTTTACAAGGTCATCCAGCTCTTCCTGTATGATATCCCGATCCTTCTCTGTATTGGCAATACCTCCCAGCTTTGTGTCATCCACAAACTTTATTAGCACACTTCCACTTTTTGTGCCAAGGTCAGTAATAAAAAGATTAAATAAGATTGATCCCAAAACCTATCCCTGAGGAACTCCACTAGTAACCTCCCTCCAGCCTGACAGTTCATCTTTCAGTATGACTCGTTGTAGTCTCCCCTTTAACCAGTTCCTTATCCACCTTTAAGTTTTCATATTGATCCCCATCTTTTCCAATTTAACTAATAATTCCCCATGTAGAACTGTATCAAATGCCTTACTGAAATTGAGATCCACCGCGTTTTCTTTGTCTAAAAAATCTATTACCTTCTCAAAGAAGGAGATCAGGTTGGTTTGGCACGATCTACCTTTTGTAAAACCATGTTGTATTTTGTCCCAATTACCATTGACCTCAATGTCCTTAACTACTTTCTCCTTCAAATTTTTTTCCAAGACCTTGCATACTGATGTCAAACTAACAGGCCTGTAGTTACCTGCATCACTTTTCCCCCCTTTCTTAAAAATAGAACTATGTTAGCAATTCTCCAGTCATACGGTACAACCCCTGAGTTTACAGATTCATTAAAAATTCTTGCTAATGGGCTTGCAATGTGCCAGTTCCTTTAATATTCTTGGATGAAGATTATCTGGGCCCCCGATTTAGTCCCATTAAGCTGTTCAAGTTTGGCTTCTACCTTGGATGTGGTAATATCTACCTCCATATCGTCATTCCCATTTGTCATCCTGCCATTATCCCTAAGCTCCTCATTAGCCTCATTAAAGACTGAGGCAAAGTATTTGTTTAGATATTGGGCCATGCCTAGATTATCCTTAACCTCCACTCCATCCTCAGTGTTTAGCGGTCCCACTTCTTCTTTCTTTGTTTTCTTCTTATTTATATGGCTATAGAACCTTTTACTATTGGTTTTAATTCCCTTTGCAAGGTCCAACTCTACATGGCTTTTTGGCCTTTCTCACTTTATCCCTACATGTTCTGACCTCAATAAGGTAGTTTTCCTTGCTGATCCCTCCCATCTTCCACTCCTTGTAGGCTTTCTGCTTTTTCTTAATCATCTCTCTGAGATGCTTGCTCATCCAGCTTGGTCTACAGCTCCTGTCTATGCATTTTTTCCCCTTTCTTGGGATGCAGGCTTCTGATAGTTTCTGCAACCTTGACTTGAAGTAATTCCAGGCCTCCTCTGCCTTTAGATCCACAAGTTCTTCAGTCCAATCCACTTCCCTAACTAATTTCCTTAATTTTTTTAAAGTTAGCCCTTTTGAAATCAAAAACCCTAGTCACAGATCTATTTTTGTTTATTCTTCCATTTAATTTGAACTGAATTAGCTCATGATCACTCGAACCAAGGTTGTCCCCTACAACCATTTCTTCTATGAGGTCTTCACTACTCACCCAAACCAAATCTAAAATGGCATCCCCTCTTGTTGGTTCAGCAACTACTTGGTGAAGGAATCCATCAGCTATCGCATTCAGGAAAATCTGAGCCCTATTATTATTACTAGCACTTGTCCTCCAGTCTATATTTGGGAAGTTAGTCTCCCATGATCACACAATTCCCATTAGTATTTACTTCATTTAAAAACATTAAAGAGGTCCCTATCCATATCCAAATCAGATCCTGGTGATCTATAGCACACCCCAAACACTATCCCAGGGGAGGCTCTAGTAGCTTTCTTCCCCAGTGTGATTTTTGCCCAGACAGACTTCTTATTTCTTTACAGTCTACCTCATCATTGATATACAATGCTACTCCACCACCTTTGCCTTTATTTCTGTCTTTCCTAAACAGCACATACCCTTCAATACGTGTACTCCAGTCATGACTACTATTCGACCATGTTTCTGTTATCCCTATAATATCAGGTTTCATTTCCTGCACCAGTAACTCTAGTTCCTCCATTTTGTTACCTAGGCTCCTTGCATTGGTGTAAAAACATCTTAATTTTTGCTGTTTGGCTTGGCTCACATTCTTGACCTGATTAGGCACAGACATTCTGCCCCCAGTATCACCTATTAGACTGGTATCTACACTACCCTTCCTCCTTATGTCCATTCTCCTACCCACACCTATATCCTTTCTTAGTTCGTTTTCTTCCCTCTCAATGTTAAAATCCAGAGTGGAGATTACCTGGACATCTCCCAACCATCTTCCTCAAATTCCTAGTTTAAAGCTCTCTTAATCAGTTGTGCCAGCCTCCAGCCTAGAAGTCTATTTCCCTCCCTACTCAAGTGAAGTCCATCCTGAGAGAACAGTTCTCTGTCCATGAATGCCTCCCAGTGGCCATACATCCCAAAGCCCTCCTTATAGCACCACTGCCTGAGCCATCTGTTGATCATTATATTCTTGTCTCACCTTTGTTGCTCTTCTCCAGGAACAGGCAGAAATCCACTGAAGATCACCTGAGCCTCAATTTCCTTAAGCTTCTTCCCCAGCCTGGCATAGTCTCCCTTGATACATTCCAGCAAGAATCTAGCCGTATCATTTGTTCCCACATGAAGGACAATCAGTGGATTCTTTCCTGCTCCCGTTAGGATCCTCTTCAACCTCAGGTCCACATCCCGTATCTTAGCACCTGGCAGACAGCACATCCTTCTGTTCTCTGGATCAGCTCTGGTTACAGGCCTGTCTATTCTTCTCAGTAAGGAGTCCCCAATCACGTAGACCGACCTGCCTTTTCCTGGTGATGGTGTTATTCTCCGGTCTATCCCCTGTTCCCTCTGGCTGCAAGTCCTCTCGATTCCTATTCTCCCTTGCAATCCTCTGCAATCCATCCTGTAGCCTCCTGGGGTTCATATTTGGTGGTGGTATCTCCATTGACCCTTCCCCTCTTCCTATAGGACTAGCTGCTCTTCTCTTCTTCCTTGCCCTCCCATCTTCAGTGACCACCTGCTGTGCCCCTTCTTCATTTTCCAACTCTGCAAACCTGTTCCTGATCTCTATTTCTCCTTCACTAGCCCATCTTTTCCTCTGCCTGGTTCTCTTAGTCACATGCTTCCACTGTCCACTTTCCTTACCCAGCAGTCTCCCCTCAGAGTTCTTTGGTCCTGCTTCCATCTGCAAGTCTGAGCTTTTCCTTTCAGACTCCTCATGTCTCTGCTCCATCATCTGCTCAACCTCCCTTCTAAACTCAACCAGAGTTTCCACCTGCATCTCCAATCCTCGGATCTTTTCTTCCATCAGCTCTATCAGGCGGCACTTCATGCAGATGAAACTATTTTCAGGTACCCCCTCCAGGATCATGTACATACCACAGCTTCCACGTCCAGTCATCTTCATTGTGTCTTCCACTGCTTGGGTCACTACCCACTGCCTCTGTATCTGTCATAGCCTTCCCACCTAAGTCGTCTTAGTCCAGGAAATGCAAACCAAACCACCACCCACAGCAAAACAAACCCCCATCGAGTACCACAACACTGCCAGAACACCACACACTCCCTTCAATAGCCTGTCTGTTCCTCTGCCTGGTTCTCCTAGTCTTCCCCCAAACTCCCCTTGCAAACTCCCACTCAAACTCCCCTGTTTGCTGGCTCCTGTGCCACTGCAGCTGTCTGTTCATCCTGTTTGAAAGACTCTACCTTTGCTGCCTTCAAACATGGCCGAAGTCAGTATGCTCTCTGAACTGCCATTCCATGAACCTCATGGAAATAGTTACCATCAAGCTAGTGTCTTCCCTGATACGATTGACAAATCCCAGTCAGGTATGCGTGGGCATTGCCTTTCTTCCTTCCTCTCCAGACAGGACCATTATTACTGACACATCCCACATGAACAGCCACACAGCACAAGGTACCTACATGTCTTGAGAGTCCAGGGTGCATATCAATGTCCTGGAGTTGTTAGCTATTCAGAAGGTGTGCAAGGCCTTTCTTCAGTTCAGACATGCTCACCATGTCCTTATAATGTCAGACAACATCACAACTGTCTTCTACATCAACAAGCAGGGAGGAGTGATATCCATCTCTTCGTGTGCAGAAGCCGTCAACCTGTGGAACTGGCATGTCAGCAATCGAATCCCCCTATCAGCAGCCTACCTTTCCAGGAAGCAAAATGTGCTTGCAGATTCACTCTGCAGATATTTTGCAGTCGACCATGAGTGGGAGCTCCACGACTTGGTGTTTCACAATATTTTCACTCTGTGGGGAACCCCAATCAGGGATCTGTTCGCCTCTTAAGCAAACAGGAAATGCACCACATATGCTCCAGAGGAAGCCCTAGGTCGCCACTCCCAGGGTGATGCTCTGCCTCTTCCCTTGGTCGGACCAGTTCAACTGTGCCTTCCCTCCGCTACTGCTTCTGCCATGAGTTCCGTGCAAAATACAGCAGGACAGGGCAAGGTTATCCTGATTGCCCCCTGCTGACCCAGACAGTTTTGGTTTCCCAATCTTGTACGCATGTCATCCTGACTACCAATTATCCTCTGAGTGTTTCCCGAGCTCCTGATCCAGTGGAATGGCAAGATCAAATGCCCCTTTCCACGTCCATTCTACCTCAGAGTTTGGAATTTGGATAGGCATCGTCCTTAGAACATTCAAACTCTACAGCTGTGTGAGATATTCTTTCTAATAGTGGGAAGACTCTATTAGAAGATGTTACCTAGCTTTCTTCCTGGGAACATCAAAGGAGCATTCTCTCAAACTGCAGATATTTCTCTCGTCTTGGACTATGTCCCCTCTCTGAAGAAATCAGACCCATCTATCAGGTCCTTGTGAGTTCACATAGTGGCAATCCGTGCATACCACCCACCTTCTGAGGGCCACACAGTCTCCGTGCATCCACTGACCACTAGATTCTGGAACGGTCTAATCAGAATCTTCCTGCCTATTCAGAAGCCTATTCCCCAGTGGGCCCTGAACCTTGTTCTCTCAGTACTCACAAGCACTCCCTTTGAACCTATAGTTTCTTGCTTCATGTCTCTGCTTTCCATGAAGGTATCTTTCCTCAGAGCCATCCCTTCAACTACCAGGGTTGGTGAGCTTGGAGCGATGATGGCAGATCCTTCTTGAGGTGAGAGCTCATTACACAAGAGCACAAGCTCAGACTATGGCATTGCTTTAGGAGGTGCCCCTCCTTGATATCTGTAAAGCAACCACGTGGGGCTCCATTCTTGTTTGTGAGACATTTTGCTTTCGTGCAAGACTCCTCTGCTGGTGCCTCTTTGGGCTGGCGGTCCTCAGCTCAGCTCTACTGTCTATATCCTCGCATCCTCCTCCTACGTAAGTACTGCTTGTCAGTCACCCACAGTAAATACAATAGGGGCCATCACTTGAAGAAGTGGAAGATACTGACCTGTAACTGGAGGTTCTTTGAGATGTGTGGTCCCTATATGTATTATACAACTTGCCCTCTTTTCCCTCTGCTTTGGGTTGTCTCTGATTCCCACTAGAGAAGGAACTGGAGAGATGGTCTGTGTGCCCTGCTCTTTATCCCCTCAGACAAAGATATGATATGAGCCAGGGCTCATGTGCAGACCAATGGACACCACTTTCAAATTCTCCGGGTGCACATGCATAACCCACAGGAGAATACAATTATCCCTCTCGAACAAGTGGGCTTCCAGCCAAAACGTAGTTGTTGTGACACCATTGAGGCTGGCTATCAAAAAAACCCAAAAGACTGGCGCAGTATTTGTTGACCTGTCATCTGTGTATGATACTGTATGGATTAAGGGCCTGATGCTGAAACTTGCTAAAATTATATCTTGCTACCAAACACTTTGCCTGCTGTGGTCCATGCTGAGTAACAGATGCCTACGGGTATACCTGGGTAATAAGACCAGCTCACCCATTACCATAAACAACAGGCTACCACAAGGCTCTGTTAGAGCACTGAACCATAGCAGCATAGCATTGACACCCAAAGTTACAAGGTAGGTAGTGACAAACCCCTTATTGGTCTGGGTTATCTCCATAATGTTACACTGGAATGCCCCTAAGCTTTTAACTGTACATGTCTAGTAGCCACAATCCTCCACATATGGAATGCACAGGGGTCATTATCCTTAGTCCAGTTCTGGGGTGGTGGTGGTAGTACTTGGGGTGCCCCACTTATAAGTGCCTGCACTGTAAACTCCTGCATAGTTGACAGCACAAAACCATCTTATTGTGACTTTGTGTGGTGTAGAAGGTGAGACTAATGAATATAATCCAATAGTAAATGTCATAACATTATCAAAATGTAAAACCAGACAGACTATACAATGGAATGCATATAGGTAAGAAATTCATTAGACGCAGACTTCAGTCAAAAGAAAATGAATTATGGTTATCAGTACCAGAATAAGTAAAAGACAGAAAAAAACAGTTAAACCTTTATAGTCAAATCTTTTCATAGATAATTCATCAGGAGGCATATTCCCCTCTTCCATCCCCTTCCAAATTTTATTTTTTAAAGGAAGAGACAGTTAAATTTAGAATTGTAGCAGACAAAAGAGTGCTTCCTTCCAGAGGCATGAAAACCAAATCAAAAGAAGTTGTTTAAGAAAGAAAGCGTCCTGGTTGAAGAAGAATTCTGTCTGTGAGATCCCTGTAGTCATGCATTATAATTAGGGCCAACCACAACACATTATGGTGAAATGTATAATTTGCAAATGCACACTTTGTGGAAACCAAAAGCTGACCTGCCTCTGGTTTACTGAAGATTGTATTTGTTTAACTCCTCACATGAACAGTGTACTTAAAGTGAATGAACCCTGCTGTTACTCATTTCCATGTGGCGTTTAGGTTCATTAGGAGCTGAATCTGCAGTTCTGTCTCAGGGAAAATTCCAATATGTTAATAGCTGATGTAAAGATCTGCACAAAGAAAGCCATTTGGAGCACACAATGGTGAAATGTTTTGATCCTGCAAAACCTATAAATAGTGTTACATATTCCAGAGCACCATCTACTGGCACATTTTCTATTAATTAATTGGTTACATATGTCCTGACAGAACACACTCATAACACCATGGACTAGAAAGGAGGCCCCGAATATATAGAAATAATTATACAATTACAGAATGCAAGTTATTAAGTCAAAGCAGGTTTGTGCTCTACACATTTTACAAGGCTTTGTCTAGTTAAATTTTAAATATCTCCAGGGGTAGGGCTTCCTTTACCTTTGGGAGGCTAGTCCATAGTCTAACAGAACTCATTATCGGAAGCTTTCCTTATATATTTGTCAGACATATCCATTTTTTAACCTTATCACATTACTTTGAGTTGTATCCTTGGTGCCATCTTAAATAATTCTTCTCTCTCCTTTGTGTTTATACACTTCAAATCCTTATGGACACTTTTTCTGTCCCTTCTTAGGCATCACTTAGTCAAGTTGTACATATTTGGCTCTTCTAATTTTTCCTCATAAAGTGATCTCTCAAACCTATTGATAACTATTGTTGCTCTTTGCTCAAATCCCTTGAATTTGTCTGAATTTTTCAGTTATTATGGTGCCAAAACCAGCATTAAAAGGTACAGAATGAGGTTAGTGTGTAGACCAGAGGTGGGCAAACTACGGCCCACGGGCCACATCTGGCCTGTGGGACCCTCCCTGCCCGGCCTCTGAGCTCCTGGCCCGGGAGGCGAGCTTCCACCTCCTCCCCCGCTATTCCGCCTCCCTTGCAGCCTCAGCTCACTGCACCGCCGGCGCAATGCTCTGGGCGACGGGGCTGCGAGCTCCGGCTGGGCAGTGCAGCTGCAGAGCCACGGCCTGACGCGGTGCTCTGTGCTGCATGGTGGCATGGTTGGCTCCAATAGGGTTCCAGCTGGGCGGCACGGCTGCCTGTCCTGGTGCTCTGGGGGCGAGAAGCGGGGGCGGGAGAGGGTGGGGGCGGATAGCGGGCAAGGGCCGGGCCACACCTGGGTGTTTGGGGAGGCACAGCCTCCCCTAACCGGCCTCCATACAATTTCAGAAACCCAATGTGGCCCTCAGGCCAAAAAGTTTGCCCGCCCTGGTGTAGACCCTCAAGGCTTGATTTCTCACATTTACAGAAAACTATTGTGTAAATCACCTTGAATGACTGGGAACATCAACTCAGGGTTACTTCAATTTTTAAAAAAATAGTAGAGCAAGATAATGCATACTTTGTTATCTTCTGTTACAGAGTTCTGTTCCTAACCATCATGGATGTGGTTGGAAATAGGTCTGTGTCTCATGGCAAACAGTCATATGTGATGCCGACAAACCAGGTGCCAGCTCATGCTGAAGCCCTGGGCCAATTCACTGTTGTATTAGTATAGATCAAAGTGATAGTGTGTTTGGTGTTTAAACTTCATGAAAACTAGTGGGATATTACTTGCATTGTTTTGACTTATCTGTATCTCATTACAATGCAGTAGCAAACACTTACCTTGTGTACACCTCTGTAACTAAAGAACCCATCAAATGAGCCATGAAATGAGAAAAGCCTGGTGGAATGCAAATGAAGAACTTTAGCAAAAGTGCTAATTTCAAAGCAAGTGGTCATTGTGTGTTAGATCAGAGACAAAGATTCAGAATGCATTCCTCACTCACCGTCATCAAAGGAGAAGCCTTTGTGGGTAGTGACCCTGTCAGCTGAGAAGAAGCCATAAGTATGGATTCAAGGAAACATCCTGCATCTCTGGACTGTTTGAGCTCTTACAGGGAAATGTACCAAATGCAAAGCTGTATCTCTGGGGATCTCCATCTGGGTATCCTGAAAAGACTTTCAGGAACCTGGCAGTTTATTATGCCACTGCCACCATTTGGAATTACAAACCATGACTCACCTGTACATATATTTTTACCTGCTTTAGCCTCTCGATAATTCTCACTTCCTTTTCTTAGCTAATAAACCTACAGTTATTTTACTATAGAATTGGCTAACAATGTTGTCTTTGGTGTAAGATCTAGAGTACCAACTGACAGGACCAGCTCCAGGTTTTTTGCCACCCCAAGCAGGAAAAAAAAGCAGGTCCCACCAGCGAAGCAAAAAAAAAAAAAAAAGTTGGAGTGTCGCCCTTTGAGAAGTGCCGCCTCTAAAGAGCCGGAATGTCACCCCTTGAGAAGGGCCGCCCTAAGCACATGCTTGGAACGCTGGTGCCTAGAGCCGGCCCTGCAACTGATCTGAAGTAAGTGACTGGTCTCTTGGGACTGGGAGCAACCTGATGTGGTGTGATTTTCGGTGTAAATGAGCTTTTTATCACAATGTCCAGTTTGTCTGGGTGGCAAGATAGACTGAAGAGTCTAAGGGGACTGTGTGTGACTCTATGGTAAGACTGGTATAGTGATCCAGCAGTTTACATTTGTCACTGGCTTGGTGAAATCTAATTATAGAATGCACCACAAGTTTGAGGTGTCTGTCCTGAGGCAGGCACTTACAGTCATGAGCCACTCCAGACTGCGTGATATATTTTTATTCTAATGTGCTGAGAGTTACCCTCCAGGTATAGTCTGCAGCCCTCAAAACTAAAGTGGGTTGAATAAAGCCTTTCAAATTCAGGTGGATTTTATTACCAGTGGGTGCAATCTCATGGATTTATCTGAAGTAGACATTAACTAGAAATAGTACTGCACATGCCTCTGTAATATGGCCGTAAGATTTCCTTTACATCAGTTTATGTAATAGCTGGGCATGGGTGCAATGCACCTACCAAAAACCTGTCATATCTTTGAGGTGTGGAATTATCTGATGTATTCTTTCAGTGACACTAGAACATTTCTGCCATATATAACGAGTCTTTATCCATACTTACCTGTAGGTATTGTTATAGTAAAAGATAGGCTTTAATTATACGAGTCTGGGCATGTGGATGCGTTGTGCATACCAGCAGTCTGAGGCTCTGGATGGGTTCTGATTATAGCAGCCTGGGCATGTGGATGGACTCTGACAATCTAATGATTTTTTTTCAATGCCACAGCCCATCCTATCAAGAAAACATATCAGAGAATGCAAACTGCTTAGTTTACATTAACCACTTACGATAATGGAGATTGGCTCATGCCACACATAAAAGTACAGTAATTGCAGTGAAACTATATTGCAATGGTACATTGGGTTTCATTAAGAGGCAGTTTCGTCTTACAGCTTGGCTTATTGATTCAGAGCAAAGACGTCATTCAACCATTCCATGCCAGTTTGCCACTCCCACCCATTCATGAATAAAAATGATCAGGTCAGTGTTTTCTTTGAAGCTCTGTAAGTTGATTCTGTAAGTGTACTAATAAAGTGTGTGTCTCATAAATATGAATAGCACTCAATACACTTTGATTGTTTAACACTGCTTTTTAACACTGCTTTTTTATATTAAACAGCTTAAACTAGATGAACGATAAACAGATTTTGCCAGTAAAGCAGTTATTGGCCTTAACAAAAATCATGCTATCATGATCTTGTTTTAGCCATTTCTCATACTGCTGAGAGGGACCATGGTCTCTCTTTCAATTGTTTTCTCTGAGAGATGCATCAATTTAAGTGTTTGAAAGACTTATCGTTTCTATTGATAGTGTATCATGGTTTTTAAATGGATTCAGTACAGTTCCATCTCCAGCTGCCAAGACCTCATTACCTCCACTGGAAGATAATTGCTCTACAGCCAAAATGCTTCTGAAATAAATGTAGTCAAACTTTACTAATTCTGGGTCACTGAGAACGAAAATGATGCTTAAAATTGTTGATTGGCTCTAGTTTTCAAGATATGCTATTGGGTCAGTATACACGACCCTTGACTTGGGAATGGCGGAGGATAAGTGAGTTATAAAGGGAAGGGATCTCAATTTAAACCAAAAATGACTAAAATACATCTTTGACTGGATCTATGAATAAATCTATGACTGGGTTTGGACAGTACTTGCTTTTTAGGCAAAACAGTGAACGATCCAATCTGAAGCTGGTATTGCGTCATACATGATATGAATTGCATCATGTTATTCCTAGAAGTCTTGGATGATGCAATCATAACGAAGCTTACATCACTCTGCTGAACAAATTGCCCTATATCAGCTCTAGAAATCATTTTTTGTCAGTGTTTGATTTTGCAAAGGGACACATTTCTGTTTAGCCAAAGTGAGCAGAGATGCCTCGTACTTGTGTGAACAGTGCAGATAACTTCTGCTATGTTTGTGGTGAAGTGACTTTTGCATCACAAAAGCGCAGTATAACCACTATGGTTAAGAAAGCCTATCACCTTTATTTTGGCTGCAAAATTGGAAATCAGGACAAGAGGTGGGCCCCACACATATGCTGCAACACTTGTGCAACAAATCTTCATCAGTGGTTGAACAGGAAAAGTAAATCTATGCCTTTTGCAGTGCCAATGATTTGGAGAGCCAACAGATCATACCAGCAATTGTTACTTCTGCATGGTGCCTCCAGTTGGGAAAGGTGTGTCAAAGAAGAAAAAGTGGACTGTGCATTATCCAAACATTCCATCAGCTATACGCCCAGTACCCCACGGAGAAGGACTGCCGGTTCCTGATGCACCAGAATCATTCTCACTTGAGTCAGACGAGGAAGAGGAAGAGGATGAAACTTCTGGTCCTGAACCATCAATGTCACAGGATCCACATTTTCTCCCATCCTCCTCCTCTGAACCACACCTCATAAAACAAGGTGAACTGAATGACCTTGTCAGGGATTTGGAACTACCCAAGAGTAAGGCAGAGCTGTTGGGCTCCAGACTACAGCAGTGGAATCTCCTGGCAGGTGATGTTAGGGTTTCCATGTTCCGTGACCGTCAAAAGGATCTTGTCCCATTCTTCTTCATGGAAGGTGATCTTGTAGCCTGCAACAACCTCGATGGTGTGATGGCAGCCCTCAACATCGTTCACGATCCAGATGAGTGGAGACTGCTCATTGATTCATCGAAGACGAGTCTTAAAGCTGTTTTACTGCATAATGGCAATGTTTTGCCATCAATTCCAGTTGGTCATGCAGTCCATATGAAGGAAACCTATGACAACATGAAACAACTTTTGAGGTGCATAAACTATGACCAACATCAGTGGCAACTTTGTGGTGATTTGAAGGTTGTTGCTCTCTTGCTTGGTCTGCAGACTGGATACACAAAGTACTGCTGTTTTCTCTGCGAATGGGATAGTCGTGCAAGAGATTCCCACTACATCAAGAAAGATTGGCCACTCCGACTGTCATTGGAGCCTGGGAGGAAAAGTGTTCAGCATCCACCACTTGTTGAATCAAGGAAGATTTTGTTACCACCCTTACACATCAAGCTGGGTCTGATGAAGAACTTTGTCAAGGCCATTGACAAAACACAAGCAGCTTTCAAGTACCTCCGTGGAAAATTTCCAAGGTTAAGTGAAGCTACGATAAAGGAAGGTGTCTTTGTTGGTCCTCAGATTCGTGAACTTCTTCGAGATGATGCATTTGACCATGCACTGTGTGGCAAGGAAAAGACGGCATGGAAAGCCGGCAATGTATTCTTTGGCAAT
Source organism: Chrysemys picta bellii (assembly GCF_011386835.1). Lineage (NCBI taxonomy): Eukaryota > Metazoa > Chordata > Testudines > Emydidae > Chrysemys > Chrysemys picta. The sequence goes on along the minus strand of NC_088794.1, from coordinate 52,574,498 downwards.
AAATTTTCTCGGAAACAACAAGGCAGACAACTACAGGTTGTTGGTGGAAAACCTCCTCAAGGCATACAAAAGCCTTAGTTGCAACATGTCACTAAAGATACATTTTTTGCACTCTCATCTAGATTTTTTTCCACCGAACTGCGGAGCAATGAGCGACGAGCCCGGCGAGCGATTTCACCAGGACATTGCAACAATGGAGAAATGCTATCAGGGCAAATGGAGCCCATCAATGCTTGCAGACTATTGCTGGACAGTGACAAGAGATGCTCCATTTAATGAATACAAGAGACAAGCCAAGAAGCGCCGAGTAGACACTGAATAGGACTAAACTATGTACATAATAGTTTTTTGCCTTTTGTTTCATAATAAATTTTATTTATATAACCCTTTTGCTGATTTTTAAAGTGTTACATAAACAGGACAGGTGAAATATTATCATGTAAAGCAACCATAAACACATGAAAAGACCTAGGTTTACAATTTATGATTAAAACTCTATCTACACAATATACATAGACATAAAATGTAAAAACTTAAATATCTTAGAAACAGTAGCCAATCAGTTGTTTTAATTGTCATATTTGAATTCAGCACATCAAAATACATAATAAATAGCACATTTTATCTCTGAAGCAGACGACTTCTCAAAAATTGTAGACCAGTGTAATTTTACTGGCTAGCAGGTTGAAGCAGTGCTGTGACAGTTCTCTGTATATTTCTAGCTTTAGTTTATCACAAAAAAAACCCCCAAAAAACAAATGAGGTTAACCCTTTGTGTAAGGAACCAGATGGCACTAGGAAGGCCTATTGCCTCACTAAGAAGATTCTACTTTTAAGAAGGGTGTAGGCCTTCAGCATGGGGTCAGGTCATTTAAGCTAACAGAAGTTAGAGGTGAGAGAGACTGAGCAGGTGACTGATACCATTGCCTTGCAAGAGCAGGTACATGCACAAAACATTTTGTTCTTTCAAAAGCTTACAACTGAATATTAACTTAATACAGCTTTTAAACTTTACTATGGAAAAGAAAAATGCTGCTTGTAACCATCTTAATTTAAATGAAACAAGCACAGAAAGTTTCCTTGCCTTGTTAAATCTTTCCTTAAACTTTCCCTTTATTATTTTAGTAGTTTAACAGAATACTGTACTGTACTGTATTTTCTTTCTTTTTTTGGTCTCTGCTGCTGATTGATTGCGTACTTCCGGTTCCAGATGAGGTGTCTGGTTGACCGATCACTTTGTAACACAGGTGTTTGTAATGCTGAGGTTCTACTGTATATACCGGATAACCCCCTACTGTTTGTTTATCCCTGCAGATTTTCTCTCTTGTAGATTGTACAATCTCTGTCTGCACCTGGCTCAATATGCAAATAGGTATACAGTACACAAATTGCCAGACAAGGAGATAAATGTCAGTTGCCTCATGCCTGAAAGGAACACTTTCCAGGTATGTCACCTGGTGATTTGTCTGGATTCCAAGACCTTAACAATGTAGTTTTTTAGTAATAGATCCACGACTACTTAAATATTATCTGTACATACATTTTGCAGTGATTATGATGACCAGTGGGTGACTGGCTTTCGGTAGATACCTCATGCTACCCTATAGTGAACTATTATTCAGATTGCCAACCCAGGGGATTCCTGTAAAACCTTATACACCCCTGTCCTCTGCCAGTCGGCATCAAGGAGTCCATGCATCACCCCCATTAAAACACTCTCCTTCCCCAAGGTGTTTGGAGTCTCTCCAATGTTTGCTAGTCCCACTCACTGGCTTGTCACAGTCGGTTATCTGCTGACCAATTAGTTGTCCTACCATCTGTCCATCTTTATACATACTAACTATAGCAATTGTTTAGGTTGTCCTAACCAATTTTCACATACAGAACTTCCATTTTGACATGGAAGAGGTTTTGGTTTTGAATTTGGGCGGCTTCTCTGTTATTATCTTAAGTCAAGATTGGTCCTATACCACATTCTACAAGAATAAGGGGAAGAGGAATCCTTAACATTGGATTCATGGATGGGTGAGGAGGCCTGTTAGTAGGAGCCTTCCACCAGTGGTTACATGAGTCCATTAACATACAGCCCATATTTTATCAAGAGGCTCCCTCAAAAGTGTATCCTTAGCCAGTCTGTGAATCAAGATTGCATGCCCTTGCAGAGGGGAGGAGGGAGGAACTAGCATTTAAAACAAATCCAGTCTCATAATCATAACTAGGCAGGGAGACAACACCAATGGGCAACCAATTTACAGGAAGTTCCCTTAGTTCTTGAAAAGAACATCTAAGTGTAGACAGAAGATAGCACAATGCAGGTGAGGTGAGTGGAGTAAAGACCCTGTTGGGAGGGTGAAGCATGTCCCTTTCTTCCCTTAAGGAATTTTTTTTTAATAGGTTATTTGGTACAGTCTGGTGCATTCCAAAGAAAATGTTTGCTCAAAAGTGTTTTTTTGAGCTGCAGGGATAATTCACCCCTGACAGGGATGACTTAGCAATACCTAGAAAGGGGTGACTAGCTGAGGCAGAGAATGTATCCAGTTCTCCACCTGGGTGGTAGAATTTTAAGAGGGGGCTGCCTCCCCCAGATCACTGAGTGGGACTGAGAGAACTCAGCTCACAGTAGAGAAGGGAATGTTGGGAAATACAGAAACTAAATGTGTCCAGTGTAGTTATTTGCAGAAAACTGAGGCAACTAGATCCACTAGTAATCCAACTGCTTCCTCTGCTTTTGTGTTCTTTCAGCTTCTTTGAAATGCCTTCCACGGGCTGCCAGGCAACCATAAATATATGCATATTCCATATACCAACCATTATGTTCCTGCCTTTCGTGTCTCTTGACACAGTTTGGAACAGGTGCTTTAAAAAAACAACAACAACCCAACACCTGTAACTAACTATCGTTGCTGGATAATATGAAACAAGCAGGGGAGTACAAGCTATTTGCAGTCACACACAAGAGCTGCACTGTTTCTGTTGCCTCTCTGGCTTTATATTCTCATGAGGGTGAAAAAGAAGGCTGGATTTGCCCCATTGAACTTGTTTAGCTTCTAAATGTGGTATTGGCATAAATATAGTAGTAGAAAGGGTTGGTGTGTGAACATAAAGATTACAGTTCTGTAATCACTCTAATGTCTTAGAAAACTAGCCACCTCACCTAATGCAACACATGCTGTTACCTATGGGAAATTGCAGTGCTTCAAAGCAAGAGAAGAGCAGTGCAAAGATGATTGTTTTGACAGAACCCTACAAAATATCCTACATCTTTGGTAGATTTTGCATAAGGAATTTATTTCTTTATAGTCAATATGAAAACTAACTTTAAAAAAAATATCTGGAGCAGTTATAGTCAAAATAGTTCTAACTTCCTTTTCAGAAGGGTCAAAGGTAAGCGAAAATAAGTTTGTAAAAACAGATTTTTAAGCTGTTCTAAGCTTGGTCACTTTGTTGGAAGCTGTGGGCCAAATTCTGCAATCACTCATATTTACACCAGTGCAACCCATTGACTTCAATGGAGTTGCTTTGGATCGATGTACCAGTTAAAATGAGATTTATTGACAAAAATCACAGATGAATATACAAATCACTGACCAGGATAATCCCACAGTGAGGTGGTAGGATTTACAGGTGTAAAAGGAAAGCAACATACACTCAGATCACAAATTCAAGCTTTACAATTTACACCCGGTCCTTGTGGTACATTGCCTGTTGCATTAAGAACCTTTGGGAAGCAATATAATGTAACAAATCATAAGCAACATAAACAGATGCTAGACATCATAAAGGAAACAAGATGCACTGGAAAAAGGAGCAACAAAATAAATAAATAAATTGAGCAGACTGGGTATTTCTAATTAGCCCCAGATAGTTCATTTTCATGGATAAGTAGATATCTGTATAATATAGATGTGTAAAGCTTTCATGCTAGCTCAAGATGGGTGTTCTTCCTCTTTATTGCCAGCAGATGTCTCTCTTGAATACCGCATGGCATCATAGTTGATGTGCTTAATTCAGATTTAAGATCAAGCTGCAGATCTTCTAGCTAGTTCCCCATTAGTTGAAATTCTGTTCTGGATTGTGGAGCAGTGTGGCTTTACATCTAGAAACTTAGAAACAAAGTATGATATAACCGTAAAAGTAATCAAGAATAAATAGAGCCGCATGATCAAAATGTGCCTCAGTTTTAGAATAAACTGGGATAATGAAAGGAAGCACTGCAGGAAGGACAGTTTGAAAGAAATCTGGTTTGATGGTGAAGAAAAACTTTCTTACAACATTGGAGGGCTCCAACCAGGCTCGTGTAATCCTTTTAACAAAAATCTCTTGTTAGCTAAAGTTTATAGACTGTTCAGTTGGTACAGCCATTAAAATGCAGAGTATGGATGGTGCTTCAATAATTTGCAATATCATGACAAATTGCCTAGATAAGGACAGCAAGAATGGACCTTTAGTGGCCTTACTGAAGCGCCAAACAAAAATATAATAGAAGTCATGCAGAACATTCCTAGCTAGTTCACAGTTTTACTGTCTATTACAATAGATGCTGAATTTTAACATATTCTTAAAAATATGTTAAATGTATGTTGTGCTCAAGGTTAAATGATTCTTGATATTAAGCTCTTTGGGACAGGGTTCTGTATTGGTAGAGTGCCCAGCACAATGGAGCCCTGATCCATGAATGGGGATCCTAGATACTACCAGTCTAACTAAATAATAATAATAATAATAATAATGAATAGATGCTACAGTCTAGTAGGTCTCAACCTTTTCTGTACTATGACCCAATGTTATAACAGAAAAGAGTTTCAGGTTCAATTCTCCCTTTTAGCCACTAAGAAAGGTAGGGAGGTCACAACCCGTCTGAGCTTGTTTGCAACCTCTCTTGGGTCATGATCCCCCCCAGGTTACGAACTCTTTATATAGACTAATTTAGACATTATCTTCTTTTATAGCTTGGCCTCAGTCTCTAGATGTCTTCGTGTTTTTTCTTCTTCTTTTGATTGGGAAGGACAGTGCACTGGAGCAACATCAGAGAAGGTGCTTGTTGGAGAAAGGAACTAAGGAATTGTGGAGGGAGGTAGAATTGGTAGATTTTCCTGAGCAGGTGAGTGGAAGGTGATGAGATCTAGGTAGAAGCAGACATGCTCAGTACCTTGGAAGCAAGAATGATGAGTTTGCGATTTATTTGGAGCCAGTGAAGGAACTGCTTTAGGGGAGTGATATGGCTGGAATAGCAGCCGAGGATGATGTGTTTGGTGATAGCCACATTGATATACTGGAGGGAGTGAGGCTGTTATACAGACAAAACTACACAGGATCTTTTAAGGGGGCAAGACAAAGATGCCACATTTATTATTATAACCATTTGATTTATGACCAATAACTAATATTTTAATCCTTATACACACACATTATACCTAATACCTACACACACACACACACACACACACACCAGATGTTCTGCAGCTGGTGCATAGTTACCAGTCCTGAACATAGCTTGAGTCTATGGCTTGAGTTTGCAGCTTGGGTTCGTAGCTTGTGGTGGCTAACTGGCCAGGAAAGCTGGGCACAAGGACGAGCTGGGTCTCTGTTGGGCATGCACCGATGCCCTTCCATGTTGGCAGCAGACTGTTACCCTCCTCCAAAGTTTTTCATCTTACCCATCCTTTTTGTAGGCTTTAGTTTGAATCCAGAGTCTATAGGTCTTGCTGTGTCACCCTGCCTCTGGGTTTGGTGATTGATCACCCGTCAATTGCAGATGTGACTTTCAGCCTGGGACCTGGCTTTAATCTTCCTTCTATTGTACCTTTGTTCTTCTCTTTTTGGGGTGGACTCTTCTTACTTTGTTAGGGCTCTTGTCTGCATCTTCAGCGATTGGTGTTTGAACTCTATTTCGTCAGGACAGGCTGGGGCTGGAGGTTGATTCCATCATCCATACGTACCTCATTCACACATCTCAACTAAACTAATAAGATTACAGCAGGGTTTGCAAAAATGAAGGTTGCAGCAAGCCGTTACAAAATGGAGTAAGCGTTTTAAAATGGTTTGCATTACAATATGGCAAACAGTGAACAGAAGTTACAATATAGACAAGTGTAGTGGATGGTGAACAGAAGTTACAATACTGAAACCGTGCAAGTCTTAGTGATTTAAGCAGGAATTGCCTTGACAGTGAAATTTACAAGAGCAACTGGCTGAACAGCTATGGATCTTAACAAGCATCTTAATTGTCAATTAGCCAGTTATTGGGGTAACTGGTTTATGAATGAATGTTGTTTCATTCATAAAACTTTACTTATGAAGTTATATTAATAAAATGAACAATTAAAAACAATTTCATTTAGCAAGGCCATGCTAGAAAGTCCAGAAAGAAGGTTAATTGTCATGGTGGGAGATCATGAAAATATGGACTAAGGTTTGGCTAGTAGGGACAGATATAGATGGATTTGGGATATGGTACAAAGGAAGAAACAAAATGTAGAAATGGCCTGAATATGAGGGGTAAAAAATAAGACGTTGGAAATGGGATTAATGGTGGAAATGAGAGACCCAGAGGAGTTCTAGTTTTAACATGTTGAGTTGTTATGCTAGGCAAGGATTTGCAAGTCTAGTCCTTAATACGTACAGCACCAGTGAAATGTAGATGCCTCTGGGCGATGACGGCAACCACTGGGCACACAGCTCCCTGAATAATCATAGAATCATAGATTCATAGAAATGGTTGTGGGGAGGGGAAACTTAGGCCAACAATAGTAGGTTAAACCTCCACTCTTATGAAAAGTGCTGAGAGATCTTTAACATCCACACAGATCAAACCAGAGCTAATTTTTAATCACATTGAGCCTGATCCTACCCTGATTTCAACAGGAGCTATGCCCGAGTAAGGAGAGCATGGGTGAGCCAAATGGCTTTAAAACTGATTGTAGATTCACAATACTACAGAGAAACTCTGGGCTTGTGCTCAGCAAAATTCTCCAAAGAGAAATAAACTGGTACAGACCCTGGGCTTGATTCCAGCTGCTCTGGGCCACCCTGGAGCTTTTGTCAATTTTGGTATTCCCCACTGTCAGGGGGATACCCAGCTGGAGCTACCATAATGTGTCTATGCCGCTCCCTCTATCAATCTCAAGTGCAGGCGACACGGCTGGGGGAAAGGGGACCTGGCCAAACCGTGCAGTATGTTGATCCCCAACTGCCAGAATGGCAACTGGTCTGATTTAGCCTTGAGGCTGCTTTTAGTTTATACTAAGGGCAGAGCTGGCTCGAGGATTAGTTTTCCATAAAGCCATCTTTTTTCTCTCCTCCGATCAGGGCCGGCTGCAGGCACCAGCTTAACAAACAGGTGCTTGGGGCGGCCAAGGGAGAGGGGCAGCACCTGCGGCAATTCGGGGGCGGCAGGTCCCTCACTCCCTCTAGGAGCGAAGGACCTGCTGCTGAACTGCCGCCGCCGATTGCAGCTTTTTTTTTGTTTTTTTTCCCCAATTGATGCCGCCGATCGCGATTGCGGCTTTCTTTTCTTTTTTTTTTTTTTGCTTGGGGCAGCAGAAATGCTGGAGCCGGCCTTGCCTCCGATGTGCTGAGCAATTCTCAGCTGGAGCAGAGGATCTAGCCCGCTGTCAGGTGTTAGTGTTTAGCTTGAGCTGCAAAGTAGTACTTTCTATTAAAAAAGATACACTTCTGGAAAATTGCTTCTCACTGAATCGCTAGAGAATCATGCCATGTATTTTTCAAAAGCTTTTACTACAAATCCTTTAAGAAACCACAACACATATCCAAAATTATACTTTAGAAATACACTCCTAGAAATAAACTCTTTCACTGGCCTTTGTATTACTTTTCAAGTTTTTAGTTTCCTTTGTGTAAAGCTGTTTCTCTTTCATTCAGAGTTTGTCTCTTCAGGAAATCTCTATCTAATATCACCAGCTTCCAGTGGCACATGCTGTGTGGTTTCTGGGGCCATAACTCCTATAAAAGTTATTGTCAAAACTGAACAGTTTTTCATGTAAGAACAAAGGGGGCTCTTGATGAAATTAGCCACTGCCAAATTTGCAGCAAAGAAAAGGAAAACCAAGCCATACTGTCCCCTACATTCCCAAGTTTGGACTTGTAAATTGGTGGAGACTTTCCAAACAGCCTTAAGGAATTTGGAAGTCCAATTACCATTAAAATTAACAGGATCTGAATGCCCTGTTCCCCTAGGTGGCTTGAAAATCTCACCCACGGAGTTTCATTTGCTGCATTCTAACCTCTAAGAGGGTAGGGTTATATTTGTCCCCCACCCCCTTAGAAACAACAGAATTTGTTTCCCTAACCCAGTAAATCCACCTGATTCATGGAGGCCAGAGCAATCTCCTTAGAGATTGTCTCTCTGCATTGTCTTAGGGGCCTGCCAGGCTGTACCTCACTTTCTATGCTTCCAAATACAACCACTCTGGCTCCTGCCCCCAGAAGCCTTTGCACACAGGATGTTGCAGAGGGGGAAAGTGGTTAAACTGCTGATCAGAAGGTCAGCGTTGGGGAAAGGGAGAGAGTTGGACAGAGATCATCCTCCTTCCCCATCTCCGTATGGTGGAGTTCCAGGCTCCATGATAAGGTTCTCTAGGGTCAAAGGAAGGAAGTGATGAGGCTGTGGAGATAACACTCCCATATTCTGTGGTCCCAATCCGAGCTCGACTGATGTTTTCTGTGGTGTTCACCCATGGATGGACGCAGTATAGATCAAAATGCACAGATAGCAGGGAATGTGACTGTCACAGGCTGCTGTAGGTTATTGTGTCAAGTAATATGGTGGGTTTAAAAAGTGGGGTGAGAAATTTTATGACCATCAGTGACATTGGTATTTGCACAAATTGAGACAACGCTAATCAAATTTCATTTTTCAGGTTATCTGGTTGCCTACAACTGTCAGGAAAGAATTTTTTGCTCTCATGTAGCATTGAACAATTGGGGATTGCCTTATAGATCTTTTTCACTTTCCTGTGAAGCACTCAGTATTCGATACTGCCAGACTTGATGGTCTAATCTGGTACAAATGCAGAATATGTTCCACAATTGTTTCTTTACTACTGTACAGTCAAACATGTCCCAAAAAAATTAGTTAAACTGGTACTAGATATTTTAAAGTCAGACACATAGGGGAAAAAATCCACTTAAGGTCTTGATCTTCTTAATGATGCCTACTTTCTGTCTCCTTTTCTTTAATGATTTCTTTAGAATGACTTTAAAGCATGATTTTTTTAAAGGATTCTCAGCCTTTTAGAAATTCTTAGGACTAAAGGCTTCTTGAAAGCTTTTCCACTAGGGCAATATTAAATTTAACCACATATACCTGTATATAATCCATTAATATATTTTTATAAGATCTAAAAATTAGAAACACTGAGTGCTTTATCCATGGGCAACATGCTTAAAGAAAAGTTTGTAACATTAAGAACACTTGGGCAGGAGAATATCTTCATAAAGAAGATAGTTAAAGCACTATCATAGCCAACACAAGCACATTGTTAATTATTATTATTATTAATATTTTTATCCATTTACATAATGCCACCAATGGCCTTGCTGCTTTAGATTCATTTTAATGGGAATGAGGCAATGAGTAGTGCTGCAAAGTTCAGAATTGGGTCTGAGCCCAAGTGGTTTTCTCTGGCAATGTTTCCATCCCAGTGGAAATATCCGAATATTAGGGATTCTTGTGGAAATCACTATGCCCTATAGAATATCAGGGTTGGAAGGGACCTCAGGAGGTCATCTAGTCTAACCCCCTGCTCAAAGCAGGACCAATTCCCAACTAAATCATCCCAGCCAGGGCTTTGTCAAGCCGGGCCTTAAAAACCTCTAAGGAAGGAGATTCCACCACCTCCCTAGGTAACGCATTCCAGTGTTTCACCACCCTCCTAGGGAAAAGGTTTTTCCTAATATCCAACCTAAACCTCCCCCACTGCAACTTGAGACCATTACTCCTTGTTCTGTCATCTGCTACCACGAGAACAGTCTAGTTCCATCCTCTTTGGAACCCCCTTTCAGGTAGTTGAAAGCAGCTATCAAATCCCCTGTCATTCTTCTCTTCTGCAGACTAAACAATCCCAGTTCCCTCAGCCTCTCCTTATAAGTCATGTGTTCCAGCCCCCTAATCATTTTTGTTGCCCTCCACTGGACTTTTTCCAATTTTTCCACATCCTTCTTGTAGTGTGGGGCCCAAAACTGGACACAGTACTCCAGATGAGGCCTCACCAATGTTGAATAGAGGGGAATGATCATGTCCCTCGATCTGTTGGCAATGCCCCTACTTATACAGCCCAAAATGCCGTTAGCCTTCTTGGCAACATGGGCACGCTGTCGACTTATATCCAGCTTCTCGTCCACTGTATCCCCTAGGTCCTTTTCTGCAGAACTGCTGCCTAGCCATTCGGTCCCTAGTCTGTAGCAATGCATGGGATTCTTCCGTCCTAAGTGCAGGACTCCGCACTTGTCCTTGTTGAACCTCATCAGGTTTCTTTTGGCCCAATCCTCTAATTTTTCTAGGTCCCTCTGTATCCTATCCCTACCCTCCAGCGTATCTACCACTCCTCCCAGTTTAGTGTCATCTGCAAACTTGCTGAGAGTGCAGTCCACGCCATCCTCCAGATCATTAATGAAGATATTGAACAAAACCGGCCACAGGACCGACCCTTGGGGCACTCTGCTTGATACCAGCTGCCAACTAGACATGGAGCCATTGATCACTACCCGTTGATCCTGACGATCTAGCCAGCTTTCTATCCACCTTATAATCCATTCATCCAGCCCATACTTCTTTAACTTGCTGGCAAGAATACTGTGGGAGACCGTATCAAAAGCTTTGCTAAAATCAAGGAATAACACATCCACTGCTTTCCCCTCATCCACAGAGCCAGTTATCTCATCATAGAAGGCAATTAGGTTAGTCAGGCATGATTTGCCCTTGGTGAATCCATGCTGACTGTTCCTGATCACTTTCCTCTCCTATAAGTGCTTCAGAATTGATTCCTTGAGGACCTGCTCCATGATTTTTCCAGGGACTGAGGTGAGCCTGACTGGCCTGTAGTTCCCCAGATCCTCCTCCTTCCCTTTTTAAAAGATGGGCACTACATTAGCCTTTTTCCAGTCATCCGGGACCTCCCCCGATTGCCATGAGTTTTCAAAGATAATGGCCAATGGCTCTGCAATCACATTCGCCAACTCCTTTAGCACCCTTGTATGCAGCACATTTGAGCACAATGGATTTGTGCTCATCCAGCTTTTCTAAATAGTCCCAAACCACTTCTTTCTCCACAGAGGGCTGGTCACCTCCTCTCCATGCTGTGCTGCCAAGTTCAGCAGTCTGGGAGCTGACCTTGTTCATGAAGACAGAGGCAAAAACCATCGGGATGGTTTGTTCCTGCAACCTCAATAAGGATTCTTTAAAATACAGCCAGCTCTCCTGGACTCCTTTCCCCCTCATTTTATTCTCCCAGGGGATCCTGCCCATCAGTTCCCTGAGGGAGTCAAAGTCTGCTTTTCTGAAGTCCAGGGTCCGTATTCTGCTGCTCTCCTTTCTTCCTTTGAGTCAGGATCCTGAACTTGACCATCTCATGGTCACTGCCTCCCAGGTTCCCATCCACTTTTGCTTCCCCTACTAATTCTTCCCGGTTTGTGAGCAGCAGGTTAAGAAGAGCTCTGCCCCTAGTTGGTTCCTCCAGCACTTGCACCAGGAAATTGTCCCCTACATTTTCCAAAAAATTTGTGGATTGTCTGTGCATCGCTGTATTGCTCTCCCAGCAGATATCAAGGTGATTAAAGTCTCCCATGAGAACCAGGGCCTGCGATCTAGCAACTTCTGTTAGTTGCCGGAAGAAAGCCTCGTCTGCCTCATCCCCCTGGTCTGGTGGTCTATAGCAGACCCCCACAACGACATCACCCTTGTTGCTCACACTTCTAAACTTAATCCAGAGACTCTCAGGTTTTTCTGCAGTTTCATACTGGAGCTCTGAGCAGTCATACTGCTCTCTTACATACAATGCAACTCTTGCACCTTTTCTGCCCTGCCTGTCCTTCCTGAACAGTTTATATCCATCCATGACAGTACTCTAGTCATGTGAGTTATCCCATCAAGAATCTGTTATTCCAATCACATCACAGTTCTTTGACTGTGCCAGGACTTCCAATTCTTCCTGCTTGTTTCCCAGGCTTCTTGCATTTGTGTATAGGCACTTAAGATAACTCGCCGATTGTCCCATTTTCTCAATATGAGACAGGAGTTCTCCCCTCTTGCGCTCTCCTGCTTGTGTTTCCTCCCGGTATCCCATTTACCCACTTACCTCAGGGCTTTGGTCTCCTTCCCGCAGTGAACCTAGTTTAAAGCCCTCCTCACTAGTTTAGCCAGCCTGCTTGCGAAGATGCTTTTCCCTCTCTTCGTTAGGTGGAGCCCGTCTCTGCCTAGCACTCCTCCTTCCTGGAACATCATCCCATGGTCAAAGACTCCAAAGCCTTCTCTCTGACACCACCTGAGTAGCCATTCGTTGACTTCCACGATTCGACGGTCTCTATCCAGGCCTTTTCCTTGCACAGGGAGGATAGACGAGAACATCACTTGCGCCTCAAACTCCTTTATCCTTCTTCCCAGAGCCACATAGTCTGCAGTGATCCTATAAGCTCTCCTTCCTGCAGACAAAGGCACATACTGGGTAAAACCAATGGTCGCTCTAACCCAATATCCTGTCTTACAACAGTGGCCAATGCTAGATGCTTCAGAATCAATGAACAGAACTGGGCAATAATTGGGTGATCCATCTCTTGTCATCCAGTTCCAGCTTCTGGCAGTCAGAGCTTCAGAGAGACCCAGAGCATGGGGTTGTGTCCCTGACAATCTTGGCTAACAGGCTCATGGAGAATAGATCTATCAATGACAATCTAATTCTTTTTTGACCCCGGTTATACTTTTGGCCTTAAAAACATCCACTGATGAGTTCCACAGGTTGACTGTGCATTGTGTGACAAAATTAATTTATTTTTCACCATTTATGGTGTCTGTTTACTTTTTGCATGTCATGCACCTTGGAAGATGAAAGTAGATCACTCCATTTAATTTATTGTTTATAGTCACTTTTACTTTCTGATTCACATGCACTGACGTGATATATTGTGGTTTCCAATGCCACAGAGGAATTTTTAAATTAAAGTAAAAGACAAACAAAAACACCGTAACATTTTCTGATAGAAAATAAATATGTAAAAATCATTTAAAATGTTTCTAGGATGTTACAACTAGAAAAATCTTTTATACAACACCTACATTTTGCCTTTACACAATTTGATTTTATCATTCTAATAAATAATAATTAAGACTAATGCAAGCCAACAGGAGCCAGGAAATTTCAAATTAGGAATGACATTGTCTGGGTTTTTATTCAGGTAGTGGCATGAGTTAAAGGCACCATCAAACTGAACTTGAACTCTTTGGCCTTTGAGGACCTGTATCACATTGCTAATGTTATTTAAATGCAGTTTTTGTCTGTGATTAGTAACATTGTATGACATTGTGTTTCAATAGCTATTGCATTAATACTCTGTCAAACTAATACATTTATAATGTAGTATGCAGTCACAAACTGCCTCAATTTGTAATTATTCTACTTGACTTCCATTGCCATTTGTAGGTTAAAATACCAGAAACTCCTGGTTAAAAACCTCTTTTAAAGGTGGCACTAAAACTGATTTGATGATTGAAAAATTGTACAAGTAAATACAACAACTATGAGTGCTTGAACACACAATTAAATATAAATGTTTAAAAAAGCAGTTACTTGTATATTTCACTTTGAAGATCACAGCACGAATGTGAATTATTCTAGTAGTTGTGCTTGGTAGAAACTACACAGGGAAGCATATCTTTTCTTTTCTCTGTCTAGTGCGAAAGAAAGCAGTTAGTTGTGATCTTGAAAGACTATTCAGGGTGGAAAAAATAATTTTGATTGGCTACTGCACTGGGCATTAACTTTCTTAAAATATCCAGTACTTCATCTTTCACATGTATGAGAGGCGTCTGAGAGACAGTGAGACAAAGTGAACTGTATGGATGACACACCTCTGTGTGTCCATTTCACTGGATTTGGACGGTGCAGTTGCAGAGTTCCTAGTATTTAGTATTTAACTATGATTGGGGCTTGGATGAGAGCTGGTGTAAAGCCTAATTCTGGATAATTCTGAGGTAGTGTTGCTAGTTTGGAAACAGGAGGAAATGATGAAGGTAATATGTGATCCCTCAGTTGATAAAGCTGTTGCTGCCCTCCTCCAGGGTGAAGGAGTGTTGCCTGTGCCAAAACTGGGTGTTAGCTCCCTAACATAACCAGCCTGTCAGCCACTAAAGCACTTTCCTCTGGTCTATACCAACCTGCTGATTGATAGTAGATGCACCACAGTCCCTGACTCCTTCAAAGTGTTTCCGTCTGGTATCTAGCCCATGATCACTGGATACCCACAGAAATCTCAGATACTCTGTTCCTAAAGGAACAGTGTTTCCCAGTGTTATCTTAGATCACAGCTCCTATATCACACACAGCATTTGAGTTCAATTATAGTAAAACAAAAGGAAATTTATTTAAGAGAGATGAGATTCAAATAGGAAAAGTGTGAGCGATGAAAACAAATGGTTACATACAAAAATCATAAAATGCAAACTAGGGCCTACACTTATTGATAGTTACCCATGCTATCTAATAGAGGAGATCGATTCTTACCCCAAAGTTTGGTCTTTTGCAGTGTTTGCTAGCCCTTAGGAGCCAGGACCCAACTTTCATAAAGCACCCCCCACTGTTCCAAGGTACCTCCTCAGTGAATGGATCCAGAGCCTCTTTCTTCACCCTTTGATACACTGAATCAGTCTTCGGTCTTTATTCCCAGACAGGGCGATCCACTTACTGTCCTTTCGTTCCTTTTCATTTCCAAGTGGTTTCAATGTTTATAGTTTGTCTTTGATGGGTCTTCATTGACTTTTCTGCGTTAGTGCAAAGATAGACAATTGAGCAATATATTACATAATGGGTTAGCCAGGTTGGGGGGCAATTCCCTCCCGCTTGAATGACCCATCACCAAAACATGAGAGTACCTGATGATTCGCTTTGACACCAAGACCACCAGGGCATAATTTTCAATATAGTTACATTTATCCTTAACTCTCACCTGTACACACATCTCACAATGAGTAAGAGTATCAATAAATTACTAGCTTTCAGTAGATACCTCACATGCTACCCTTCTGTATAAATACCATGAAAGTGGTGTATTAGGTATAGTGAATTTGTCAGGTGTGAGACAGGAGTTGTTTGTAAAGAACAATGAACCTTTTGCCAGGTGTCACAGGGCCTCTTTTGCATGTTTCTCCATGGCAGATGCTCTGGCTTTATTTTCTGGATAACCGTGGAGATGAGGAGTATTTGAACTCTGAAGACTCAGCATTTGTTAATAATGATTGCATATAATACCTAGTGTTTTCATGAGGCACTTGCTTTCAAAGGCATTTTGGTATCTGGTAGATTTTCAGTGGCCTACCTACTTGATAATGTAAACAATATTTTTTTGCGTACAGACTAGGTGATCCAAGCATTACTTCTCCTACTCAGACAGGATGCAACGTCACCCCCATAGCACATAACCTGAACGGGGGTAGGGGGAGGAAAATGTGAATGAGATTGTACAGGATGTGATCTTTCTTGTAAGGAAATTTTCTACTACACCCTCAAGGCCACAACATGTGAAAATCTGATTAAACATGGCATAGTTCGGGAGGGCGGGTGGGTGGGGACAACTATCAGAGTTTTGCACAACTTCAGTTTCATAACCAGTGGTTTGCTTAGCTCTACCATTAAACTCAGTTTGCAGCTTTGAGAACTTTCTGTGGCTTCTCCCTGTTGCCTTCGCTCCACTGCAGGATTTCATAAATAATTCCTGGAATACACTCTTATTCATACGAGGTACCCCAATTTCAAGTATTAATTTATAAGATGTTTTCTGTAGGAGGGCTTTTGCTGAGGAATTAGAACTATTTTAATACAAGAGAGACTAAACACTTCAAATATAAGCTTTGATGGAAGGAAAGCTATAAAATAAGGATATGTTTTTAAAAAAATGGCCAGTGCAATTCTGTCCCTGATCAGGGATCTTTTGCTATCGGAATGTTCAATTCCTGGCTTTCAAAGCAGAGAGAATTTGCACTCTCTAGTACTTTATGAGAACTACAAGTCCCAAATGATCCATAATAAACAAACATTTATGGTCACTGCTGACAGTTTCACTTTTAGAAGAAACTCTTTTGAGTATGGAGAATGAACATTGCTTGTTTGATCTAATATTTTATTGCATAGCTACCTGTCTCCCTTTCCTTGTGGTGATATTAAGAGCAATTAAGTTTTACTGATCTTCTTCTTTCCCACTATGCCCTTTAAAAAACAGAACACTGAAGGTGGCTAACAGACTGCACATGAAGTACACTGATTGAGACAAACAAGTTTATTTCCCTGGACTAGGGTGACCATCCATCCAGTTTTTAAAGGGACAGTCCCATTTTTTTGGACTTTTTCTTATATAGGTGCCTATTATCCCAACCCCATCCCGTTTTTTCACAGTTGCTCTCTGGTAACCCTACCCTGGACTGAACAAGCAGGGGATATACCCAAAAGAGTGTTTTAAAACAAAATAGTGAAAACTGTTTTTGTTGTGCTTCACTAAATCAGACAGGTGAAACTCTCTTTTTGGAAGTTTGCCAAACATGCTTCTTTCTCAGCCTGAAGCATTACACAGTAGTTGCTGTTAATAAACAGATGTTTACTGCATTGGAGAATGTACCATTGCTGTGAGTGGTGATGTTCCCTATATTCTCATTGAGAAAGACTACAAATGCTGTAGTCAGTTTAATTCCCTTGGGTGGTAAATGTCCAGCTTTAAATGGTGTCCAGTCTACTTTGAGAGGTGGTGTGATCTAATAGATAAGGCGCTAGCCTGCAAGTTAGAAGACCTGGGGTCTGACTTAACCACTAACCCACTGGGCAAATCACTTTGCCTGTTTCCCCTCTCACCTGTGGCCTATCCATCTACTGAGTTAGCAAGCTCTTTGGGGAATTCGCTTATGTGTCTCTACAGTTTGTAGCACAAGTTGGCTCCAATCTCAGCTGGGTCTCTAGACACAACAATAATAATAAAATTCTGCACTCATTCTGAAAAAAATAATTTGTGAGAGCAAGTTGTGTTTTTTAGCTTCTGTTTAAAAGAAAAATATCCCCTTCCTCCCTCCCACCCAAAATCAAATAAGTTTAATGGGAATAAAATAATTGAACTTCTGGACAATGCATGTTTGGCCGTTCTATAACTAAACATGTGAGTGTATTAGAGTAACAATGCTGCACCCATTTTCAAAGATCTTAGTTATTGATAATTATCAATATTATAATAGCTAGCCCTTACAGTACCAGTGGGGCCAAATTATTTAGCGTGCTCTCGCAGTACCAGGGAATGGAAACGAGAGAGAGCTTCCTAGTCCAGAATCCTGCAGTGTAGAGGAATTCTCTGTGAGCATAAGGTTTTAAAAGCCATCTGCTATGACACTTTTCCTGCAGTTCCCAGCACAAGGCCTGTTTTAGTAGCAGAGCCCACTGTGCTCCTGTATGCCCCAGTTGATAGGTGACTCTTTGATGCCATTATCAGATTGGGGAAAGGCTGGAGCCACTTGAGAATAAGGGAAACCTTATCAGCACCAGGGTGGGAACCCCACTCTGACTCTGTTGCATCTAATGGAGATAAGACATAACAAAAAATCTGGGCCTTTGATCTTTGAGGGCTTTACAAACATTAACTAAAGAAGCATCACAGCTGTGAGGTAAGTAACTATTCCTTTCTCCATATTTCAGATAAGAATGGCCATATACAGTACTGAGTCAGACCAGTGCTCCATCTAGCCCAGTATCCTGCTTTCTGACAGTGCCTAGTGCAAGATGCTTCAGAGGGAATGCATGAAACAGGGAAATTGTTGAGTGATCTATCCCCTGTCATCCAGTCTCAGCTTCTGGTAATCAGCAGTTAGAGATGTCCAGAGCATGGGGTTGTGTCCCAGGTCCATCAGTGGCTATTAGCTAAGATGGTCAATCTTCCATGATCCCCAATGAATCCATCCTCTTTATTTGAACCCAGTTATACTTTTGGCCTTCACAACATTCCCGGCAATGAGTTCTGCAGGTTGACTGTGCATTGTGTGAAGAATTACTTCCTTATGTTTCTTTTAAACCTGCTGCCTCTTAATTTCACTGGGCGAGCTCTGATTCATGTGTTATGAGGGAAAATAACACTTTCCTATTAACTTTTTCCACACCATTCATGATTTTATAGACCTCTATCCTATCCCCCTTAGGCATCTCATTTCAAACCTGACCAGTCCCAGCCTCTTTAATCTCTCCTCATATGAAAGCTGTTCCATACCCCTACTCATTTATGTTGCCCTTCTATGTACTTTTTTCCAATTCTAATATATATTTTTGAGATGGGGTGATAAGAATTACATGCAGTATTCAAGGAATGGGAGTACAATGAATTTCTATAGTGACATGATATTTTCTATCTTATCTATCCCTTTCCTTTTGGTTCCTAAAATTGTTAGCTTTTTTTGACTGCTGCTGCACACTGAGCCCATATTTCAGAGAAATATCCATGATGATTCAAAGCTCTTTCTTGAGTGGCATCAACTAATTTAGACCCCATCGCTTTGTATTTATAGTTGGGATTATGTTTTCTAATAATCATTACTGTGCATTTATCAACATTGAATTTCATGTGCCATTTTGTTGCCCAGTCATCCAATTTTGTGAAATCCCTTTGTAACTCTACACAATCAGCTTCACAGTCAGCTTTGGACTTAACTATCTTGAGTAATTTTGTATTATCTGCAAACTTTGCCACCTCACTGTTCGTTCCCTTGTCCAGATCACTTATGAATATGCTGAACAGCACATGTCCCAGAACAGATCCCTGGGGGACCCCACTATTTACCTCTCTCCATTGTGAAAACTGACCATTTATTCCTACCCTTTGTTTCCTACCTTTAACCCGTTATTGATCCATAGGAGCACCTTCTCTCTCATGCCAGGACGGCTCACTTTGCTTAAGAGTCTTTGGTTTGGGACCTTGTCAGAGGCTTTCTGAAAGTCCAATTTCACAGTATCAGCTGAATCACCCTTGTCTACACACTTGTTGACACCCTCAAATAATGCAAATTGATTGGTGAGTCATGATTTCTCTTTACAAAAGCTGTGTTGACTCTTCCCCAATGTATAGCGTTTACCTATGTGTCTGATAATTCTGTTCTTTACTATAGTTTCAACCAATTTGCCCACTTCTGAAGTTAGGCCTACCAGCCTGCAATTGCCAGGAGCACCTCTGAAGCCTTTAAAAAAAAACCAGTATTACACTAGCTATCTTCCAGATATCGTCATTATTTATCTACTTTCAAATTTTAACAAACGGCTATATTAAAAATTCCATCCTCCCAAACCTATTGTCCCTTAAATGAATCGAATCCCTAGACTCATCTAAGAGATACTGGAAAAAATTGTTGGAATTTTTAATGAATAAATGGCATGTGTATTTGTTTAAAATGTGGCTAAATAAAAATAAACCTGATGACAACGTAGATCTAAATTTATATAAAACAGTGCTTCATCAAATTGTGCTATTAATATGTGTTAGTTTTCTGTAATACAGACATTTGGTATAAATTTTGAAACCAGACTTTATTTAACTGAAAGCTGATGCAACATTCATTTTTTTTTTCGTTGCCAAAATGAGCTATTTACAAGAACACAAAATATGTTTTCCCTGACTTCGATGATTCCAATGCATTTTTACAGTTATGTTTCTCATTCCTAAGAGATTAATATTCTTTCCATTCATGCACTTAACTCCCACTTAATAGAGCTATGTATGGGTCTGTTCCATTCCCTACATGAATGTTATCCAGTCTGGATGTCCTCCATGATAGTTGAGAAATTATGTCCAGGGCATAAATGGCTCAAGGTATTGACAGTAGCTTATGGAGCCTTTTACTTTGCCAGTTTGCATCCAATTTTCACATAGGTATTATGATAAAGAGCACTTTACAAATGCTTATGATAAACTTTGCAATTCTTGACCTATCTTCTGTTCAGTGGCCTTCATGAAATGAGCTCTGTCACAGTCCTATTTATACAGTGACAGTGGATCGTGATGCCACAATAATTAGTACTCCCCGTGTTAGCCATGTTACCAGATAGACAAAGAACTGTAGGTATAGCCACTGAATTACCCTACCTCCTCTAATGGTGGTCCTCTAGCTCACTATTGAGGCATACGAATGGGACACTATTGAGATGCTTTCCCGCTGGTGCACACACTATGACTGTTCTGTGGACAACATCAGTTTCATATTTTACTGAGCATTAAATTGGTTAGAAAAAAGTGCTATGGAATTCTGGCCTTACTGAAGTCAATGGGAGATTTGCCATTTCTTTCAGTAGATCCAGGTTTTCACTCAGTTATTCTCCCAGTTAAAGTGTGAACTCTGCAGAAGGGATTAAGTTGTATCTTTAATATATTTTGTCTTGTCCACTCCCTATCTCTACCAGTTAGTTCATAGTTCATTGGTTTTGTTATATTAAACACAAATTGTAATAAAAAAACCTTTCAAAAGACAGTGGCATAAATAGTGAGAACAACCAAATAATGGAATTAATCAGTGGTGGTGGAAACAACATACTATATGGGAAAAGTCATTTCAAGTCTCTTGAAAATGATCAGAAAAATTTCTCTTCCTTTTTATGATGTTTATAGACTGGACTATGTCTCTGACTTATTGCACATGGTATGATTTCTTTGTGACATTTTTCAATTCATCTGAAACCTATTTTCCATAAGGGAACATACTGCAAGTGGGACATGACTTTGTACTTGATCCTTTTACTACAGTGGATTAGCAGGTTTGGTGCATTTCTAATATTCTCCCTGGGAAATGAGCCCAGGTCACAAATCTGTTTTTTCAAATTAACTTTTGAATGGACTGGACAAGAATGAGTATGAAATTTAAAATGGCAGTTAAGATGATTTAGGCTAGGACAGTCCATTTAATTTAAAACCTGCAGTGTCCCTATCAAATTCATACCGGTATTTACTTTCCATTTGCTGTTAGTTTGAGACAGATGGGGTTTTAAATGTGGTTTGGGGAGAGTGGTTAATCTAAAAATGATTTGGAAATAAATGCGAGTGTGTTGGTCTTACTGAGTTCTCGTTTGTTCATTCTGACTATTCAGTTAAGCCACTGAGTTTTGGGATAGGAAAAACAAAATGGAAGAGGAGCACACAGCTGCAGTAAACTTTTTTCCGCTGGCCACCGTAAATCAAGTATTGAGATGGGGTATATACCTAGCTCCAAATCTTATAATGTTATCAACTTTGTTATTATTTATTTGAATTTTGGCAGTACCTAGTGTGACGGGTTGGATCACAGAAAACCCCATGGGAACTGCCAACTGATGTGCTTACACTACCTCTGAGCCTGTTTTCCCTGGCAGGTTGGGACTTCAGTGCCCTGCCTGATTCGAGCCAGACCCACTAGCCTGCTACAAACACAGACCCAGGTCTGAACTACATCCTCCAAAAGCCACAGGCTTAACTGAAAACAGCTTAAGAAGTGCTCCTGTCTCCAGCACTCAGATGCCCAGCTCCCAATGGGATCCAGACCCCAAATAAATCCATTTTACCCTGTATAAAGCTTATACAGGATAAACTCATAAATTGTTCGCCCTCTATAACACTGATAGAGAGATATGCACAGCTGTTTGTCCCCCCAGGTATGAATACATACTCTGGGTTAATTAATAAGTAAAAAGTGATTTTGTTAAATACAAAAAGTAGGATTTAAGTGGTTCCAAGTAATAACAGACAGAACCAAGTGATTTACCAAGCAAAATAAAATAAAACACGCAAGTCTAAACCTAATACTGTAAGAAAGTGATTACAGAGAAAATCTCACCCTCAGAGATGTTTCAATAAGCTTCTTTCACAGACTGGACACCTTCCTAGTCTGGGCACAATCCTTTCCCCTGGTACAGCCCTTGTTCCAGCTCATGTGGTAGCTAGGGGATTTCTCATGACTGCAGCCACCTTTGTTCTGTTCCACCCCCTTATATATCTTTTGCACAAGGCAGGAATCCTTTCTGGGTTCCCTCCCCTCCTTCTAAATGGAAAAGCATCAGGTTAGAGATGGATTCCAGTTCAGGTGACATGATCACATGCCATTGTAAGACTCCAAGCCCTCATTCTTCCCAGCCTGACTCACAGGAAGGCCTGCAAGCAAACAGAGCCATCCACAATCAATTGTCCAGGTTGATGGTGTAGGAGCTGAATTGTGTCTATGTTAAGTAGATTAGAGGAACATTGAAGGCCTGGGTCTCAATGTAACTTGTCTTGGTTATTGATTGTAAAACTTAGCAAGGTTTAATTTGCAATGCCTTTTTGCTCAATATAAAATACTACTGTTTGTATTCTCAACCTGTTTGTGTAAATATGAAATGTATGCATCAAAAAAAGATAAGGTGTAAAGGTCATTGTTATAGCCAAAGTCAAAAAAAAAAAAAAAGTAAAAAAATTTAAAAAACATCAAAAAATCATCAACACGCATCCATAATAAAGGGCAAATTAACAACCCTAAGGTAAAGGCTGGCACCCCTAAAAACAATTAATTAAATCAAAACAAAAAACAAAATAACCCTCTCAAGGTGTATTAAAATGTTTACACCAATTAAAAAGTAACCGGTCACAAACTAAGACAGCAAAATCCATAGGCTTCAACTACAAAAAAACCCCTATAAAAACAGGGTGGTTTGCCATGAAACTTTGGGTTCATCTTGCCACACTCCAGAAGCATCGGATCGAAACCGGTAGAAACCCGGCTCCCCTCTGCAACCAAACAATGGCAGCCATCAAGATTTCAAACCACCATTAATGGCCCACAATTTACATAACTACAATAGGACCTCAGAGTTATATTTTATATTTCTAGTTTCAGATACAAGAATGATACATACATACAAATAGGATGATCACACTTAGTAGATTATAAGCTTTGTAATGATACCTTACAAGAGACCTTTTGCATGAAGCATATTCCAGTTACATTATATTCACACTTATTAGCATGTAGAGTGCAACGTCACACCAGGGAACCCCAATCATGGATAAGGGCAGGCTTCATTGTGCTAGATACTCTACAACCACGTACAAATAAGATAGTTCCTACCCTATAGAACTTTCAATATTTGCATTATCACTTGTCATTACAAGTGGCCTTACTTGTCCCTGAATTATTTAAGATTGTGTTGTTAGATCTCCTAATCAGTATAGAATTAACCTACTTCAGCATACCGTAATTTACCCCAACCCTGGGACATTCTACCCAGTTGCCATGACAGGGAGGTGGGCACTCTTGCCTAGTGGAGAGGACCAGGAGTTAGACCTGGTGGACAGAGCAGGAATTGGGGGTAAGCCAGGGGTCAAAGTCAGGGTAAGCCAGGGGTCAAAGTCAGAGTAAGAAATAAGGAGTAAAGCCAAAGGTCAAAACAAGAGTCAGGAATCTAGTCAGAGATCATAGGCAGAGTCAGGGATCAGGAGTCAAGCCAAGGGTCAGAGCCAAAGAACAGAGCCAGGGTCTGTGTGGTAGCAGGCCAGATACTGCCAGGTTGTACAGACAGCTTCCTGGAACTTCCTCCATGCTTAAAGAGTGTGCCTGGACCAATCAGAGGGCCGGGGGTTGCTGGCAATTGGATCATCTGTGGGTGATGCTTCCTGTGGTGCTGGTCTCTCAGGATTTCTAGTGCATTGATCACAGTTCTGCCATGGGTGGTGGAGTGAAAGTGTTGGTCACCTTGATCTAATGGACTAAACCTGGAACTGGGAGCCAGGAGCTCTTGGATTCTAATTCTGGCTCTGCCACTGACTCACTGTGGGCCTTTCTGCAAATCACTTAACCAATCTGGAGTAAATTGAGCCATTGCAGAAGTAAGCACAATTCCATAGGATTCAATGAATTTGTCTGCCTGTGTCTGTCTCCCTATTTGTAAAATGGGGATAATTACCTAGTGCACTGGGGTATTGTAAAAATTATTTGGACGGTGGGCTCTTCTTGGCTGAAAGGTTTCAGAAGGTGATGGTAGAAAATTGCTCCTCTTCCCTGAAGGTGCTGCCATGTGGAATCTGATGACCTCCTAGGCAGGTTGCAAAGCTGATTCTCCCCCCCCACCCCCCCGCAAGGATCTGAAAAGCGGGGTAGAGAGGAATTGTGAGAGCAGTTGGACAGGGAGGGAAGGAGGAAGGGTTTAACTTGTACACATTAATCAACCTCAAATACAGACATAATTTTATCATAAATAATAAACACTTTCCTATGAAATTACCTATGAACATGTAGCAACAATCCATGGGTCAGAAGTGTTGTGATGAAGTATTATTTCTTTAGAATGGATAAGAATAATGTAGTTATTACTATGTGGAAGGGTATGATTTTTTATGTCCCTGACTTTCCTTGCATTGGGTTTATAAATCATATATTCTTACATTGTTGCCACATAGCAAGCTTAACTGGTTCTTGAAATGGAGTATTTTGTATTTGGAACATTACAAGGTTAAGAATAAGCCTTGTAATGTGTCTATTAACATGGCATCAGGTCAGAAGTAACCCTGGACTCAATAGTATGTAAAAGGGAGTCATAAAATCAGAAAATTCCTGCTATTTTGAATTCAGCCAGTTGCACATTCAGGAGGGGTTTAAAATGTGCCCTTTCTTTTGATGCTTCCATGAAAAATCAAAAGAATTTAAAAGCTATATCAGCTATAACAATAATCACATTATACGTTGCTCTTATGTTGTGTCTTTTAACCCTAGATTCTCAAAGCACTTCAGAAACCTTGTTTAAGCCTCACTATAACCCTCTGAGTGGGTTTGTATTATACGTGTTTTACAGATGGGTAAACTGAGATTCAGAAAGGTTAAGGACTAGTTTGTGCCCTCAGATATAACCCTGTCTAATGGTTAGCACATAGCTGCACCATCCCAGGAGTAATGAAAGAGCCTCAGATCTTCCACTAGTGCTTTCTTGCTCTGGGAGGGAGTAACTTACTGCAGCATTTCAAAGGATGCTACTTAGGGTACGTCTACGATCCGGTGGGTAGTGATCGATCTATCGGGGATCGATTTATAGCATCTATTGTAGACTCGATAAATCGATCCCCGATTGCTCTGCCATCGACTCCTGTACTCCACCACGGCGAGAGCAAAAATAAAATAAATAAAATAGCGGAAGTCGCGTATTTTAGGTCGATTTCCCCCTCCCCCCCAGTGTAGACCAGGCCTTAGTCCTCTGTGTGTCCCACCAACTCCCCTGCGTGGCACATTGGAAGGGAAGGAAGGGGCACAGTCATGGTTTCACACACTCTCAGCTTACTTGCTCGAAGGGGGAGCAGGGACATTACAGTCTCTCTGCTCTGCACAGGACCTGGAGCCAATGTCCGGTTAGCTCAAGGTTGATTAAGA
The DNA here is from genome assembly GCF_011386835.1 of Chrysemys picta bellii. Taxonomy (NCBI): domain Eukaryota; kingdom Metazoa; phylum Chordata; order Testudines; family Emydidae; genus Chrysemys; species Chrysemys picta. Next base: position 52,548,904 of record NC_088794.1, on the reverse strand, counting down.
CATAGATGCTAAAGGCCCTGACCTCGGTGTCACAGGATGAGGTCAGAATCTTGGCTTTCTTTTAAGACATTTATTTTTCAAGCAGTCATGGCTGCAAACACTCCCCGCTGAAACACAACAAAATCCCAAACAACAAAACAGCTTGAAAACGTGAACAAAGTGTAACTTCTGCAGTGATGTCTGTCTGAGTCTGCAGACAGCCTGAAACAACACCTCTAAGAGGTGTGAACTGTCCCATTCATCTGAACTCTGCCTGGGCCTGCTGCCACTCCACAGAGGGACAGAGCCATGGTAAGGGTAGGGCCATGGAGGCCCCATATGGGTTGTGCCTAGTACACAAGATTGCCTTAATTTGGCTTTAGGCTAGCTGCAATGGGATCATATTGGGGGGTGGGAGTAATTTACTTCCCTTTATTTCTCTGAATTGCTGCAGCAGGACTAGTCAATATCTAATCCTCAGTGGTTACCCAGTGTGTGGAACCCAGGAGTTCTGACTGCTTTAATCACTAGCCATTCTAAATGGAGTTAACATGCTTGATTTTAAGCCAACAAAAGCAAGGGAAATACACAGCTCTATGCCACTTCATTCTGAACTAACCCTGTTGTGTTCAAGTATTGCAGGACTCGCGAAAATGTGTTTGGTAGGGGGAGGTGGTGGAAAGAGGGAAAAGGATAAATTCATTGTGAGAGTTTCAATATTGGAACACAATGGAGAGAATTAGAAATAGAGTTGCAGCCTTAACTTTGCTGGTTTAAGTCAAACCCATAGGGATATTATTTTCAGCACTGTGCGCTGTGGATTAGAACTGCAGCCTGGTTTGCAATCTGTCACTACTACAGCAGTGAAAATCTGTCCCTTAATGCTATTTTACTAGTGTCGTTTTTTGTGTTTAATTATATTATACAGTAGTTTGTTGCAACGTCTGCATAATTCCTTTAGAGGTGCGCTAGAAATCCTTATGAATTTTTATAAACACAATCTGTGGATTACTTTTAGTCTCTCACTACCTGGTTTCTTCTCTGTAAGCTATTCTGCTGTGATATCATTACATTTTTCTTTCTTTCTCTCCATGCAAAGCGTGGCCATTTTGTCAAATACACAATATCAAGACTGAGAACCCCAAATCTCTGAATATTACATTCATGACTTGTATGTAAACACTCAAACGGCCTGTTCCCATTGAAGTCAATTGCAAAAATCCCATTGACCTCAATGGTTCCAAGATTTGGCCCTAATTGTTGGGTGTATCATTATCATCGTCATAAAGTTACTGATATGTGGCGCTAGATGAATATTGCAGTTTCCATGGATATGTTCAAACTTTGATGTGAATTTGGTTTGATTCTGTTTTCTTCACTCCTTTTGTATTCTGTGAATGAATGTTCCAGTGAATTGCAGGGTTATACAGCAAGACAGTAAATTTTAAGAGCTTACTGCTGCTTATTAGTAATGGTGAATATTTCCACCAGAAACCTGATTCTAAGTTACACTCATCCCGTCACATGTAACTCCTGTGTCTAGTAAAAACAGCATGAATTCTAATACCGAATACTCACAATTAACTTGTTAGTCAGCTACAGATGACAAGTTACTTGATGAATAATTTTGAATAAGAAATGTAACTGAGAAAATAACTATCAGTTCAGATGATCGCAAACCAATGAAGAGGTGAAATTCATCTAAAAATGTTGGTCCTGAATTATTCACCCACCAGCTCTGCCTTATGGAGCCTTTAATCAGTTCTTCAATGCTCTTTCTCTGAGTGGGAAGAAATGAATATGATCACTGCAGTTCTGTTTTGCTGTTGTAACCTACTTTTCCTCTCTCTGTTTGTTTGCTTGGAAAATGAAAGGAGAGAAATAGAAGAATGTAAGACTCTTTTTTTCTTCTTCTTTCTTTGTACATTTCTTTGAAATGGCTTTGGAGGCAGCACTGAGAGTTGAAACACTCTGTTCAGAATGAGATATGTGCTAATCCGGAACCAAAAGGCAGATTGACCCATGTACCCCAGATGCCTTATTTCCTTATGCTTGTATGCAGTGGTGTTGTAGCTGTGTTGGTCCCAGGATATTAGAGAGATGAGGTGGGTGAGTTAATATCGTATTAGACTAAATTCTGTTGGTGAGAGAGACGAGCTTTCGAGCTACACAGAACTCTTCTTCAGCTCTGGCAAAAGTATTCCGAGCATGACAGCTAAATACAAGGTGGAACAGATTGTTTAGCATAGGCAGTTAGCATCACCCTCTCATAAACACACTAGGGAAATGCAACCTAGATGGTGCTACTATAAGGTAGGTGCAAAAGTGGTTGGAATACTTTTCCCAGAGAGTAGTTATCAGTTGTTCACAGTCATGCTGGAAGGGCATAACGAGTGGGGTCCTGCAGGGATCAGTTCTGGGTCCAGTTCTGTTCAATTTCTTCATCCATGATTTAGATAATGGCATAGAGAGTATAAAGTTTACAGATGATAGCAAGCTGGGAGGGGTTGCAAGTGCCTTGGAGGATAGGATTAAAATTCAAAATGATCTGGACAAACTGGAGAAATGGTCCGAAGTAAATAGGATAAAATTAAATAAGGACAAATGCAAAGTACTCCACTTAGGAAGGAACAATCAGTTGCACACATACAAAATGGGAAATGAGTGCCTAGGAAGGAGTACTGTGGAAAGAGGTCTGGGGGTCATAGTGGACGACCCAGGCTCTGGGCATGGAGCTCTCTGCTGGGAGCCTGGGTGGCTGCCCGGCTCCTGGTGGAGAGCGGGGAGCCACAAGAACCCGGGGAGAGAGGCAGCTGGGCTTGCTGTGGGGAGCTATGTGGAACGGAGCCTGGGCTCTCAGACCCCAACACTGCCCCTTTTGTTGGTGGAAGCGCTCCTGGTGAGGACACGCACCCCCAACAGAAGGCAGTCTATGTAGACATGATTATTGCTGTGGCATTAAGTCAATCTAACATAGGTCAACTTAAGTTTGTAGTGTAGACATGCCATTGGAGAGCACTGATAAACTCAAGATAAACTGGGCTTGATTGTTACACCGCCTTTACATCATTTTAACTACACTGACTTCCCTGGATGTATTCCTAATGAACAATGAGGTCAGAAAGAAGCCCTAACTGTTTAGGGGTTTTTTTCTGAATTGAACTGGGACACTGACCATTTTGAAGTTTCCTCATAAGTGATAAAAGGTCTGACTCTGCCATGCTCACTCATGTTGAGTAGCTCGCTATTCCACAGGAAGGAACTACTCATGGAGTAAAGTACTACTCCACGTAAGTTAAGGTGGCACAATTTAGCCCTGAATTTTCAAATTTTATTTAGAATATTTCATAATCCCTGCTTGGGAGTTAATATCATCATTTTACACATGGGAAATCTCAAGCAGAGATAAAATAAATGATTTGCACACAGTGCCACAGCAGAAGATTGGTAGAATCCAGGACAAAATCGAAGAGTCCTGACTCTGAGAGCTTGCTCTAATCACTTGACACACTGCTTCATGGGAAACATTTGCATTTCTTGTGGTGGTGTATTTTATATATTTGTGCTATCACAGAAACTCCCTTAAATATCCATAGAAAGAAAAGTTTGATTTGGATCTTGGAAAAAAAAGTTCCTCTAAGGAGCTAATAAATAAATAAATAAAATTTACATAGCTTCGATATATTATTTAAAGGTAACCTAGTGTCAGTGCACAGGCAGCTGTATGCAATAAAGTAATATTTACTTATCTCTGCTTTGCATTGAAAGTGATTTTTCATGTTTTTTTTCAGGAACCTATATTTTTGTGTATTTTGTAGAAACCAACAATTGAAGATTTAGAGAGAGTCATTTATGTCATCTATATCTTAGGGAGCAGATCCTTTTTTAGTGTCATCCCTTTTCTAATATTCTCTTTTCTTTTGATGTTAACCTTAGCTTGTAGATTAAAGATATTTCAGGAATTGCCAGGGATTCTGAATCATCATTTTATTGAGCCTGACATAATTTGAGTAGAGCACAAGCCCTGATATTTTCAGGTTTCAGAGTAGCAGCCGTGTTAGTCTGTATCCGCAAAAAGAAGAACAGGAGTACTTGTGGCACATTTGTTAGTCTCTAAGGTGCCACAAGTACTCCTGTTCTTCTTTTTGATATTTTCAGTGTTCTCTAGAATCCATAAATCATTAAGACAAAAAAAATGCAAGGAAATGCCCACCAGTTAAGCTCACAAAGGTAAGCAAATTTATAAAAATCACAACCAAAATGAAGCATTTTTGTTTTCCTTATGGGTGATTGAAGACCAGATCTTATGATCCTTCTTCAGTCCTATTGACTTCAGTATGTGCTTTGCCTGAGTAGAGACTCTAAAAAGAACCATAAAAGGGTGCAGTTTGAATTCAGTTCCAGAAATTATTAAAGATTTGGGGGATCAAAAAAGAGATTTTATTTTTACTAAATCAGCTCACCCATCTCTGACAACACTAATACTACAGGTATTAAGAGGTAATAAATTTAAGCACCTGAAAAAAATACCATTAATAATTCAAGCAGTTGTTGCTAAAGCGAATGAAGGAAATAAAGCACTTTGCCTAGCAGAATGCACAGTTTCCGAATTGCAGCAGGTCAAATGAAGACCACAGCTCTTGCTGTGTCTCTTTTTGACTCTGTACATACTGGTACATGGCATCTCTGAAGGTCTGAAAGAACTCAGGCCTTTCATAGATGGGTGTAGTTGTAAAATCCGGGAATGGGGAACACACATTATTGTGAAAAACAGAAAATGTAGAGGGGGTCAGCATAAACAGAGATGTTGTAATGTAACTAAATGCCTCCTATCAGTCCTGCACTGGGAGAGAGCTAGAGTAAGCAACCTATTCGATCTTTCACATCTCAAATGTCCCTGATTCTAAAACAAGGTGAATTTGCTGGAACAAAATAGCTACTGCTACTGGCTGCTGCTGAATTTGTGACAAGAGCAGATGCTCCACTGCTTTCAAGACGTTTTCCACGGTTACTTTCCTCCCTCCCTGCCCATTTAAAACATTTTTATTTAAAAGAAGCTGCAAAACACAGTCAGAAAGTAGAATACTTTGGGAACCAACCTGTAGTCCTACCTCAGGCCTAGTTCCTCTTATATCAGTGAGAGTCTTGTATGAATAAGGACGTCAAGATTTGTCACATTAATATCTCTCAGGCTTAATAAAACTTCATCGCTCACTGCAAGACATTTCTAGGTATTGTCACTAGCCCATAGATATTGCTGAGTAAAGATAGTCCGATAAATTATTCAATGAATTTTTTCTGTTTAGGTAAAATTCCCCCATGTTGCAGAGAGCAGGAGCAGGGCCCTTTGTATCACTGAAAGCTCCCCTGCAAGACGCGCAAAGGGGTTTGTGTAGGAGGACCACAGATGGACCAAGCACACAGTGCTCCTGCGCACCCACTCATACCACAGAAAATGTTCTTGGCCCAGCCCTGCATATGCTGCTGGAGAAGCCACGAGGGAAGTGGGCTAGAGGAAGGCCTAAGAGATGCATGTATTCTTGGAAAGAGTGATCCAAAAATCCTTTGCCAGTGGCACAGAGGAATTGTGGCTACTGTTCCAGCCCATAGGCTGTAATAACAGCTAAGAGTGATGGGGACACTGTGCAGAGGTCCTGCTTGCTGGCCCTGGGCTAAAGGTGTGGATTTCACCTCCCTAGCATCTCCCCATACCACCAGCATAAAGTCTGAACAGTGGGGCTCTCTATAGCTGGGGTGGATTCACCATCTGCAAATTATTGGGAGCAGCCTGCTTTTCACTGTGATGTGTAGCTACACCGAGCCTATATGCTGCCACCAGTGGCATGCAGTGCAGACGTAGCCACAGGGCCAGCTCCAGGCACCAGCCCACCAAGCTTGTGCTTGGGGCGGCACCTGGAGGGGGGCGGCGCGGTGCTCCGGCTCCGGCCGCCGGGGAGAGCAGAGCCGCAGTGGGCTCGCCGCCTTCCCCTGGCGCTCTGGCCGCCAGGGAGAGCGGAGCCCCTGCCGGCTCGCCACCCTCCCCCCGGGGCTCCGGCCGCCAGTGGAGCCGCGGCAGGCTCGCCGCCCTTCCCCCTGCGCTCCGGCCGGTGGGGGAGAGCGGCCTGTGGCCGGGCTCGGCGCCCTCCCCTGCCGCGCTGGAGGCGGGGCGGGGGGGAGGCTTTTTTGCCTGGGGTGGCAAAAAAGCCAGAGCCGGCCCTGTGTAGCCAGAGTGTACTGGGAGTAGACTTCACTCAGTAAACAAGGCAAAGTGAATCCTTTGTGATCCAAATTTGATCAAAACTATGAGAGTAGTTCAGCTCTCCAGTTCAATTGCTGCCTTTCATAGATAATAAAGAAGTGAAGCTATTATGCACCTGGCAGCAGCACACCCATCTTTTAGCCACAATAATACACCTAAAAAAAACCTGAACAGATGTGCCCTAAGAGCCCCCTTGACTTTTTATCAGGAGTTGTCTCATGTCTATGAGGCAGATCAAATGACTTGCAAGATGCATTCGTTTTATGATAAACACACTGATTGTCATTACCAAACTTATACAGTGTGTTTGAAATTCATAATTAAGACTGCAGTATTCATTAGCTATTAATGTGTTTTTCCTCCTGATAACACTGATCACTTGATTTCAGATATGTGCTATCTTGGTAGGAAAATATCTTTAAGTGATCATTGTAAGGACAACCAAGTATGCGAGAGGTCTACTTCTCGCTAAAGGGGGGTGCTTAAAACCATAATTTTGCTTCTGTGTGCTAATACGGGATTACCTTTAAATAATAGGTTATTTAAAACGTGGAAGGTATTTTCCTACTCTGTCTGTATTTGTGTCTAGGCTTGTTTCATTTTTATTTTCTCCATAGACATTTCTTTCTACATTTGCTACATTTAAAGTGTGGTTTGTCTTTGTATTGTGAAGGTGTGTGTTTATTTCTTAATGATTCCAGCTCAGTATACAAGTAAAATTATGTTGGTGCTTTTTTTAGTGGCCACCAATGCAAACTCTACCTGGGATCTGAAAGTCAAGCTAAATTCTTTCTGGACTATCATAATCACCACTAACAAAAATTTGGTATGTCAGATTCTGCCCTGATCTCCACACCTGTACAACCCTATTGTCTTCAAATGTAATGTGATGGAAGCTACAGAAATGAAAGTAGATTTTGGTCCTCTAATTGGATCTTAGTTAACAATTCTGCTGATGATATGCAAGCTATAATAGAATACACGTCCTCCTCCCAGAACTGTCAAGGCTTTCTGACAAGTTAAAAAAAAATAATGTATTTTTTCACTTAGTAGGGAAATATGATTCTGAAGACAATGAATATACTGTCCACCCTGAGTAAGAGTGTATTTACAATTTAACTTTTCAGAGTAGAACCACATTTTATGCCTGGGCAAAATAAGGTCATTAATACAAACTTGGTTGCTGTTAAGAGACATTTCTGGTTATGAAAATACTGTCAAGGACCACAGTCTATTGCTGAATTTGCAGAAACTACAAAAAGGAAAAATGCAAATGTAGAATGTGAGGCCCAGATCCTTACTTGTGCTGTTTGTGTATCTGGCACAGCTGAGAGGGGATAGTAAGAAAGGGTGGCTTTACCTTGATCATCTGACAGTGGCTGGAGACTGTTTGGATCCCCATGAAACTTAGAGAGGGGTCAAGGCTGCTCTAATTTGTGTCTGGCTGCAACGCTCCACCCATAGGCCATTTTAGTAGCTGGGGCTCACAAAAGTGTAGCAACACTCTGGTCATGTCGTCATTCCCAAAGCCACATCCCCTAAAGCATAAGCCAGGAGCTGATGGCATAGGAGCTGCTCAGCTCTCCCTATCCTCAGCTGGTGCACAGCCCCAAAGTACAATTGAGAGCACATCCCAGGCTGCTCTAACCTTGGCTGTGGCAGTGAATCAGGGAGCTATAATAGGTTACCGTTTCTCAGCTTCTTCTCTTCCCGCCCTTCTCTTGCACTGGGTGGCTGTATCAGGGTGGGGAGTCCTCCTTGGCTAGGTGCTCCCCAGGCTCAGACAGAGCCAGTTAAACTCCTGTCCTATACTCCTTGACTCCCACAGCAGCTCTGAATTGGCTTCAATCCCACCCTGTACACCAGAATCAAGTTCCCATTAAAATGGTGTGTGGCTTTTTTGAATGTGCCATTCCTTTAATAGAAAAATGGGAAATATGCACATAATGAACAGGAACATGAGCCTCCAAAAGAGACAACAGTAAAATAAGTCACACACAAACTGTGAAGGGAGGATAAGGAGAGAACAAGATGGGGGGAGTGGGGATTTTTTCCTTATAAAGCCATCTGCAAAATGGAAGCTCTAACCTCTCTCCCTGCAGTGACTTCAGCTAATAGAAAGGCAGCAGTCTGAGTTTCGCCAGCTCCTCCATAGTTTAGGAACTGTTACAATTGGGGGCACAGCTGTGTCTAAATAGGGTCCCAGTTATTTCTAATTGGGATAACTCTGCAGGTGGGAGGTGCCTTCTCTGTAAAAGCTTGGTCCTCCATACTGATTTTTTTTTAACTCAACCCCAGCTTGGGGCAGAGAAGCAGCTAAATGGAGTGAGAAGAAAAAGGGCTATACATGGGTAACGTGTTTTTTTCTACTTCCTAGAAAGAGGTTTTATCTGACCATTTGTTTTCTTGCTGGTAAGGGAAAAGAGGTGGGGTAGGGGAAAAAGGAGCAGACAGAAGGGAGATGGAGGGCAACTGTTGGCCCAGAATATCCACTTGTTTCCTCTCCCCCCCCCCCAGTCCAAATATGGAAGGAGCCATCCATGCATTAATCTCTTTGCTTTTGTGTGGAAGGCGGTTCAGTTACCCTTTCTCCATGGCTTTCCACTTGGACCTTGCAGAGTCTCTCTGTGTCTGGGGCCCATGTGGTGGCAATAAGAAGAGTGGTGTGTGTGTAGGGGGCACATATCCTGCCTTCTCTTTGTTCTCACATAGAATCCTTAGAAAAAGTACTGCAGTCCTAGGCTTCTTTGCAGGGTAGCCCTTTGGGGGCCATTACAGTGAGGGTGAGTCCCTGGTAGCGAAGCCTCAATAGAACCATGTTACCTGCAAGGTTGGGTCACTGATGTCCCGAGCTGGTGTGGAGAGATAGTGTCTATATGTGGATGGCTCTGGCTCCCTGTAGCGCTTCCGGAATCCATCAGGTTTGGGGCCAGGCCCTGAGACCTTTCTTGCATGGGGCTAATCCTGCCCACTTGCCCCACCCTGATGGGATGTTGTGGAATCATTGCTGAAAGCAATTTAGGAATTGCCATCCTGGATCAGAGCAGCAGTCCCCCTCCTCCAGTATCCTGTCACCAACACTTCTGATACTAGCTGCTTCAGAAGAAAATGCAAGATACTCTGCGATAGATAGCTATAGAATAACCCTGCTCCTCCTAAGCTTCCTCCTAACCCCTAGTAGCTAGAACCAGACTTATGCCCTAAAACATGAGGATTTATATCCCTTTCTAAACTCCAGTCTTTGAAATAATATACTGTTATAATCTGATCCTCTTGTTATCCTTCTGAATGCTGAATCTTTTTTAGAATTGTGTAAAGATCTTGGCCTCTATATCTATAGAGAGGAAGGATGGTCCCCCTGGGCAGGGAGTTATCTTGCTCCTCACTCTTTCTTTTTGGCCAATGAATATCAAGTATTTATTCAAAGTGGAACAGCTTCAGCTGGAGAGAGTGAGCTGAGCCATCTCACCCCAGAATAATTTATAGCTGTTGGTGAGGATGTTCATCTGGGAGTGACGAGATCTGAGTTCAAGTTTCTACTCAAGAATGGAAATTCAAAACTGGGCGTCTCACATCCCAGGAAAGTGCCGTAACCAATGGGCTAAACATTATACAGGGGGATGGACCCCCCATTTTTCTGAAGCTGGCCTGAAATGGATTCTTCTAGCTTGCTGAGGAGTTCCAAATATTTTTCCCTGATCTTTTGGTTTGTTGGCTGTACTGAAAAAATCAATTATTTGCCAAGCTGTGGTTGTGAGGATATATGTATTAAAGGTTGTGAGGTACTCAGATATTACAATAACCAGAGCCATATAAGTACCTGAGATAGATGGATCTTGTCACAATGAGTCCCACATGCTAGTTGTATGGAAAAAGTATTTCTTTACATCTGTTTTGATTTTTTTCACTATTTAATTTCATCAACTGTCCCCTTGTCTTATAAGAATAGGCCCTATCTGCCTTCTCTTTAGCTTTCATTATTTTGTATACTTGCATTAAAACCCCTATTATTCATCTCCTCCTGGAGGTAAGGAGTGTTTAAAAAAAATCCTTGTTCACATTTCCTCTCCAAAGATTTTAATATGGGAGAGGATGATCTAGCCCATTGATATTAAATGTATAGACTCCATACTGTGTGTTTAGTGCATTATGAAATGCACACTGTAATAATACTTATATGTTTTTGTGCAGATTCTAAACATTAATATAGATGTACAACATGAAGACTTCTGCTTGACCTTAGCTGAAGCACTTAGCTGTTGCTGCTAGGTTGTCTTGATACAAGAGCATTTGAAATGTAGGATGTACTTTATAACAGGCTTCAATTATTATTATTACCTGCTGTTCTAAGGCTGTCAGACAATAACATTCAGCAGAGCTTGTTCCTTTTTTTGTCTGTGCTCTCATCCTCCTGTACACTTTTGTTAGTGTTGTAGAAGGGGTTGCGAAGTGCAATAAAACTCTTTTGAACACACTGGCTCCCAGGGGGCATTTCCTTTCAAATATATAGTTGTATGGCTGGTCCTTAAAAGAAACTATCTTGTATGATTTGTCTGACTATTGGTTTTGAGTCTAATTCAGTGACAAAATAGCAAGAGACAATAGCCCAGCAAGCACATTCTGTAACCCTTAGTATGGAAGATTACAGTATAGTCTGTCATATTGAATAATGAGCCTAAAATTATCCAAATGATAATTCTGAATGTTGTTTGTAAGTAAAATAATGTCTCATTAATAGCAGCAAAAAGTAAAAAAAATACTGGAAATGGGCAATAAAATGCCTACTGCCTGCTTTCATCAGTGAGCACGCTGGAGGTCTAGCCCATTTCTGCAGGACTGGACTCTTTAAAAGTTACCTTTCACAAAAACTAAAACCATATGAAAATTGCTGTGATGACGACCCTGATGGGTAAAATCCCTTTTTCTGCCATGAAGTAAATGCAGTGTAGAAAGGAGCAATGCTTGCTTCCCTATACCACTTAAATGAAATGCTTAAACCTTGGCCTTGAGGGACCCTCTTTGGGTTTAAAAGAGTTCCTTGTCCAGGTCTATTCCATTTTTTGGAGTCCATTAAGACTGCCCACAAGAGAGCTAGTCGCCATCTCAATGGACTCGAGGCAACTGAACAAATGTGAGCTGGTTACTACTCTTGCTCACTGACCTAGGAGGAGATTTTCAAAAGTGCCTCAGTGACTTAGGGGAGAAATTGTCAAAGCACAAAGGGCAATTAGGAGCCCAACTCCCAACCTGACCCATAATGTGGAAGAGGACAGCAGGTGGGAGACTGTTTTCAGATGAGGCTGGGTTGGAGTCAGGTATCATCAGGATAAATTTAATACTGAATGTCAATGGGAATTAGGCTCCCAAGTCATGCAGACACTTTTGAAAAATGTTACCCTGGGACTGGATTCACACAAGTAACATTAATGTGCAAGAATCTATATCACCTTATTAACCCAATTCCCCAAAATAGACTCTTGCTTTACTTAGTGGCACTAGAGCTTTCAGAATTTGGGTAGAGGGTTTATTTTTGTTTCATTTAATAGAAATATGTTCAAGGAAACTACAATGTTTAGTTGTTTTGCCCCTGCCATGCTAAGTTGGGCTTCAAAGAAACTTCCTTGCTAAAACTGTAATTTGTTGGGTTTTTTTAAGCTGCACGTGGCTGGCAGTGACAATGTTATTGTGGGCACCCCTGTGTGATCAATTTGGCTCACAGCTGCAGTTAGTGCCAATAGTAATTATAAGGGCTAATGGGATTAGTTTAACTGGTGATGTGCCAAGTTTCGATTGTTGAGGCCCTGTAAACCTATGGGATAGTATAGTATGGGTGCCAATTGGGATCACAGTAGGTAAAGGAGCAAATCTGAGGGAAGTTAAAATAAAGGAAGAGTGTAATCATTTGGTAAAATCTTCTCTTAGTCAACAGCCATTTACTATGCTTCATATATCCATCATAAGACTAAATGGAGCCACAAAGATAAGATTCCTTTGCCCTCTTGCCCTGCCCCATCTCAGTCCTGTGAAGGAAATCTGATTTGTAACAACTGAAATAATTACCAACCAACAGTGCCATCTGGGTGAAACCAAAACTCACAGAAGAGAGTTAACTGCTTTCTATTGTGCTATTGGTGTTTTCTCCTTGATTCAGGTAGTTAATTACAGTGTTGATAGCAAAGGCACACTCTGCTCTGCCCACTAATCCTGAATGTGTTCTCTGTTTAATTTCTTGCTTTGAAGAAAATGGTGGTGGTGGCTGACATGTCTGTTTCCCTCTCACTTTCTTGGACTGGTGCGAAAAGTGAGATGAATTCAAGTCAAAGCTGAGGACTCTTGTCAACTTTAATTTGCCATCTGAGAATGACATGATTTACATAGAATAAATGAGTGAAGTAGTTGGGGCGGGAGGTGGGGAAGGAGATACAATTTCAATGAGTTTATTCATACATTGTAAAGCATACTAAATTAAAAAGACAATGTGTTCATTTGACTGTTATAGTAGGAGTGAAATGTATAAAGAACAGAAAAAAAGTTTTAAATGTGTGGGGTTTCACACCCCCATAATGTATCTAACTTAGACATGCAGCCTATCGTAAAAGGGTCTTGTTTGTGTCACAAAATATGAACACAGAGCACTTGGTACAACATACTAGAGACCATATTGTGTATATATTGTACATGGCTTATTGTTTCTGCCTTGGAAACCTTCTCTCACACATCCACCTTCTGTCTTTTGTCTCCTTTCTGCTTCTTTCTTTTCAGCGAGCTCTCTACTGTGTCAGTTACTTGGCTCTCTTCATTACCATTTTCAGCCCTTCTGTCAATCCTTTCATCTCTGTTGCAAGTATCTGTTCCTCTCAAGATGTTTAAATTAATCTGTAACTCAAAGGATAAAAGAAATGGATAAAAATGTTCTTAAATCACTGCTGAAGGCAAGAGAGGACGCCCTCCCCGCATGATAACAGGGCTCCAGAGGGATAGAGAATGTACTTAGCCTGCGCTGTATATGCTATAGAAACAGCATGTGTATAACTTATTTCACAGTGTTCTTCTGTGGGAAGCTACTGGTACTAAGAAGTACTTGATTTGTCTATTTTTCATGTTGTTTAATGTTAATGACTCTCTAATCTACAGACCCAATCCTCCATCCATTGAGTACGAGTGACTCCTATCAAAACCAATTAGAAGAATGTGTGGGGTGGGAGCCCCTTTGAATGGGGGGATGAAGGAGGAATGAGGGGAGCTACTGAGATTTGGCAGGGAGCTGGCTCCAAACAGGGAAGGAGGATCCTGGGGTTCCTATCTGCTCCCCAACCCAATACTGGGCCCCCATGGTGGCCACTCCAGCCCTCTGGGTCCCAATCTCACCTGCACTGCCCTGGTTCTGCTGTCCCTGGAAGGATGACAAATTTACATGCAGAATCTGGATCAAAGTGACACAAGGCTAAAAATCCAGTGTTAAAGTTGGGCATGCACAAAAGAGAGCCGTATGATCTTACATTGATAACTGAAATTTTCACAATGGTTGAACTTCTTGGACAACCCACTGCTGTGTTCCTAATAGATATACCACTGCCCAGGTTTTCCAAGGATTGTCCCATTTTTGAGGTAGCTGTCCTGGGAAAATCTGTAAGCGTGCTCAGTACACACTACCAGCTGTCCACTTGTATGGCATCATGATCATCCCAGATGTCCTGTTTTATATATCTCACAAGTGGCAACTCTATTGCTGGGTGTTGTAGCTCGGGTAGACATTTTAGTTTAAGCCCTATTTTGCACAGACCCTGAGTCTTTCTCTGCACTGCATTATACACATGTGCTATAAGCTTATGCTTTGGAGAGGTCTAAAACATTCATTGCCTAAATATAAAATGGTTCAAAGTACTAGGAATATGTAGTTACCGAAAATAAGTTGCAGTTTGCTGCTGTTCTCTGTGTGAGGACAGGCCTTGAACACTAGGTACTGTAAAAGGAGCAGAAAAGCTTAAACCACGTGGCTTACTGTTGTGAGGTTATTGAATCACGTTTTCTAGCCATGGCAAATGGTGTTTTGAGACATTTTAGTTTGAGCCCTGTTTCACAGAGACCCCTGAGTGTCTCACTGCTCTGCAGTACCAGTGTTTGTACTATCTGCATTAATAAAGAATCCTGTGCCTTCAAAGAACTGAATCTGTGTTTGAAGTGTGTCACATTAACACATCCCACTGTGTCTAGGAATTGCAGCTAACTTTGAGCTCTGTTGGGCTGCCACAAAACAGAGCGTTATCCTTTTCAAATGAGGAGGGGGGCAAATTCTTGACTCCCTTACACTGGTGCAAATGCATTGTTGTCAAGGGCTGTAAGTTGCAAGCTAAACAAGTGGGGGTGTAGGGCACAGCAAGTGCTGCAACTCCAGGGTGAGCCATGTCTCTCTTTGGTGGAAATGGAGGAATCAGCTCTCCGCCAGATGCCTCCTTTATCCAGCAGCAGTACTCGTGCTGATTTCTCCTTTTGGAGGTTGGGGAGTGGTAAATCATTAGACTGGCCCCAATCATGGAGAAGCACAATACCCAAGGTTTCATGTTAGCAGAGTGCCTACCAGAGGGAGAATTCATTTATCTTTATGTTTTAGCTCCCATTTCTGGGAGCTAAGTCACTTTCCCAGGAGAGGAGATGCTTTTAAGTCCATTTAGGTTATAATTCCAGCTTTCCATAAAACAACCTTCTGCTTAATGTAGAGAATTAGACAATGAAACTGATTAGAAACAGGGTGAGATGAACCTTGAAGACAGTCAGAATGAGATGAAATATAAGGAAAAGTTACCTTCCCTCCTGCGCTGTGCTGCTGGGGAAGGAATCGTTTTATTATTTGCTCTCTTTGTATTGTACTAATGCCCAAAGGCCCTGTCAGTAGTGGGCTCCATTCTTCTAAGCATGGTACAAACATACAGGAAGTAATGGTCTCTCCTCTGAAGAGCTTACAGTTGATTCTGACCTTTGAATAGTCAGGCAGGGAAAATTGAGCGCACAATCTGTTTCCAGGTAGGTTATATTCCCTGGCACACCCTTAGGCCTCTGTCCTACAATCACGTATGTACATGCTTAACTTTAAGAAAGTGGTAAATCCTGTTAAAGCCAATATATTTAAAAAAAGACTGTTTAGTAACTGAGGCCTGGTCTACACTACGAGTTTAGGTTGAATTTAGCAGCATTAAATCGAATTAAGCCTGGACACGTTCACACAACGAAGCCCTTTTTTTCGACTTAAAGGGCCCTTAAACCAGATTCTTTACTCCACCTCCGACGAGGGGATTAGCGCTAAAATCGGCCTTTGCGGGTCGGATTTGGGGTAGTGTGGACGGAATTCAACGTTATTGGCCTCCGGGAGCTATCCCACAGTGCTTCATTGTGACCGCTCTGGACAGCACTCTCAACTCAGATGCACTGACCAGGTAGACAGGAAAAGCCCCGCGAACTTTTGAATTTCATTTCCTGTTTGCCCAGCGTGGAGAACACAGGTGACCATGCAAAGCTCATCAGCACAGGTAACCATGATGGCGTCCCAGGATCGCAAAAGAGCTCCAGCATGGACCGAACGGGAGGTACAGGATCTGCTCGCCATATGGGGAGACGAATCAGTGCTAGCTGAACTCCGTAGCAGTAAACGAAATGGCAAAATATTAGAAAAAGTCTCAAAGGCCATGAAGGACAGAGGCCATAACAGGGACGCACAGCAGTGCCGCGTGAAAATTAAGGAGCTAAGGCAAACCTACCACAAAGCCAGAGAGGTAAACGGAAGGTCCGGGGCAGAGCCGCAAACATGCCGCTTCTACACGGAGCTGCATGCGATGCTAGGGGGTGCAGCCACCACTACCCCAACCGTGTGCTTTGACTCCATCAATGGAGAATCACGCAACAGGGAAGTGGGTTCGGGGTACGAGGAAGATGATGATGAAGACCATGAAGATAGCTCACAGCAAGGAAGCGGAGAAACCGGTTTCCCCAACAGCCAGGATATGTTTATCATCCTGGACCTGGAACCACTAACCCCTGAACTCACCCAAGGCATGCTCCCAGACCCTGAGGGCACACAAGGGACCTCTGGTGAGTGTACCTTTGTAAATATTACACATGGTTTAAAAGCAAGCGTGTTTAATGATTAATTTGCCCTGGCAATCGCGGCCAGTACAGCTACTGGAAAAGTCTGTTAATGTGTATGGGGACGGAGCGGAAATCCTCCAGGGACATCTCCAGAAAGCTCTCCTTCATGTACTCCCAAAGCCTTTGCAAAAGATTTCTGGGGAGGGTTGCCTTATCCCGTCCGCCATGGTAGGACACTTTACCATGCCAGGCCAGTAGCACGTAGTCTGGAATCATTGCATAACAAAGCATGGCAGCGTATGGTCCCGGTGTTTGCTGGAATGCAAACAACATCAATTCCTTATCGTACTTTGTTATCCTCAGGAGAGTGATATCATTCATGGTCACCTGGTTGAAATGGGGTGATTTTATTAATGGGACATTCAGAGGCGCCTGTTCCTGCTCGGCTGAAGAGAAATGTTCCCCGCTGTTAGCCACGCAATGGGGGGAGGGGTGAAGTAATCATCCCAGAGAATTGAGTGTGTGTGTGGGGGGGTAGTTGGGTTTGTGCTGCATGTTAACCCGGAAACCGCAGCCCCTCCTTTTACATTGCAAACCCATTTTAAATGGCCAACCCAATGGGTGCTTGGTATGGGAAATGAGGGCACTACTGTTTGAAACCATTCCCACATGTTAAGAAGGTTAAAAAAAAGCCAAAAGACTGTGGCTTACCATGGCTGCCTGCAAGCCTAAATCTGTTGCCTGGCACTGTTTGAGTGATCTCTCACACCAAACTGGCAGACCCTCAATATAAGAGGAAAAATGCGACCTTGTAACGAAAGCACATGTGCTGTGTAATGTGAACAGCAAAATGTAATGTGAAAGAGTGTACCCATTGTTCTCTAAAATGTGTCTTTTTTTTAACCACCTCTCCCTTCTCCTCCACCAGCTGCAAATGTTTCTCCTTCACAGAGGCTAGTGAAGATTAGAAGGAGAAAACGGCGGACTCAGGATGATATGTTCTTGGAGCTCCAGATGTCCTCTTATGCTAACAGAGCACAGCGGAATGCGTGGAGGCAGTCAATGTCAGAGTGCAAAAAAGCACAATATGAACGAGAGGAGAGGTGGCGGGCTGAATCGCAGGCTGAAGAGAGCAAGTGGCGGGCTGAAGAGGATAGGTGGCGTCAGCTTGCTGACAGAAGGCAAGAGTCGGTGCTCCGGCTGCTGGAGCATCAAACTGATATGCGCCAGCGTATGGTTGAGCTGCAGGAAAGGCAGCAGGAGCAGAGACCGCCGCTACAGTCCCTGTGTAACCAACAGCCCTCCTCCCCAAATTCCATAGCCTCCTCACCCAGACGCCCAAGAACGCGGTGGGGGGCCTCCGGCCGCCCAGTCACTCCACCCCAGATGATTGCCTGAGCACCAGAAGGCTGGCCTTCAATAAGAGTTAAAGTTTTAAACTGCAGTGTGTCCTTTTCCTTCCCTCCTCCCCCATCCCTCCCGGGCTACCTTGGCAGTTATCCCCCTAGTTGTGTGATGAATTAATAAAGAATGCATGAATGGGAAGTAACAATGACTTTATTGCCTCTGCAAGCGGTGCTCGAAGGGGGAAGGGGAGGGTGGTTAGTTTACAAGGAAGTAGAGTGAACCGGGGGGTGGGGGGCAGAGGGTTCATCAAGGAGAAACAAACAGAAGTTTCACACTGTAGCCTGGCCAGTCACAAAACTGGTTTTCAAAGCTTCTCTGATGCGCATCGCGCCCTGCTGTACTCTTCTAACCGCCTTGGTGTCTGAACTCTTCTAACCGCCTTGCTGCCTTGCGCGTAATCAGCGGCCAGGCGATTTGCCTCAACCTCCCACCCCGCCATAAATGTCTCCCCCTTACTTTCACGGATATTGTGGAGCGCACAGCAAGCATCAATAACAATTGGAATATTGGTTTTGCTGAGGTCTATCCGAGTCAGTAAACTGTTGCGGTGATCTGAGCAGGCTCCATGATCCCAGTGCTATGGCGTCTGGGCTGAAAAAAGGCACGAAACTGTTGTCTGACGGAGGGAGGGAAGGAGGTGCGAGTGACGACATGGCTTACAGGTACAGGGAATTAAAATCAACAAAGGTGGCTGTGCATCAGGGAGAAACACAAACAACTGTCACACAGAATGCCCCCACAAAGATTGAACTCAAAACCCTGGGTTTAGCAGGCCGTTGATTTCACGGCGGGAGGAGGAAGCAAATGAATACAGAACAAATCTGGTCCATCTATTTTTTACATCTTAAGCTGGCAGCAGACGATGCAGCATGACTGATAGCCATCGGCATCTTCTGGGTGCTTGGCAGAAAATGCTGTATTACGACTGCTAGCCAACATCGTCAAGATGGTTAAATAGGACTGCCGGCAGGACTGAGTCTCCAGGAGACAAAACATGCCTGCCCAAGTGCCTCTGACCGAACTCACTGAGGAATATGACGATGACGGATATCAATCGTAATATGCCATCCACTGCCAAAAGGCAAGGAGCTGCTGCTGTGTAGCAATGCAGCTCCACGTCTGCCAGCACCCAGATGACATATGGTGATGGTGAGCTGAGCTGAGCGGGCTCCATGCTTGGCGTGGTATGTTGTCTGCATAGGTAACCCAGGTAAAAAGGCGCGAATCGATTGTCTGCCGTTACTCTGACGGAGGGAGAGGGGCCTGACGACATGTACCCAGAACCCCCCGCGACACTGTTTTTGCATCATCAGGTATTGGGATCTCAACCCAGAATTCCAATGGGCGGCGGAGACTGTGGGAACTGTGGGATAGCTACCCACAGTGCAACACTCTGGAAGTCAACGCTAGCCTCGGTACTGTGGATGCGGTCCGCCAACTTAATGCACTTAGAGCATTTTATGTGGGGACACACACAATCGACTGTATAAAACCGATTTCTATAAAACCGGCTTCTATAAATTCGACCTAATTTCGTTGTGTAGACATACCCTCAGACTACACGTGTACTTAAAGTTAAGCACATACTTAAATTCATCTCTATTCAAGAAAGCCCTTAAGTATGTCTATACAATGTACTTATGGGTTTTCCTGAACAGGGATAGAATTGAGCACATTCTTAAGTGTTTCCATGAATTAGGGCCCTTGTCCGTGCATATTAGAATATGTATGTTCAGTAGAGTGAATGAAAGATGCCAGGTTCAATTTAAGAAGGTCATGTAGAGTTCCATAAACAAACTACCTATATGGTGGAAAAGAAATGTTTAAAATCTGTTTTATCCCTCATTTAAGGCCTGGTCTACACTAGCAGGTTATGTCGAATTTAGCAGCGCTAAATCGAATTAACTCTGCACCCGTCCACACAACAAAGCTATTTAGTTCGACATAGAGGTCTCCTAAATTCAACTTCTGTACTCCTCCCCAACGAGGGGAGTAGCGCTAAATTCAACATGGCCATGTCGAATTAGGGTAGGTGTGGATGGAAATCGACGCTAATAGCTCCTGGAGCTATCCCACAGTGCACCACTCTGTTGATGCTCTGGACAGCAGTCCGAGCTCGGATGCTCTGACCAGACACACAGGAAAAGCCCCGGGAAAATTTGAAAATTTGAATTCCTTTTCCTGTCTGGGCAGTTTGAATCTCATTTTCTGTTTGGACATCGTGGCGAGCTCAGCAGCACTGGCAACGATGCAGAGCTCTCCAGCAGAGATGGCCATGCAATCTCAGAATAGAAAGAGGGCCCCGGCATGGACTGATCAGGAAGTCTTGGATCTGATTGCTGTGTGGGGCGATGAGTCCGTGCTTTCGGAGCTGCGATCGAAAAGACGGAATGCAAAGATCTACGAGAAGATCTCCAAAGCCATGACAGAGAGAGGATACAGCCGGGATGCAACGCAGTGCCGCGTGAAAATCAAGGAGCTGAGACAAGGCTACCAGAAGACCAAAGAGGCAAACGGGCGCTCTGGATCCCAGCCGCAGACATGCCGTTTCTACGAGGCACTGAATTCCATCCTAGGTGCGGCCGCCACCACTACCCCACCACTGACCGTGGACTCTGAGGATGGGATATTGTCCACACCCGCTTCCTCTGAGATGGTAGTGGACGGGGAAGATGAGGAAGGAGATGAGGAGGACGAGGCAGTCGACAGCGCTTACAACGCTGATTTCCCAGACAGCCAGGATTTCTTCATCACCCGCACAGAGATCCTGTACCAACCGTCCCCAGGCATTAACCCGGACCCAGAATCAGGGGAAGGATCAGCCGGTAAGTGGATTAAACATGTAAACATTTATTTTGAAAATAATATTAATATTAACTGTGGCTTTTTCATGATTAGATTGTCCTAGGCACTTAAAGTTCTAGTCTTTGGTAGTGCAACTGCTGCAAAAAAATCTAACAATGTCTGGTATATCTTGATTGGTTTGCCCTAGGCGCTCTACTGTTTAGCCCTTGCCAGTGCAGCTACAGTAAAATTTGGTCAATATGTCCGGGGATAGAACAGAAATCCTCAGGGGACATCTCCATGAAGCTCTCCTGGAGGTAATTGGAAAGCCTTTGCATGAGGTTCCTTGGCAGAGCAGCCATGTTGTGTCCTCCGTAGTATGAAACGTTTCCGCGCCAGGCTACCATCAAGTACTCCGGTATCATTGCCTTGCACAGCATGGCGGCATACGGCCCTGGTCTTTGCAGGCTTTCCCGAAGCATGCGTTCTTTGTCGCTGTCTGAAATACGCATCAGAGTGATATCGCTCATGGTGACCTGCTTTGAATTAGGGGAATGTTAGTATTGGGACTGCTTCCCTGTTCCTTTACAGAACTGTAACCACCGGTTTACAGCCATGCGGTGGAGGCGGGAGAGGGGCAGCATAGAGGGATCTTTCCCGGGGACAGCCGCGAGGGGGTGGGACGGGGCAGAGTTCATGCTTGCCGGATTGCTGGCAGCAGGAACTGGCCAACGCTAGGAGCATTGCTTTGAACGTGAAAGTAGGGCAATGCTATTATTACAGTTTTAAGCTGCCACAAGTCTACGGCTTACCATGTCAGCCTGCTACCCAAATTCCGCTGTGCTGTTCCGATTCTGTGATCTGCACTGCAAGACCCCAGGGACTGAATGCGAAGGCCGAAAATTCGACCTTGTCCTGAGTGCGCATGTGATAGGTGCTGTGAATGGTCTTTTTCACAGAGAAAGACTATTTTCTTTGTTCACCCCAAAATTTATCTTTCTGAGGAATTCACTCCCTTTTTCCCATCCCACAGCTGTGGCTGTCTCCCGACCTACCCTGTCATCCCCCTCCCAGAGGCTGTTGCAGATTAGGCATAGAAAGAAAAGCACACGGGACGACATGTTCTCAGAACTTATGGGCTGCTCCCGAGCCGAGGCAACCCTGCAGAGTCAGTGGAGGGAGAACATGTCCCAATACCAGAGAGCACACAGCGAACGGGAGGAGAGGTGGCGGCAGGAAGACCAGCAGGCGACTCAAACACTGCTCGGACTAATGAGGGAGCAAACGGACACGCTCCGGCGCCTTGTGGATGTTCTGCAGGACCGGAGGCAGGAGGACAGAGCCCCGCTGCAGTCTATCTGTAACCACCGTCCCCCGCCACAAAGTCCCATACCCCCCTCACCGAAAGTACCAAGAAGGAGGGGATGCAGAGCCCGTGAAAACTGTCACTCAACCCCTGCAGACTGCTCAAGTGGCAGAAGGCTATCATTCCCCAAAATTTGATAAGTCCTTTCCTTCCCGCCTCACCCAAGCCCCCATCCCAGTTTCATCCCCTAACTGTCCATTTGCTAATAAAAAATACGTTTCTGTTAATTGCTGTTTCCATCATGTTTTTTTAGAGGACAGTCTGTTTTAAGGGGGGGAAAGGTGGTTGGTACAGACACGGGGGCAGGTTCAGCAGCAGGTCACACACACAGTGCAGTCACTAGGCACCCTGGTCAGTCTGGGAGGTGGTTTTCATTGTCTGTGTGGGGGAGGGGGGGGCGGCTATGTGACTTTGTGGCGGGGGAGGGCGGTTAGAGATCTTATGCAGCGGTCCTTATCCTGGATCACAGAGCCACGCAGCAGGGAATCTGTAACCGTCCTCCCCCTGCCACAAAGTCACATAGCCCCCACACACAGAGTCCCGAACAGGAGGGGTGGCAGGCTCCATTCAAACAATCAGTCCGCCAGTGCGGACCACTGTAGAAGCAGGAGCCTGGCATTCCTCGAGTTTAGAAGCGTCCTTTGCATCAGTACACTACACCCGCTCCCCACCACAGTCTGCGTCCCAGTTTCAACACTTTGCCGCGAAAACAGTAATAAAGAAAACGTTGTTCATTAACAAATTTTCAGTGATTTTATTTTTAAACGTGGGTTGGAAGGGGGTGAACAGGGTGAACGGGGTATGAAACTGGAGAGGATAGTGAACAGTCACTGGGTAAAGAAACGGGGGCAGGTTCAGCTTCTCTGTAAACCAACAAAATTGTCACAGGTTACCCTGCTCACTCAGGAACCTAGCTTTCAAAGCCTCCCGGATGCACAGCGCGTCCCGCTGGGCTCTTCTAATCGCACGGCTGTCTGGCTGGGCATAATCAGCAGCCAGGCTATTTGCCTCAACCTCCCACCCCGCCATAAAGGTCTCCCCCTTGCTCTCACACAGATTGTGGAGCACACAGCAAGCTGCAATAACAATGGGGATATTGGTTTCGCTGAGATCGGAGCGAGTCAATAAGCTTCTCCATCTCCCCTTGAGACGTCCAAAAGCACACTCCACCACCATTCTGCACTTGCTCAGACGGTAGTTGAAGAGTTCCTTTTCACTGTCCAGGGTGCCTGTATAGGGCTTCATGAGCCATGGCATTAGCGGGTAGGCTGGGTCCCCGAGGATCACTATAGGCATCTCCACATCCCCAACAGTTATTTTGTGGTCCGGGAAGTAAGTACCTTCCTGCAGCCGTCTAAACAGACCAGAGTTCCTGAAAACACGAACGTCATGAACCTTGCCCAGCCATCCGACGTAGATGTTGGTAAAACGTCCCCTGTGGTCCACCAGTGCTTGCAGCACCATGGAAAAGTAGCCCTTTCGATTAATGTACTGGCTGGCCTGGTGGTCCGGTCCCAGGATAGGGATGTGAGTTCCATCTATAGCCCCACCGCAGTTTGGGAATCCCATCGCTGCGAAGCCATCTATGATCACCGCCACGTTTCCCAGGGTCACTACCTTTGACAGCAGTACATCAACGATTGCCTTGGCTACTTGCATCACAACAACCCCCACGGTAGATTTGCCCACGCCAAAGTGGTTCGCGACTGACCGGTAGCTGTCTGGCGTGGCAAGTTTCCAGAGGGCTATGGCCACTCGCTTCTGGACAGTCAGGGCTGCTCGCATCCGGGTGTCCTTGCGCTTCAGGGCAGGGGACAGCAACTCACAAAGTTCAAGGAAAGTTCCCTTCCGCATGCGAAAGTTTCTCAGCCACTGGGATTCATCCCAGACCTGCAGCACTATGCGGTCCCACCAGTCCGTGCTTGTTTCACGTGCCCAGAATCGCCGTTCCACAGCATCAACATGACCCATTGCCACCATGATGTCCACGGCGCGGGGTCCCGTGCTTTGTGACAGGTCTGTGCCACTCTCAGACTTCATGTCCTCATCGCGCTGCCGTAGCCTCCTCACCCGATTTCTCACCATCTGCCTCTGGAAAAGGTGGCTGATAAGGTGCGAGGTGTTGACAACGGCCATAACTGCAGTGATGGTCGCAGCAGGCTCCATGCTCGCAGTGCTATGGCGTCCGCGCTGTCAATCACCAGAAAAGTGCGCGAACTGATTGCCCGCCGGCGCTTTCAGGGAGGGAGGGCGGGAGTGACGGTTGGATGACGACAGTTACCCAAAACCACCCTCGACACATTTTTTTCCCCAGCAGGCATTAGGGGCTCGACCCAGAATTCCAATGGGCAGCGGGGACTGCGGGAACTGTGGGATAGCTGCCCACAGTGCACCGCTTCCAATGTTGACGCTTGCCCCGTTAGTGTGGACTCACACAGTCGAATTACTGTCCTTAGTGTGGAAACACACGTTCGACTTTGTAATATCGATTCCACATATTCGATTTAAGTTACATCGAAGTACTCTCGTAGTGTAGACATACCCTAAGTAGCCAAAGGTAAGGAAAACTGTCTACTTAAAAGTACAAATTTTAACTTGGTAGTGTCCTTTTACAATTTTCTTTGGATGTTTAGAGGAAGTAAATTAATTCTTGGGCCTGTCAGGTTGGTAGTGTCTCTTTAACATTGTTTTGACATATGCCCCATCTTGGAAAGACTTCATTGATTAACATATGCTTAACTTTGTCCTTAATGGGACTACTCACTGTGTAAAGATAAGCACAGGCATAAACAGGATGGATTGCTTTAAAATCAAATCAGTTTGAATCATGGATTTTAATCATTTATATCAGCAAGCAGGAAATGATTTATACAATTGGTTTAGATCTTGTTTTGCATTTGAACATTTTAGTTTTCTAAAGAAAAGTTAATTATAATTGGTTGGCATAAGCATTGAAGCATGTTGATTTGCAAACAAATAGAGCTTTTATACTAAATTTGGGAATTTATTTTTGCTAATCTGAAGGATACCTTATAGTTATACACATTTCATTAAACACTTATATCACTTAACAAACATTTTATTTAGATTCCTATTTTTTATTAGGTTAAAAAATCTTCTTTACTAGATTCTTTTTTTACTCAGGATTTGTGTCCAACTGTATTTGGATAGAGATTGGAATTCAATTAAAAATGTAAAAAAACCCAACTATTTTAAAATAGTTTTTATTAGGTAAGTAAAACTACCTGAAATGTGCTGGATATATTATTTTTAAAAAGGTTTTGATAAACTTGTTTATTAAACAGAGGTAATATAACTTGTAGCTAGGGAATTGATGGATTGAAAATCTGGCTCATGGTGACCAGAAACAAAGGTATTGAAATCAGTAGGCATTAAAACCAATGTGAGTTAGGTGCCTGCCTGGGTTAGGTGCTTTTGAAAATCCCACGAGGCATCTATGGTTTAGGTGCCTAAATACATTTGATATTCTCACCCTATGTCCTTCAGGTTTTTAGAATTTGTAGATCTCATCTTCTCCCACCTTGCTTTTATTCATAGAGTGGAAGAAAAAAAAGTAGGAAAGTTTGTTTTCCCACTTCCAGTTGCTTTCTCACATTTGAATGAACTAGCACAAATGAAGAAAATATCCTCTCTGCACCTGCTAGGTAAATGGAAAGTAATTAAGGGCAAAAGTTTTTCTGCACAAAATAAACTGAAAGTACATGTATCTGGGAAAAACAGAAATACCTGCATTCACTCCACTGTAAATACAAGGTACTGAAAAGAATATAGATACTTTGCAGTACATGACTCCATGGTATGTTTATAAAGCCTGAGTTGGCCTCCAAAGTTAGATGTTTTCTCTGATTTTGTAAAGAACTGAAAAAGCAGCACAGTTTAGCTCATTGAAAATTGAGGTGTGCTCATTTATGCAGCATGTTTTTTTATTTATTAAAATTATTTTAATTAGATCTGTCAAGCGATTTAAAAAAATAATTGTGATTAATTGCGCTGTTAAACAACAATAGAATACCATTTATTTTAAATATTTTTGGATATTTACTACATTTTCAAATATATTTCAATTACAACACAGAATATAAAGTGTACAGTGCTCACTTTATATTTATATTTGATTACAAATTTGCACTGTAAAAAAACAAAAATTGTATTTTTCAGTTCACCTCATACAAGTACTATAGTGCAATCTCTTTATCATGAAAGTTGAACTTACAAATGTAGAATTATGTACAAAAAAACTGCATTCAAAAATAAAACAATGTAAAATTTTATAGACTGTAAGTCCACTCAGTCCTACTTCTTGGTCAGCCAATCACTCAGACAAACAAGGTTGATTACAATTTGCAGGCGATAATACTGCCTGCTTCTTGCGCTAAAGATTCATATGTCCCTTCATGCTTCAACCACCATTCCAGAGGACATGCTTCCATGCTGATGATGGGTTCTGCTTGATAACAATCCAAACTAGTGTGGACTGATGCATGTTTATTTTCATCATCTGAGTCAGATGCCACCAGCAGAAGGTACATTTTCTTTTTTGGTGGTTTGGGTTTTGTAGTTTCCGCATCAGAGTGTTGCTCTTTTAAGACTTCTAAAAGCATGCTCCACACTTCATCCCTCTCAGATTCTGAATGGCACTTCAGATTCTTAAACCTTGGGTCTAGTGCTGTAGCTATTTTTTTGAAATCTCACATCAGTACCTTCTTTGCGTTTTGTCAAATCTACCGTGAAAGTGTTTTTAAAACTAACATGTGCTGGGTCATCATCCGAGACTGCTATAACATGAAATATATGCAGAATGCGGGTAAAAGAGAGTAGGAGACATACAATTCTCCCTGCAAGGAGTACAGTCACAAATTTAATTGATGCATTATTTTTTTAACGAGAATCATCATCATGGAAGCATATCCTCTGGAATGGTGGCCGAAGCATGGAAGGGGCATAAAAATGTTTAGCATATCTGCCATGTAAATACCTTGCAACGCCGGCTACAAAAGTGCCATGCAAATGCGCGTTCTCACTTTCAGGTGACGTAAATTTGTAATTTGTTTGTCTTAGCAACTGGCAGAATAAGAAGTAGGACTGAGTGGCCTTGTTGGCTCTAAAGTTTTACATTGTTTTATTTTTCAATGCAGTTTTTTTGTACATAATTCTACATTTGTAAGTTCAACTTTCATGATAAAGAGATTGCACTACAGTACTTGTATGAGGTGAATTGAAAAAATACTGTTTCTTTTGTTTATCATTTTTACAGTGCATATATTTGTAATAAAAATAATAATATAAAGTGAGCACTGTGCACTTTGTATTCTGTGTTGTAATTGAAATCAATATTGAAGATGTAGAAAAACCATCTAAGATTAATTTTTTTAATCACGATTAATTTTTTTGAGTTAATTGCGTGAGTTAACTGCAATTAATTGACAGCCCTAATTTTAATCAATTGTTGTAAGTTTTAGGTCTTATAAGATGTCATAATTTCTAATTTAATTTTAAAGTTTTATTTTTTTAAAATATGTATTTTAAATAATCTGATATTATATTTAAAAAACATATTTTTATCCATACTGGGCATAGTTTTTGTGAGATCAAGAGCCCATGGTGTTTTACATGTGGTTTTCCTTATTTTTCATGTTATGAAAACCTGCCACATCTCATTCGTTTCTTTAAAAGTGTCGTGTTATGGGGAAAAATGTCCACCCCAAATTTATAAACCTTCATAATTTCTTTATGCTATTACTTGACCAACTCAGGCAAAAACAAATACTTTCAGTTGCAAAATACCCCTTTTTGTTTAAAATACTTTTTTGACCTGTGATCACCAAAAGAGCAAGATGGAATTTCTAAGGGAGTACATTAAAAATTCCATTAAAGCAGTCAGTGAAACTGTTATAGAAATGTGAAGGGTTTAGAAAGCAGCACAATCCAGACAGGATTTACAGTTGTTAAGCAAAAGAAGTACCCGCCTTTCTTGTCAACAGACTTGTGTTGCTGACATTTTGTAGGGTCATTTTGTCATCCGTCTTGCTGGGTTTGAAATGTTATAATACATGTTTTCTAAAAGTATACAAACATCACTAAAAAAGTTTACACTAAATAACTGATTAGAAAAGTTAAACACAGCACACATTTTAACTGGCAGGTTTATTTTGGGTATTTATTTATAGTAGATACATATCCAATTTTTCTGTAGTTTACAGTATTTTAAAAACAAATTTTAAGAAAACACTCTTAGAAAAACAAAATTTTTTTAAAAAAAAAGCCATTTTACTGGGCCAGATGATTGCTCCAAGGCTGTTTTAGAACTTGCTCTGAACCAATAATATTTACTCTAGTAAATGTAAATACAGGAGCGGCGCCAGGGTTTTTGGCGCCCTAGGCGGGGGTCCTTCGGTGCTCCCGGTCCTCGGGGCACTTCGGCGGCAGGTCCTGGAGCAAGTGAAGGACCCGCTGCAGAATTGCCACTGAAGACCCGGAGCGCGGAAGGACCCCCTGCCGCCGAATTGCCGCCCCCAAATCCTGCTGCCCTAGGCGACCGCCTAGGTCGCCTAAATGGAAGCGCTGGCCCTGTGTAAATATCATGTAGGCAAAAACATTCTGTAGTAAACTACAATTTACCATTTCATTCTTGTATTTACAGGTCATGGGCAGGGATTTGCATGCTTTGGTTTCCCTCTAAAAACTGAAATATGTGTAAGCAACCTATTGTGTCTAAGCATTTACTGTATAATGCATTTGGTTTAAGCTTGGTTATATAATACTGGATCTACAGTGGAAGGCAGAGTAGTTTTATTCTAATTCTAATACTCCAGTGAATTATGGTGGTACACATTTTATCATCTGGTGCTGACATTAAACTTTGTTGTTCACAAATACACAGTATATCTGCTCTCTAATCCCAAAGCCAAATGATAAAAAAAAATGATTTTGTCTGTATTAATAAGAAATGAGAACCATGAATGAGACACTGAAAAGACTAGAAAGTGTAATTGCACATTTTTGATAGAGCTCCCCACCTTCTGTCCATTCAGAGTCCAGAATAAAGGAGGGTGACATTTTTTGGCTGTAACTTTT
The DNA here is from genome assembly GCF_011386835.1 of Chrysemys picta bellii. Taxonomy (NCBI): domain Eukaryota; kingdom Metazoa; phylum Chordata; order Testudines; family Emydidae; genus Chrysemys; species Chrysemys picta. The sequence continues at coordinate 52,519,934 of NC_088794.1, read as the reverse complement.
TTTGATGAAAAATACAGATCTGATGTTACTGAAACACTTTGCGAATTCATGTTGATTTTGCTGAATTGCTTCGAAAACAAAATTTTTAAAAATGTTTTGTTTTGATATTTTAGAAATAAGCCTACTAGTAGGCTGAGGATAGTCCACCCTGTGTGATGGCTTATATGGTGGGGAAACCTGTAAATCCCTGGGCTCACTTCAATGTCTGGTATGTGAGGATTTGGGAGACAGGGCAGATAGAGCCACTCCCCAGTGTTCAGTTAATAAAGTTGCAGTCTGCCTTTAAATCCATCCCTGTGTCTGTCCTCATTCAGCTGTGTCTCTTGATCAATGCTGATAGAAATAGAATAATCAGTATCATGTTACCAGTAAAAATACATTTCTGTATAAATGAATCATTTTTTTAATTATTGGGCTGTCATCAATGTGCATTGTGCTGTACAAGACACAGAAGAAGATTATGGTTCCTGCTACAAGGAAAATAAAATTTAGGGGCCCAATTCTCTGGCTCTTCCTTGGACAAAACACCTGTTGAACTGCGGAAGTGGAAACTTAAATTAGACAGACAATACAGTTTAGGCACTCATCTATTGAGGTTCTTATCTGGCATTCATCACTAGGGTGACCAGACGTCCCGATATTTAGGTGTTGGTCCTGTGTCCCGACCAATCTTTGGTCGGGACGCAATTTGTCCCGATATTTCGCTCCGTCGGAAGCACTCGCCTTTTTTTTTTCCCCCCCCCTCTGCCGGCGGACCCTGCCCCCCTATGTGTCCTGATATTTTCTCCCTCTCATCTGGTCACCCTATTCATCACTGTAGTCTGGGAGCACTTCTCAAAGCAGAACTAATGCAAAGCAAGGCCCAGGCTGTGTACTAGATTTCTCTCTCTTCTCTTGGAGGTTGCCAGACATTTTTAATTTAGTAGATATGTGTTCTTCCCTTCCCCCGCCGCACTTTTCTATCTTCCATTCTTGTTGCTGTTATGGGGAAGCTAGGCTGAAGGAATGCCTTGCATGTTATTCTAAGGGCCATGGGGATGACATCTTGTCTGGAAGGCAGAGATCCATAAGATCAGGCCAGTTGTCAAGCAAGCTATCTCTCCCACTCTCTCAGGTTTGACTTTCAAGGCTGACAATCTCACCATTCCTGTCAAATGTCACTTTTGAGGGAAGCCTTGGTCCCTTAGTGAAAGATGTTCTTTTCAGTGACTTGGTTCAGTGCCATGAGAGGCCTTAAAGTTAAGTCTCATGCTCTTGAAATTTAACTTTATTTTTATGAAATGTATCCGTATTTCTGAAAAGCTGAGCTCTGGGATTATGTGATCTTGGCAACTGATTGGGATCAGTGTGGTTAGGTCATTCATTATTAGATAGTAGGAGTCACGGTCTTTCTGGTGCTTGCAGAGTACATGGTAGTTTTCTATCTTCAAAGGAGGCATTAACCCTTTGGATAACCTGGTGATGATCAGAAATCCCAAAGTAGTGCGAATATTACAATTTTGTATATAAAATGCACCTTCTTTGGATTAATGTTGAAAAGGCTTATTTTCCCTTGTTCTGTGAGAGTGTTATACTTGACACTTGTTCACTTTTCTGGTAAAATGTTACTTTAAAGGGAATTCTTTGGTCAGCTGGGTGAGCTTTTCTAAATGACTTCTTTATACAATCTTCTCATGCATAGGTGCTGGGACTAGGGGTGCTGCCGCACCTCTTGACTTGAAGTGGTTTCCATCACATACAGAGTTTGCAGCACCCCCACTGTAAAAATTGTTTCAGTACTTCTGTTCTGATGTGAAACTTATTATTACTGTCTGATCAAATCCCTCTTAGTACAGAATAATTGCAACCACTCATGCAGACCAATACTCCGCCTTCCAGAGTTACGACTAATAGCATAGATATTGACTGTAGCTGAATTGATTCTTAATTATACTGTACTATAGCTGCTTTTAACCAATGATGCCGGCGCAGTGCTAGTACCATAATGCACTAAGGATTCGAAAAATAACAGCTATATCAAAGAAAACACCCTCAACAGAATGTACTGAATAAGTGAAATACAAGGCACTTTGATTCAGTTAAATCTTTTCTGAAATATATTACTTCCAATGTTAATGTATGTATTTTCTGGCTTATTACTCCCTATAGAATTCATAAGAGGTATATATGCTATGTGAAGGTTTCTTGTATATGAGATCTTGAATTCAGGCACAAAAAAGGAATATTTCTATTTAAAATAGAAAAAGAAAAATCCAGCAGCTAGTATTTCTGTTTTAAAATGATGAGAGTTTGATTGTTTACATTTTTAAACATTTCTTTCTTGAAGAACAAGTCTTGTTTGTTTAATTTCAAAACCAAAAAATCATGCAACAATGTATGTTCTAAAGGTTTTTCTTTTCTTATGCATAAATATTTAAGGTAATTGCTTATCAAGCACAATGCTGGTCTTTGTTCTAGTTTGACTCAAGCTTTTTTAGTAAATGTGAACTTTTATTCTGTTATTCTTATAGAAGCGCTGCCAGCAGACCTTTCATCGGAGGCTTTCTGAGAATTACATTACAGAGATTTTGGAATGACTTAATCAAAATGAATATTCATTTATTCCAGGCATAATATATATTTTAAGTGAAGCTATAATAGTCAGTGTCACACTTGCTTTATATTAGAAGATTTCCATTCTTTCTTTACTCACCATAGAATCCTGCTCATTAGATATGAGCCAGTCAAAATATCTGTGCTGCTACCACCACTGTCTTCTTTTTCCCCTGATTTTTTGCATTCAAACCTTTAAACATAGTATGCTTTTAAACAGTGGAAAACTTCAAAATCTAAAAGTACATATACATTTCCAGTTAGGTATTCAAAAAATTAATTAAAAAAAAAGGCTTGAGTGTATTGTGGGTCTGGAACTGATCTTCACACAGATGTTGGAAACAGAGTAGAGAGGTGTTCCATAATTCTCCTCTTCTAGATATTGATTGGAATAGTATTTTTCACTTCCCTACACTTCTGAATTCTTTGTCTTTCTTCAAAGCCTCGTGGAGGATTAACTTTAGGTTGAATTACGCAGTCATAGGCAACCTAGCATTTCATGTGTCTAAAAAGAGCAAACTCGCAGCAAATTCTTTACTTCTTTTAACAATTTCTTTAGCGGATGAGTGGATTACGGAAGATACACTCTTTAGGTTTGTCTAGACTACACATAAAGGTTAAGATTAGGTCATTATAAGCCTTAGGGTTTTTCCTAGTGTGGATACCACTTAACACCTTTTATCTCAGGTTAGCTGGTCAAGATCAACCATAAACACAAGGGAAAAGATTGTGTTCAGGCCTGGGTTAGCTAACGTATACTAAATAACCCCAACTGAACCTCAGCTTCTCTTCCTAATCTTGACATACTCCTTATGTATTTAATTGATATAACCATTTTCCTAGATTGACAACAAACATACGCACTGTGCTATTGATTTTTAAAAGCCATTTAAAGATCTGTAGCAGTGCTAAGTATTGTTTGTTCAGAGCCTGATCCAAAGTCAATAGAAATCAATGGGAGTCTTTCTGTCAACATAGGTTCAGTACTTTGTGCTGTTTGTCCGGGTAAGACTCCTGTGGCGTGTTAAGTCATAGCAGCAACAGTCTGCCCTTGTTCAGTCCAGGTTGATATGGAACCTACAGAGCTGGGATATGGGTATTGGTTACAATCATCATTCTATAGGAAGAAAAAAAAAGTGACAAAAAGCCCTTATTACAGCTGCTTTGTCATTCCAGGATTTTAATCAAAGCCAAGCCATAGGGAGCCTTGAAGTTTAGAATGAGCTAAAATAGTGAACTGACTATACAGTCCAAACCAATCCAAGAAATCAAAAACCAACAATGTAAAGCTAGCTCTTCAATATTTACAATACATACATGGTCACTTCTCCTGTGTAATCTAATTTCTACCTGGAATATGCAATTAGAGAATTTTTTATATATTTTCAGTTGTACTGATACAGAAGAGACAGAGTAACTAAGAGAGGGGAAGGGAGCCAGGATTTCTGGGTTCTGTATTTGGATCTGCCACTGAATAATAATAATTAGCCCAGATATCATTTTGTATTTTCAAAAAAATTAAAACATAAAATAAAAGAAGGCTCTGTAGAGATTTTCTGTGTCATTTTGGCCAAATCATTTCAATGATCTCTGTGCAAGTTTCCCACCTATAAAATAGCACAATGTTGCTTTTGTGTGGCTTACATAGTGTCTGCAAAGTGCTTCAAGCTTCTCGAATGAAAAGTGATTCATAATTGCAAAACCTTATTAGAGTTATAGTTATTTTATGGCTTCCATATGAGGAGAGATTAAAAAGATTAGGGCTGTTCATCTTAGAAAAGAGACAGTGGGGGGATAGGATGAGGGTCTATAAAACCATGAATGGTGTAGAAAAGTGAATAGAGAAGTGTTATTTACACTTTCCCAAAGAATGAAAACCAGCAGTCACCCAGTGAAATTAATAAGCAGCAGATGTAATACAAACAAGAGGAAGTACTTTTACACAGAGCGCACAATTAACCTGTGGAACTCACTGCCATGGGATGTTGTAAAGGCCAACCATATAACTGGGTTTAAAAAAGAATTAGATAAATTCATAGAGGATAGGTCCATCAGTAGCTATTAGCTAAAATGGCCAGGGATGTAACTCCATGCTCAGAGCAGCCCTAGAACTCTAACTGCCAGAAGCTGGGAGGAGAAAACATTGGATGGATCTCTCCAAATGGCTCTGTTCTGTACACTCCTCCTGAAGCTCTGGTACTGGCCACTGTTGGAGACAGGATACTGGGCTAGACGGACCATTGTTCTGATCCAGTATGGCATTTCTTGTGCCATTTTTGTGGGCCATTGGGCCCATAGAAGAGAGAGTGCCAAGTCCTAACAGAAACACCTTGTGTTCTGTCATAGTTGCTGTAGGGGGAATTATTAACTGTACTCATCCACAACAGTAGAATCTGAATAGCAAGTGACATTTCAAGGGTGCCTACTATTATCAATTCAACTGCACAGTGATTGATGCAGCTGGTGGCACTCATTTAATTGCCGAACACAGCAGGCTTAAGTTTGCAGTATTGATCCAGTTTTGGTCAAGGCAGAAGACAGAGGCGGGGGATGTTAGTCCTAAAGTTATTGCTCCTTCAAATGTGATGCGTGAAGTGAAAAAATATCTGTTAACTCTAGTATTACGTACGGTGTTTTTGCAGAATAGTCCAAATAAAGAAGGTAAGGGGCATTTCAGTAAATATACATTTATAATTAGAGCAGAAAATTAGGTTTTGTTTGTCACTGAAACAAATTCCAAGATAAAAAAATCTGATATCTTCCATAAGAAGTCACTCTTTGTTACCTCATCTGTGGTGGGGAAAGTAGGTAGGCTATGCATTCCGACTCAAAGAGCACAGTTTAAAAAAAAATTGCCTGCCTGTTGCAACTAGAGCTCTGAGTTTCCACCCAGCAGGTGCAGTATAGAATGGTGACTATAAGCATTTGGTTAGAATTCATAAACTTTTTGTTCTCCTTTTTGGCAGGCCCACAAAGATCAACAAGTTCTGTCTGCCACCTGATGTGACACCCCTTCTGATGCTTTGCTGCCATGTCCATCTCACTGCTGAACAGCACTGGAGACGAAAGACAGGTCAGTCCTTTCCTCTGCCAAATATTGTTTCACTTTTTTTCCCTGTTCCTTGGGTCATGGTCACATTTGCATGACAGCTCTGGATACTTGATTGGAACGTTCACACCGGTGTGGGCCTGACTCTCAGTTCTGTGCCCGTGCAATGCCACAGAGGCAGTTATGAATGGACAAAACCAAGAGAGCAAGGTGGAGAATCAGGTCCAGTTTCACTAGGTGGTGCTGCAGAGTAGATTTGTGTTGGGTTAGTGCAAACCATAATCCTTCGTTATGGTTCAAGGTGGTGGTTATATTTGATTTAGCTGTTTTAGGTGACTGTTAACCTAAAATGGTTTGGATATTAATCCTCTCTTGTTGGCCGCATACCTGTTGGTATAAGTACTTTTTGATGTGATCTGAGGGTGGATGAAACAAGGCAGAAAATAGGAAAGAATACTTGGAAGAGTCAGCAGCCCCTTAAAATCAACTTCTGAGGATCTCTTCATTTGGTCACAGAAAGAAGAGAGCACTCAGGGCTAAGATGAGTTACAGGTTTTAGGAACTAAAACGTGACAGACAGACAGGGTCTCACTCCCCAGAGCCTTGCACCTTGTGGCATCATTTACAACTGTGAAAGGTGAACGTGAAGAGCTACCAAATCAAAGTGGCAGTGTTTCACATCGTTCTTGCAGAGGTGTAAATTATGACACCATGTACAATGCAGTGGAGAACAATTTGTCCAGACTGTAAACGGAACTGAGTAAACTCTTAAACTAGGAAATGGAACAGTGTGTGTGATGTGCTAGCCTAATTTGGCTCCAGCAATGTGGCCCGGTGGATGAAGCACTAGATTGGGACTCAGGAGACCTGGGTTCTATTGCTGGCCTGCTAGGTGACCTTGGACAAGTAATTTCTTCTCTGTGCCTCAGTTTCCCCCTCTGTAAAATGGGGATAATGATACTAACCTCTGCTGTAAAGTGCTTTGAGATGTACTGATGAAAAGAGTTTTATAAAAGCTAGCTAATGTTGTTATATATATATGTATTAACCAGAGGATTTTCATATTCCCAGAAAATCTGGCATATTCTAAATTGAAATACCTTGGTCTGGAATGCTGTAACTTTAATTCTTTTTCTTTTCAACTCTTTGCCAATTATGATTATTTAAAGTTCAGCGTTTCTTGTGAACATCTGGTTTTTATTAACAAAAGGTTATGTATGTTCTACCAGAAAATTCTAAACCAGCCTTGCAATGTTATCAAAATATATTTCCTCGGGTGCAAAATCTGCTTTCCAGTGATGACGATGATGAAAAAACTCGACACCACAATGTCAAACAAACAAAATTACTACCCTGGGAATAGTAGTATGAAGAATTTTGCATGGATACATTAAATCCAGGAGAAATACATTGCAAATTGGTAGCAATGGGTTGCATTTGCTAAATGACTATATAGAATAAGATTATGAAAATCACCCAGTATAGGCCAACTCCACTCATGCTACTGTTCAGTGGTGGGTGTGAAGACTCCAGCAACATGCATGCTGAGATGTTACGGTAAACAGGAATTTATAATTGTGGCAGGGAAGGGTTTCAGCTTCACAGAGCTGAAAGAAAGGCAAAATAAATGGCTGATATGCTGAAATGCCTCCTGTTGTTTATTCTGTTTATTTAGGACACTTACTTGGTATTTTTTATTAATAAAAAAGATTTGTAGACCATCTTCCAACTGTGATACATTCCAAGTCATAGTTTTAATAATGACCATTTTAAGCCATGTATTATAAACATTGGGGATGGATAACAGGCAGGTATGGTATTAAACAGCTATAAATTGCCTTGAATTGAAAGCCTTTTTTTTCTTGGATTAAGAGAGAATCCACCCGCACTAGCTAGTCCCTTAGCATTTCATGCCATAGTTACGTTTGTTTTGTTGCCAAGGTAACTATGCTATACCATGTCAACTCTGCATCCTTCTACTGCATTATTGCAGCTGTAACAACTAAGATGTGCAGCTAGTAAATTAAGGTTGTCAATCATATGAGCAAAAAGGGTATTTAAGAGGTTTCATGTCCATTTCCAATATCCCAGGGGACTAAGTCACAAGAATAATTACAAGCTCTAAGTGATATTTTTTTCTGCTTGGTCCTCATTACTTGTATTCATACAGGAAGTTCTGAAGCTTTAGGGGAAATATTTTGTGGACAAAAGGAATTAAAAACTTTTCAGAATTTTCTCCAGCTATTCATAGATTCCAAGTAGGGTGACCAGACAGTAAGTGTGAAAAATCAGGATGGGGGTGGGGGGTAATAGGAGCCTATATAAGAAAAAGACCCCAAAATCGGGACTGTCCCTATAAATCGGGACATCTGGTCACCCTAATTCCAAGGCTAGAAGGAACCATTATAATAATCTATTCTGACCTCCTGTATTACACAGGCCATAGAATTTCCCCCAAATAGTTCTTAGAGCATATCTTTTAGAAAAACATCCAATTTTGACGTAAATATTGCCCGTGATGAATAATTCACCACGACTCGTGGTAAATTGTTCCAATGGTTAATTAACCTCTCTGTTAAAAATGAATGCCTTATTTCCAGTTTGAATGTGTCTAGCTTCAACTTCCAGCCATTGGGTCATATTTTACCTTTCTCTGCTAGACTGAAGAGACCATTATCAAATATTTGCACTCCATGTAGGTACTTGAACACTGTAATCAAGTCACCCCTTAACCTTCTCTTTGTTAAGCTAAATATCTGAACTCCTTGAGTCTATTGCTATAAAGCCGAGGTTCCCAAACTTGGTTCGTGGCTTGTTCAGGGTAAGCCCCTGGCGGGCCGCGAGACGCTTTGTTTATCTGAGTGTCCGCAGGTACAGCCGCTTGCAGCTCCCAGTGGCTGCGGTTCACTGTTCCCGGCCAATGGGAGCTGCGGGAAGCTCTCTACTTCTATTTGAGATTCCTTTGTTCATACATCCAAGGATCACATTAGCCTTTTTAGCCACAGTATTGCACTGGGAGATCATGTTCAGCTGATTATGCATCATGGCTCCCAAATCTTTTTCAGTAACTGCTTCCCAAATAGCCCTCCATCCTGTAAGTATGGCCTATATTCTTTATTCCTAGATGTGTGCACTTATATTTAGCCATATTTAAACACACATTGTTTACTTATGCCCAATTTACAAAATGATCTGAAATTGTTGATATCCGTGACCTGTCCTGGTCATTATTTACCACTCCCCAATTTTTGTGCCACCTGCAAACTTTACCTGTGTGACTTACGTTTTCTTCCAGGTCATTGAGAAAAATGTTAAATAGATTAGAATCAAGAACCGAACCTTGTGGAACCCCACTAGGAACACACCCCCTTGATGTTAATTCTCTATGCATCAGTTAGTCAGCTTTTAATCCATTTCATGTGTGCCATGTGAATTTTATATCATTCTGGTTTTTAATCAGTGTTGTATAGTGAGTCAAATGCCTTACAGAAGTCTTTATTAACCAAGTGCCATATCAGCATCTCAATTATCTTGCCTTGGATAGATGGCAGACTGACCGGATTATAATTACCTGGATCATCTCGTTTACCCTTTTAAAATATTGACACACCACTAGTTTTCTTCCAGTCTCCTAGAACTTCCCTGGTGTTCCGAGGCTGATTGAAAATCAGCATTAATAGTCCAGCGAGCACCCATACTAATAGTGTTTCCACCTCCACTAGCCAAACATTTTGCATATCTTCTTTGGCCTGTAACTTTTATATTTCAGTAGAGTTTTCAAATAGAATAAATATAGAAAAATAAATACAGCAGTTCAAAATGTCTGAATACTAAGCAAATGTCCACAGAAAGCATTTTATGCTGGGATAAGTGGGGGAAAGGGTGGATAGCCATTTTCAATCTTGGGTGCCCAAACTGTAACATAAGTATCCAAATACCTTTTTTAGGCAACTAAGCCCCAATTTCTAGATCCAGATATAGGACAGAGTGTCTTAACTTGGTTGTGCTCCTTCAAAAGCTGGGCTTTTAATCTTTTTAATCTTTACTATATTTGGTGAGATTTCTATCTCAAAAAACACAAACGTTAATCCAATTTGTCAGCTAATGTACAAGGAAAAAGAGCAGATTACCCTTTCAGGGGGCTGTTTAACAGGTAACTGGTTGATAAATGTTATCTGACGTACAGTGGTTAAATATATAGCGATATTTTGCATATACCAATAAATGTCAAGAATAGCAAATGCATTATTTCTGAAAAATGCAGCTGTAAATCAATGATTTGGCACCATTTTATCTGTACTTAATTTGTGCAAAGACATATTTATTTGATTTTTGCTATACTTTATCTTTTTATTAAGTGAAGAATTTGAAATAAGCAATGACTTTACTCTGTTTTTTTGAGTGGCTGAAAACTAATTTGAGTGATTGGAAAACATCTACTGTGCTGAAAACCAGATTGTAAAAAAATCTGGAAATAGGAAACTTTTGGCTCTCTTTATTCCTGTTCCTAATGTTATGCTGCACAAGACAAAATAACTAACAATGATTACAAATCATAGGGGATGACCTAGGAATACAAGCTACCCATCAAAGTACCCACAGCTGTCGTGCTTCCAAACCAGTTTGAATCAATGTTATTTTGTTTCCATTTTCTTCAGCGGAAACATACAACCTTTTAACAGCCTTTTCCCTTATGTTAACAAAGCCTACTGGCTCCCAAGGTTAGATTAATAGGTTTCTGGTGGGAGTTCAGTATTCTCCCAACGAATAAAACAGATTTCAGAATTTAATGGAGGCCAAAGCCTTTCACTTCAAAACATTCTTGTTTCTGCTTGCTTACCTCCTACCCTTGGTTATGATGCATTAAGCCTCAAATGATGAAGCAAAGGGGTTCTGATTCATTAACTCTAACTAAAAAACCCAAACACATAATATTAGAAAAACTGTCAGTAAATTGTGTGAGTTGGAAGACTTTGCAAGTGGCCCTGGCTAGTTTTAGTCATTGTTGGCAATTTACCTCCCTAAGGAAAAGAATTAGCTGTTAGTTTCAGACTGTGAAACTAATGGAGTTTTAATAAAAGTGGTTTAGCAGGGATGCATCCACCAAAAATTCTAATTCTGTTCACTTACTTTATTTAGAAAGCAGGCAGAATACATTTTTGGTCATTAATTTAAAAACATATATCATGCCAACCTCCAACCTCCTGTGCATAGGTGTCACCTCCATGTTATGCAAGCAATGTGTGCACCATAAAATACAGAGGACAGTCAGAAAGTTCATTAAGCTGAATATGCACATGCATTTAGGGAGCTAATCCTAGTAGAGTATAGCTTGAGTAACCAGTTTATGCACTGGTGTGAGCCTAAGGGGCAAGGACTGAGAAGTTTGCCCCTCTACAGGCTGCAAACAGCAGTGTTGTCACTCTGTATTCGTTACTGCAACATCAGGGCTGCCCAAGAACATTTTTGGATTATGCCAATTAGGCCCTTCCATGGCCCTAGTCACATATGTAGATGGAGAGTGGATCAGGATTTGAGCCAAAGGCCTCTTCTACACTTAGAAATTTGGCATTGTGACCACATTTTGATTGCCTGCCTCATAACATACCACATGTCTACACTGAATTGATGCCAATGGTGCACAGGTGTTTACTCCACCATTTGGATTGCTCTTGGTTTGAGCAAGTCTAACCACCATGGTGTCCGTGGATAAAATGCTTGGTGTAGAGATCAGACACTGGCTTAGAAACTGCACGTCCCAGTGCAATCCCAGAATGCCTCCTGCCTTTTGCTCATTCAACTTCTCAACCATAACATTGCATTAATGTCAGCTTTTGGCAATGAATAATAACCTTCGTGATCTCTGGAGTCTGTGTAAACCCAGAAGCGGGGATTATACGTTCTATTCAATGACACAGAAATTTTATTCTCAGGCTATTTTCTTTTATCGGAAGAGCTGATAAGAAATACAATAAGCTGTGATACAGGCAATATCATAATAAGCAATCAGGCCCCAATGGAACCTTTGTTAGACCTAAAGGTGTATCAAAACCTTATTCCCCCTGGATGGAACAAGCAATTATTATACTCTGTGAAATAAATGACAAGCTCACATACTGATTATGGGAAGGGAGTTTAGCTTACATGAAGATCAGAGGGCATTTTATAGAAGTACCTGTGTGGTGAGGTGGAGAAAGGGCACCATTACAAGTAAAGCTTAGAAATCTGGGAACAACAGTCTTCCTATTTGATGCCCCCATGAAAGATACATTAATAAGACAGAACAAAAATCAATGCAAATGGAACCAGACACATATAGCACTTACAGAGCCTGGATGTGCTTTGAGGATTTACTCCCTGCAGGTGGGTAATAAGGCAGGCAGACTTGTAGCCTGGCACTGGGAGAAATATAGAACCCATTAAACTCAAGAACTACTCAAGCAATTTTGCATGAAGCTAGGATCTCTGTGGTTGACACCAAACATATAAATGAGTCACTTCTTTGTTCAAGTCCCTGTTCTTGACCCTTAGACATGAGAGGTAATGCCTTACTCTGTGACTTGAGTAGAACTAGTTGGAGAAGGGTGGTATTTCCTATGAGCATGAACTGCACTCTCGGCAAGTATAGTAATTTGTTGCCATGGGGTCGGGTTTTGCAATCTTTGCTCATGGCAGCGAACGCTCACACAAGTAATCCCATTGAAGCCAAGGGGACGACTTGTATTGAGGGAAGTGTTCAGTAGCAGGAAGGTACAACAATGGGAGATGCTATTTTTCTTTTAATTTGAAACTGATGGGTTGAAAGGAGTAAGAGAGATGCAGACGTGTAGGAGAACAGTGATGGTAGAGAACATCTCCATTGCTGTATTGTTGCAGTTCTGTGATTACAACAGAACATTGTTTGACGGCATTAATAACACATCCTTCCCTGCAATGAGATAATATGCTCTATGGGCAGAAGGAAATGTTTGTAGGTGTTTTGTAGTCTTTTTGCAAATTTGGATTGTAGTACCAGATTGATAGTAGCCATGTCCCTAATTAAATCATTGAACTGGTACAGTATAGATAGTTGTCGTGCAAGTTTCCTTATTCCGCCTTCCAGTGTGATTTAGCCCTAACCAAGAGACATTGCCTGGAGAAGGTGGATTACTCTTCATGCCTCTGTAATCCTTGGCTCCTACACTTAGGGAAATGGAGCCATCTGTGGTGGAGGTTATGCAGATACCTCTCTATTAGGAACTTGAATGATACTTTTCAGAGTAGCAACCATGTTAGTCTGTATCCTCAAAAAGAACAGGAGTACTTGTGGCACCTTAGAGACTAACAAATTTATTTGAGCATAAGCTTTCGTGGGCTACAGACAACTCATCTCCCGTAGGCTACCAAAGATTTGATTTTTAGTAACTCCTGTTCAGAGTTGCTGCTGTGTCAATTCATAATTCATTATAATGACCTCTCTGGACAGGAACAAGTCATTCTAAATTACTATATTTAGCATTTTGACAGTACAGTGATGAGCATTTTACAACTATCCAATATTGAATTAGTCCATTGACCTAGAGGTGAGAGTCTTTTACTATACAGCTCTCCATTCAGTCCTTCAGTGAATCAGATTTATTTGCCTATGTAGTGGAGATAGCTTATGAAGTTCTGATACTCCCACAGTTTTACCCATTTTTAGAACCAAACTGAAATGGAAACTCTTTAACAGAGGAGAAATGTTTGGTCAATTTGCAGTTCTTCTCGTACACGTTTGGGCTCCATGGAGTTGTGAAGACATGCCCCGCAGCTCTTCTGCATAGCTGCAAACTCCTTTCCTCAATGGCAGAATCTTTGCAGTCACCTGCACCCATTTTTCCAGAGCTCATTTTCCCATTCCATGGATTTTTTTTCTGTAGGAAAGGAGCACTTGCCCCCAGGGGATGATGTACCTAAGCCTTCCCAGCAGGACTGCACTCTGCTTGCATAAAATTTTCTAAATCACTTCATTACACAATGTTAGATGTGCTGTAGCTAGATGATCTATTTCTGTGCATGAGCTGTGAATTATTGTTTTGACTAGATAATAGTTACCGTACATTCTATGCAAAGACATACTTTCTAAAGCCAACAATGCTGACTTACTATTAAAATACCCACTAATGGTCACATCTGTTACCTTGAGGTATTTGGTATGTGCTTCCTGCACCTGTACTAGTGGCATGGAGACAGTGGACCAATTCTGCTCTGTTATACTCCTGCTGCATCATTAATTGCAATGGGTTGCAGGGGCAGAATTTGGCTCAGAGAGTGTTCATTGCCCTGTGCTTGACTAAAGCAGGTGCTCCAACATCTGGGCTGATGATCCAATGTAGGGTGACCAGACAGTAAGTGTAAAAAATCAGGACAAGGGGTGGGGGGTAATAGGAGCCTATATAAGAAAAAGCCCCAAAATCAGGACTGTCCCTATAAAATCGGGACATCTGGTCACCCTAATCCAATGTATCTCAGGCTTGGTGTACACTACCCCCCTAATTCGAACTAAGGTACGCAACTTCAGCTACGTGAATAACGTAGCTGAAGTTCGAAGTACCTTAGTTCGAATTAGTTCGAACTTACCTTGGTCCACACTCGGCAGGCAGGCTCCCCCGTCGACTCCGCGGTACTCCTCTCGGCGAGCTGGAGTACCGCAGTCGACGGCGAGCACTTCCGGGTTCGACTTATCGCGTCCAGACTAGACGCGATAAGTCGAACCCAGAAGTTCGATTTCCAGCCGTCGAACTAGCGGGTAAGTGTAGCCAAGGCCTCAGAAATGCCATACTAAGGGCTTGTTTTCAGTGCAACAGTTAGCTCAAATTAGTGCACTCAAATTACTCCACAGCACTCCAGCTTCAATCCACCCCCCCGATGGACCAACTAGCTTGAGTTTAAAGCGCTACTTAATGTGAGCTAGAGACTTGGGTGTGTGGACAGGAGTCAGGTTAAGGCAAAACTTGTGTTATACCTTGAGCTAACACTGCAGTGAAGACATGCTCTTAGTATGTCACTTAGACTCGGAGAGTAAAAGTCTTTTGGGCTGGACTCCTCCCTGGTTTATGCTGATTTCTTCTGTGACAGAACTTCTGCTAACCCAATTCAAGGTGTACCCACCCCAGAGGCAGAAAATCTGTCTGGAGTGTGGTTTCAACAGTGCAGAGAGGCTTCAGGTTCCCTTCTGTCAGAGACCTGAATGTGTAGTCCCTAAAACTGGTGTTGCTGGCTTGGAAGGAAGCCTGGCAAGGGCAGGCAGAAAATGTGCTATTTTTTGGTATCTTTAAAGCTGATTTTGCTGTTGGAAACTTCAAAAGAAGGCAGCAGAGCAGTGCCCCCCTTCCCCAACTCCCAGAGTGAATCAAGATGCAAGTACATATTGTGCTGCTAACGTGACATAAATGGAAGTTCTGTGCATGGACTGAGAGTAGCGTGTGCAAGAGATCTATAGTATGGAGGAGATGAAATTCTTTCCCTTGGCTTGCAGGTGGGACTATTTTGATTTCTTGCTATTTCTCTAATTATTGGAGAAACATGAAGTGCCGGTCTGGGAGAGGACATTCATTCTGCACTCCTACAGAAAATAGCAGTCCTACAACATAACAACATAATAAGTTGCCATTGCAATAGCTGGGAATGCAGTGGAGGATATTATGACAAAACAAAAATGAGTCCTATTGCATGCATTATCGGATGTTTTATGCTAAAGTAAGTTTTCTGGAGGGTGGGGGAACTATTTTAGTATCATGCCACTCTTCTCTTACCCAGTTTTATCTAGTTTTGCTCATTGGACATTACTGAGAGGTATAGTTTTGGTAAGGACTATTGGCATTTGTATTAGTTTTCAGGCCCTTCTCACCTGCCTATGCTCTAGAAAAAAGCTCACAGGACAGCTTTCCTTCTGCTCCTTGCACGCTGCAGGGATGTGTCAGCTGCAAGGGTGCTGCTAGCTTTCTCATTTCCACTCTCTCCATGGGTGGGCGGAGTGCATTGCATTATGGCACACAATATATGCTTTACAACATTATGTCATGAGACAGTGATGCTAATGTCTGCCAAACCAGCCACGCTTGAGAGGCCTCAGGGTTTGCTCCGTACTGCACTCTCTGTCCTAGTTAAATCCACTGATAAAGAGCTTTGGCACATTAGAAACCTTAACTGTGTTATTTCCTTTCCCTGTACTTCACTTGCAAGTTCACTATTGGGGCAAGGTTGTTGAACTCTTCTTTGTATTTAAAAATAAAGCAGTACAGTGCTTCTCTTTGCTTGGAATTTCTAAGGCAAAATTGCAGCCATCTTGGCTCCTAGTGGGAGCATAAATTTCTCATTGATTTGGAGATCTCTGCGTGTAGCCTCCACTGCATCAACCCCTTGATAGTGCTATGCTGGCAATGTCCTGATCTCCAGCATGGCACTATTTGCTGCAGCTGAAGCTAACTAATGAGAGTTCTGCTCACTATGACAAATAGTTTTATTTGCCAGGGTAACACTTTTGCTTTAGGGGATTTAGTAGGATGAATGTAGGGGGTGGGATCTGAAGCACTTGTGCGGGAAAGATTAGCCAGGCTGTAATCCAACTTGATTGCTGGCCAAAAAAGGTGGTTAATGACTACAGGGCAAATAGCCTGAGTCTGTAGGAAGTGAAATTATCTAAAATTACAGAGAACAGAGTGTTTTAAAATGGATTTAACAAGTATTTGGCTTCGTCTTTAGCAAAAAAAATTTTTTAAGTGAATCTATTGAATGGTGAAAAATGTCAAGTGGATTGTTCTGGAGGCTGAAATCCTCTATTTATATAGCAGGTATGCCATAGGCTGCAGTGGTGATAGTTTGCCCACAGTACCCCATCAGCATGCCTGAGTCCTGATCTGGTGGGGCCACCTGCAGGGCTGATTTAGGAGCCTAAGTCCCATTGGCTTTCAGACAGATAGAGGCTCTTAAATAACTTTTGAAAATGGGAATTAGGCTCCAGTCATTTTGGCGCTTTTGACAATTCTACTCGTGGTTTATATTTAAAGTTGCTCTAGTTTAACTAAAGATGTGATTTTTAAATTGGTGTACTTACGCCAGTGAAAAAACCCTCTCATGAACACTCTTAATTTGATTAATCCTGGCTGATATCAGATTAGCTCAATTCAAAAAGAAATCAAGTTAAGATACATCAAGGTAAGCCAGAAAGAAACTGAACTGAGTGTTTTAAAGTTTCACTGGTTTAACTTTAGTTAAATCAGTTTTTGAGTTTTGGGTAGCACTACACTGCAGCTGGAGGTGTAATTTCCCGCGTGGGTAGAGGTACACATGCTAGCGTTGATTGAACTAGCATGCTAATAATAGCAGTGGAGCAGTCCAGGAGGTAGCATGAGCTAGCTGCCTGGGTATGTGCCTAGGGTCTTGGACAGGATTGTACTTGGTTGGCTAGGCCATCCTGCTGTCCGCTCCACTGCAGCCACACCACTATTTTTAGTGCACTAGCTGTATCAGAGCTAGTGCACGTACATCTAGCTGAGCTGGGAATTATACCTCCAGCTGCAGTGTAGACACACTCATTGACAAGGCCTATATCTTCATGCGCATTCAGGGTTTGTGTTCTAGCAAAGACTACCTAGAGGGACAGGGACACAACCAGGGCAGGGCGAGCGGGGCAGCCACCCAGGGTGCAAAGTCACAGAGGCGGAAAAATGGGATAGTGTGGCGGGAACATATGGGTCACGTCTCCCCCTCCCCCAGATGTCTGCCTTCCATTTATCACATAGGTTTTCAAACTGGGGTGTGTGCCCAGAAGCTGGTGGATTGGAAAGCAATGCAAGCAGCCAGGGCCCCTGGCTCTTTGTGCTGTGGGAGCCTGCTGGCTGCCCAGGAGCTCCCCCTGCCCTGCTCCCCAAACTGGACACTCCCCAGGCAGGCCAGGTGGCACTCTTGCCTCTCCCCCAAAGAAGCCCAGGACCAGCTGGCAATGCCCCCTGGAGCTAGCCCCGGCCTGTGGAGCCCAGCTGCCATGAGATGCTCCCCAAGGCACTTGCTTGCTGCTGCCCTGGTGCTACTGGTTCTGCTGCAGGAATTGGGAAAACCTCCTTTCACAGTTTGAAAACCTCTGTGCTGCTAAAGGAAGAAATCTGGGGGGCACGTGACCCTGGGTATCCCCTCCCCCCCACATTGCCTCTAGGGGGCACAAATTATGCTTGCTCCTTAAAATTTGTCTTTAATCTTAACGGAAGTACCAAATGTCTAAGATAGGACTGTGTCTAATAAACATAAAAGGGCTTTTCTCAGCTTGACCTCCTGTCTCTTCCTCAGCAGACTTCACTCCTCTCTCAGCCCTTAATATCCCTGACCTGGAGTGACAGCAACCCACTGGGTTTGCCTGCCAGCAGCATAGGCCTGCACCTTCCAATAGCACCTGACACCTGCTTATTATGGGTTTTTTGATGCTGACATTTGTGGACTGATTTTCAGAGGCACTGAGCCATCCATAATTCCTATTCCTTTCAGTAGGAATTGTGGGAGTTTAGCACCTCTGAAAATTAGGCTGCTGTCATCTGCAATGAGACCACTTGGTCATTTTGCATAGATCATCCAGCAGTTCATGTGATCGAATAGTATGAAACTTTACTGATCTGGATCAAATCCAAGTTGATGACTTAGAGATGAGTAACTCCGCATCTCATTACCAGTCTTCTGAACCTTCTAGGGTCCCAAATCATTAGCAAATCTGATACTTTTAGGGTTGAATTATATTTTCGTTGGTGCCACATCTGGTCCTAGAGAAGTAAAACAAGTGGCGTTCTGCTTTATAATCTTCTCCATCAAATAATAGTCTAACATATGTTGTTTTACAGTAAGTAACAGTAAGCATAGCTTTAACTTTTCAGTGTTTGGTTAGATAGTCATGGATAATTTAAATCAGCACAGCTTGTATGGTTGTAATTTGTACCTCATTATTTGAAGGAAACAGAATACCTCTGAAAAATATTAAAGTAAGTGATAATCCCTCCTGTTATGAAGAAGCGGGTAATTGAAGCTCCATGTTTCTGTTAGCTGTTGGAACTGTTCCAGTATTCCCACTTCGGGCTGATGCTGGGTCACAGAGTGTTTGTAAGAAAAGACAAAAATTGATAGCTCTAAAGAAAATTAGTCTGTCTTGCAATTGAACTTTTTGATGGGCCCAGCTGGCTAGAAGCGTGCCTGCTCCATGAGATGCCATGCTGTTAGGTTGAGTGTGAACAACCAAGTATGAAAACACAGGCTAGTGTATGTATAGCTTTTCTCCTGAGATGTTCTGAATTTTCCTTAAAAGCTTAGCCCAGTGTTTGGGCTTGTGCCATAATACAGTGAGTACCCTATGAGCTCACATATAGATGACAGCTGATTTACACAGGTGTGAGATCAAAATCAGGCCTCTAATATCTTGCAAAAAATAGTCTTTAAGATGTCTGGATGATACATTTGGTAAATCAGGTTTGATAGAATTCTCTAAGTTACTACTTTAAATAGGACAGTCTATCTTATGAATTTCAATTGCGGCTATGTTGCAGACAGTAGGTCAGAGTAAAGGCCCACCAAGTTATGGTAAGCTCTTCAAACCATATACATAAAATATCTCTAAATTAGTCTAAAAAGAAATTCTTTTTTTTGTTTGCATCTTGGATATAATTGACAGTTGCACCCACAATTTTGACTTGAATTTTTTTGTGCTGCCAGGAACTTTTCTAACCCATGCTCAAACCTAGGGCTCTGGCTTCCACACTGCAGTGTGAAGACCTGAGTCAAAGTAACCATATTCCAGAGTCTGTAGCACCGCCCCCGCCATCCCCACTGAAAAGTGGCCACTCTAGCCCTAGCAAAACTTTACTTCCCACCCTGAATGTTACAGGAAGTTTGAACAGCCCATCAACGCAGCCTGCCGAGCAGTCATTTTGGTCTGTGCACTCCCACTGATTAGAGACCAACAAGGAGGAGGTGCCTTTTGACGAACTTCTCTTGCTTGAACTTTCACTCCTATGGGAAGAAACTGGCAGAGCATCCGCAAGGTACTGGTGAACATTGTGGTGGTGCTTTCTGTCCCACCAAAGGATTTCCTGATGGATTTCCTGATGGCACTTCAGGAGGAGGAAGAGGAGGCAGGAGTACCCTGGCATTGCAGACTCTCACAGGTTGATGCTGCTGAGCAGAATTGGCATAGCCACTGATGCTCCCTACGTAGACTGCCTCTTCTGGCGCAGGGTCCCAAGCACAGGCTGGTGAGACCACACCCTCCTGCAGACCTAGGATGACCAGCAGTGGGTCCAGAACTTTCTCATGAAGAAGGCCCATTTCTGGAGCTTTGTGAGCAGCTTGTCCCCACCCTCCAGTGTAAAGAGACACATCTGAGGTCACTCTTCCCAGTCCAGAAGCAGGTTGCTCTAACTCTCTAGAAGCTGGCTACCCCAGATGGGTACAGGTCTGTTGCCAAACAGTTTGGTGTAGGAAAGTTGACTGTAAGTAAAGTGGTGGCAGAGGTTTCTGAGGCAATCAGGTGTACGGTTTAACCCAAGGTGGTGGACATTAAAAATATTCTAGAGGTAATTGCTGGCTTTGAGAGAATGGGGTTTCCTAACTGTGGCAGGTCTATTGATGGGACTCATGTGCACAGTTTGCCCTCCTCAAGGAGCACATGAGTACATAAACCACAAAGAGTACCACTCTATTGCCATGCAGGCACTAGTGGACCACAGGGTCAGATTTATGAATGTCAAGTGGGCCCTAAAGGAAGAGTTCATGGTGCGAGTTTTTCGCCGCTCAGGAATCTACATTCATGGACAGGCTGGGACACTATTCCCACCAAATGACATGGACATAAATAGTGTTACTGTCCCCTCTGATCTGGGGGAGCCCATATACCCCCATTTGCCTTGACTTATGCTACTGTACCCTGATTTGAGGCCCTGCAAAAAAAAAAAGTTGTAACTACACTCTCAGCAGGTGTAGAATGGTTGTTGCATGTGCTTCTGGCAGACTGAAATCACATAGGAGGTGTCTACAAACCCATTTGGATGCTAATGTCATCTATACTGTCCACATTACTGTGCTCTTCACAACCTTTGTGAAGCCAGAGGTGAGCCATTTCCCCCTGAACAGACCTATGACAGCAAGGGGTCACTGGATCGGTACCTCAGCCAGAAAGTGCAGCTACCACTGTGGGAACTGGTTGCACTGGGCAGAAGAAGTCGGGGTGCTTTGTGTTCTCACATTGTGGTCTTGCATGGCCCAATGTAAGAGGGAGACTAGTACTTGTGGGGGGAAACTGGCTCATTTATTTTTGTGGGGGGCAGAGCTTGGAGGGCAGGGGTGGGCTTGATTGCCATGCAATGCAAATCTGAATGACATGATGAATAATAAATTTGGTGGGAAAGGGGGCACAATGGCTGCACAAATGGAATTTGCTGAAATCTGAATTGCTGTATCTAGCTACGTAGAGGAATACCTTTTTTTTGCTTACTGATGTGTAATTGGTCTTGAACACAATTTAGCTGTATTATCTCAGATCATGAGAGTATGATGTGATGCAGTGATAGCAATAAACTTTCTTGAAAACATAACATGCTTTATTTATAAACATGTCTTAAAACAGTAAATCACTCGCAGTCTTGGGCAGACCAACTTCAATTACACACTACACACCCAAAAAGAAACAGCAGGAAATAGTTAATACCCAACAAAATCCCTCAACTCCTTATGTGTCCCCTGGCCCCACATTCTCCTTTACACATTTTCCCCTCACTTCATAGGTGCTGGAACTAGAGGTGCTGCTGCACCCCCGGCTTGAAGTGGTTTCTGTTATATACAAGGTTTATGGTTTGGTTCAATGGCTCTCAGTACCCACACTATACAAATTGTTCCAGCACCCCTGCCTCACTTTGCTGCGGGTGAGAAGGTTGGAGGTTTCCACTGGAGAGGGGTGGAAGAAGGCTGCACAGTGTTTAGTAGCCCTGCCCAGCTGCTAATGAGTCCTGAATGCATGGTCCGCCCTGACATGGAGTTGTCCAAGCTACTGCTGGGTTGCAGGTATGCTGTAGGGTGATCGTGCCCTGGTGTGGGAGAGGCAGCAGGAGAGGACTCTTGCAGTCATTATAGACAGGAGGAGTTAAAGTTAAAGTTAAAGCAGTTGTCTCTGAGCTCTGTCCTACTCCCTTAGCTGCCATTCCTGTTCCAGGAACTGCTTTGCAAGTGCCAGTTCCCTTGCTGAAACGTCCTTCACCTGGCCAGCGAGCCTCAGCCTGTCCTCCTGCCTGTCAGCTTGCCGTTGTGCCACTCTTTTTCTGGTTCTGGACCTGCTGGTCTGTCCTCTCAAGAGCATGGACATAACTTCACCATGGAAACACTTCTTTTTGGAATGGTCTGTGATGGTATGTTGGGCCTGGGATCAAGATCCTGAAAAACAGCAGGCAGAATAGGTTGAGTGTCCTGAAATACGATAAGAAACAGAAGGTTATTGTTTAAAGTAGCTCAGTGGAGCAGCACAGAATTAATGTTGTGGAGTCTCAAGGACATACATCTAACTGTCTAAACTGAACTGAAGGGGATGCTCCTGTCCTCACACTGTCTCTGGTTACAGCCTTGTTAATCACAGTTACAGAAGTACAGAGACAATGGTAAGTCTAAAATTATAACCTCTATTCTGTTTTATAAAAAAAATCATAACTAACTGCCCTAAGCGTGAAGGTGTATAGTGCCCTTGTGGCAAAAGGCTTTTTCTGTCATTTCAGGCCTTTCATATTTTGGGAGATGTAACAGTTCTTGTGGTGCCCTCTTGGCAGAGGGAGATGTTATTGCAAGCTGCAGAAGGGAAACCTGCAGTGTCTGCAGCTGAATTATTCAAACAAATAGTGACTGAACAGCACATTTGTGAGTGGAGTGAACTAGTCATCTCTACAGCCTAGAAAAATATGCCCTTCTCCACAGTGTGACTAGTGTGACAAAGTTCCTCCTCTATCTTGGTGGGTCCTGCGCTTATTGGCGGATTTTCTTGCCTCAGAGATTCACCATGTGGGTTGGGGAACAGCCCAGAGATCTTCCCCTCTGGGAGAACCCACAGTCCAGGTCAATTGGGAGGTTTGGGGGGAACCCGGGCCCGCCTTCTACTCCGGGTTCCAGCCCAGGGCCCTGTGGACTGCAGCTGTCTATAGTGCCTCCTGTAACAGCTGCATGACAGCTACAACTCCCTGGGCTACTTCCCCATGGCCTCCTCCAAACACTTTCCTTATTCTCACCACAGGACCTTCCTCCTGGTGTCTGATAACCCTTGTGCTCCTCAGTCCTCCAGCAGCTCACCCTCACCCTCTCAGCTCCTTGCACCTCTTGCTCCCAGCTCCTCACACTCACACCACAAACTGAAGTGCGCTCCTTTTTAAAACCCAGGTGCCCTGATTGGCCTGCCTTAATTGATTCTAGCATCTTCTTCTTAATTGGCTCCGGGTGTCCTAATTAGCCTGCCTGCCTTAACTGGTTCTAGCAGGTTCCTGATTACTCTAGTGCAGCCCCTGCTCTGGTCACTCAGGGAACAGAAAACTACTCATCCAGTGACCAGTATATTTGCCCTCTACCAGACTCCTGTACCCCACTGGTCTGGGTCTGTCACACTAGCTATCTGGAGTTCCTGCTTTAGGAGAAGTTTGCAGCGATCATAGGGTGACCAGACAGCAAATGTGAAAAATCAGGACGGGGATGGGGGGTAATAGGAGCCTATATAAGAAAAAGTCCCAAAAATCGGGACTGTCCCTATAAAATCGGGACATCTGGTCACCCTAAGCGATCAGCAGCTAGGATTGGGTCAGAATCTATGTTGGAATTAACATGTTGCAGTTGTTAGCCAAATGGGCTCGTTTCCCCCTGGAGCTGCCCAATTACCCCAAGGAGGCATGGGAGTCTAAAAGACGGTTTCAAGTTCTTTATTGATCAGTCAGCTGAGCGGGTGTCCCCCCTCGACTAATGCCAGAGGGAGGAGCACAACTTACAAGCGCAGAGCAAGCTTTTTTTAGCTTCTGTATCTTGAACCAGGAGGAGCCATGAGGCTCCTTCTCGTGCGGCCTCCTTTGCGGCCTGATCAGCCAATTGATTATATCTACGCTGTTTGGCCTCCGGGGCCCTTCCATGGGCACGCACATGTATTACGGCAACCCGGAGGGGAAGCATCAGGGCCTCAAGAAGTGTTTTGATGAGGTTCCCATGTGCAATTCTCTGGCCTGAAGCTGTGATAAATCCCCTTTCTCTCCACAGGGTCCCGTGAGCATGTACCACCATGTAGGCATAGCGACTATATACAGGTATACAGGTTAATAGTTTTCCCAGTCCCCAACCGGAGAGCCTCAATAAGAGCCACTAGCTCCGCCGCTTGGGCGGACAAATTAGGGCTAAGTTTAAACTTGTGTACTCCTTTGTCCTTAATTACTACTGCTGCTCCGGTATACCGCTTGCCATCTATCACATAGCTGGACCCGTCAACTTACCCTTCAATTTCAAGGTCGGGCCAAGGCAAGTCCGAGAGGTCAGGGCGGTGTTTGGTTTCCTGTTGCAAGACTTCAATACAGTCATGAGTGGGGCTGGTCTTCTGGGAAACCTGAGGGTCGGGCAATAGGGTAGCTGGGTTGAGGGAGCTAACTGTCCTAAAGGTTAAGTTAGGAGCTAGCAAGAGCCCTACTTCATATCTGGTATGTCGACTGGGATTTAGATGCTTTTTCCCCAGCGCCTGTCCCCAGTATTTGAGGCATCCCATGGGGGACCACAACCTCAGTGTCCCGTCCCCCCACCAGGGTCAACTTTTCAGCCTCCTGAACAAGGAGAGCGGTGGCTGCAATGGCCCGTAAACAGGCAGGCCACCCCTTGGCGACAGGGTCCAGCACCTTTGAGTAGTATCCAATGGGTCGCCAGGTTGGTCCCGACCTTTGGCACAGAACTCCAGCAGCCACCCCTCTTCTCTCGAACTTATAGGGTAAATGGTCTCCGGGGGTCTGGGAGGGCTAGAGCGGGAGGCTGAACCAAGGCTTCTTTTAGCTCTCGAAATGCTTTTTCCATCTCTCTGGTCCACGTCCAATGGAGCAGACCTTCTTTAGTTAAGGATTCATATAATGGCTTGGCTCTTCCCCCGTAGTCAGGGATCCAGAGCCGACAAAAGCCAGTCAATCCCAGAAAAGCCCTTAATTCTCGGGGGTTCCGGGGTTGAGGGCTATTAAGTATAACCTGGATTCTTTCTTTACCCAGACTACGACTTCCTTGGCACAAATGATATCCAAGAAAAGTGACCTGCTGCTTAACCAGCTGAGCTTTTTCCTTTGAGACCTTATACCCCTGTGCCCCAAGGTAATTAAGGAACTCTATAGTTTGCTCTTTACAGGCTACCTCTGTTTCAGTACTTAAGAGCAAATCATCGCAATACTGGACTATGTTGCATGAAGGGTGTTTAGCCAGGAATGGGGTGAGGTCCCTTCTTAACTGGCTGCCAAAAATCTTGGGTGCACAGGTAAGTCCTTGTGGGACAACGGTCCAAAGGTATTGAGCTTTGTAGTGGGTATCTGGGTCCTCCCACTCAAAGGCAAACAGTCTTTGAGACTCCTGATCAAGGGGGATGGAAAAGAAGGCATCTTTTAAATCTATAACAGAGAACCAACGGTGGTTCTTGGGATCCTGTCCCAGAATAGTATGGGGATTCGGGACGACTGGATAGGGGGCTTCTATTAACTTGTTAATTTGTCTTAGGTCCTGGACCAACCGATACTGCCCATTAGGCTTAGGCACCCCCATTATCGGAGTATTGTATGGGGACGTGCCTTCCCTGAGCCACCCGCACTGCAGAAACTTTTGAATCAGAGGTTTTAACCCGATTCTAGTGGTCAGCTTAAGAGGGTATTGTCGAATTCGGACCGGATTGCTTCCTTCCTTAAGGGAAATATGCACTGGTGAAGCATTCCGGGCCGAGCGACGCCTCCCTCCTCCGCCCAAACCTCAAGGTTAACCCCTGACAGCTGGCTCCCTTCATTCCTCCCCTAGCATTCCGGGGGGAGATTTCTAGCATTTATGAGGGCCATCTGGTAGTTGGAGGTTTGCTGTTTAGGAAGTCTAACTTCCATAGTCCCATTGTCGAACGAGATTTCCGCCTGCAGTTTAGTAAGGATATCTCGTCCAAGCAGCGCGATGGGGCAAGAGGGGCTGTAGACAAACTGGTGGGAAATTTGACGGTCCCCTATTTTTACTAGGAGAGGCAGAGTTTTTTCCAATGCTGTAGTTTGTCCCTCAATCCCCTGGACTATGGCACGTCCCCGAGCTTTACCTCGGGGAGCCTTATTAAGGGGGAGAAAACTAAGAGTGGCCCCAGTATCAATAAGGGCTTCAATTGGGTGGCCCTCCACTTTAATTTTTACCGTGGGATCCAGGCTGGCAGCTTGTGCTGTCAGGAGGGGCTGCTGGGTCCCCTGGCCCCCCTATGGGAAAGACTCCTCCCCTGAACGTCCTGTACTGTTGCAGAGGATGGGAAGGGACGGGGTTTTATCTTTACATTCCTTTCCCCTGGCCTGTCGCCGGGGGCACTCATTCTTCCAGTGCCCCTCTTCCCTACAGATAGCACACTGATTTCGACCCAGGCGGGGGCCCTGCCCCTTCCCCAATGGCCCTGGCCGTCCCTTAACTTTGTCCCCCCTTTCTTCATATCCTTCCCTTAGGGCCATGGCTAAAATGCGGGCCCCTTTCTTCCGCTCCTCATCATCCCTCCGATCATAAACCTTCATGGCAATTTCTAAAAGTTCCTCTATATTCTTGCCCGACGCCCTCTCCAACTTCTGCAACTTTTTCCTAATGTCCTCATAGGACTGTCCAATGAAAAGGGGGATTAGTACCCGTTTCCCGTTGGTGTCCTCAGGATCGAGGTCTGTGTATCTTTTACAGGTATACAAAGCCGCTCATAAAAAGCAGCGGGGTTTTCATTTCTTTCCTGTCTTATATTATATAACTTAGCCCAATTTTGGGTTTTTCTAATGCAGAGTTTCATTCCCTGTACTATAGCCGTGGCGGGCTCGGCCTGCCGTGTCATGTGACCAGTTAGGAGGGCTTTCAGGCAGCTGCGCAGCCACCGCGGCCGTGTTTCCCTCTGTCTCAGCTACCCACTCGCGGGAAACTTGAGAGGACTAAACGCCTCTCTTCCGCGGTTAATAGAGTGTTAAGAGCGACCGTCATGTCACCTCAGGTAGGGTTATGGGCCGTAATTAAGGTTTCAAACACTGCTGTTTGCGGGGCAGGATCTTCCGAGAACGGGGGATTCTGTTGCTTCCAATTATATAGATCACTAGTGGTAAAGGGAACATACTGAGATTGCTCTCAGGGGCTACAGTTTCCCGCAGTGGACACAAATAATTCTGTTGCAGGGGCCCTTGGAGTACCGGGCCACCCTTGCTCGATGAGCGAATAAGGGTAAGCTTAGTATCCCCAGGGTGATATTCAGATGACATGTTCCACCGCTTTTCGGAGTCCTGATCTATCACGGGGCCAGTCTTGCTCCTGGTGCGATTAGACACCGAGGAGCTCAGAGAGGCTGGAGGGGACTCCCGTTTGGAAGAGCCCTGGTGGCTTAGCTCACCCCTTTCAGCTGAGGCATTATCCTCAGAGGAGGGGGGAGGGGCTTTCAATTGAGCGTGCCAGAACCGGGAGGCCAGGATACAAACGGGGAGGGGGCATAGAATCAGGGGCAGAAGGAATCACAGTCGGCGGACAAGATTTCTTAACAGGGGGACAGGGTTTCCTAACAGGGGCACGGGCCATTAAGGTTTTAATAGTTTGTGATCTACATTTTTGCAACCATGGGGGAGGATGGGCCACAAAGTCCTGCCAAATATCTATATAGGGATATTGGTTCCAATGCCCATCCCAGGTCACAATGCTATGTACAGCTTGTACAATCCCTGGTTTGAGCGTCCCTCCCTCGGGCCATTCCACCCCGAATGTCGTCCATTCAAGAGTACAGAATTTTACAAGATTGTCTTTACATAATACAATTCCATAATCAGCCTGGCGTCTAAACGCCTTCCAGTTATCCAGCATACATCCCAGGGGTGTCCTGGAGAAGGTACTTTGTCCGGACCCCATTATGCTTTACCCAGAGTTTTTCGAGACAGAGGTATCAAGAGGGGGGAAGGGGTCGGGATCTAATTCTAACTCAGATATCTGCTGGGTCACGAGGTTCGGCTGACTCCCCTTGCAATCAAGATATCCTGGTCACCGGGTTTCCCCTCGCAGGAGACTTGGGGCGGCTGAAGTCAGCTTAAGCCTCAGACCTGTCAGCGGCACTCATTCAACTTTCACACAGATCCTTTAATCAGTTACAATCTCGGTTTCCAACACACCATTAAGAGGAGAAACAAGAGTAACCCCTGAGGTTGCTCCAAGTCCCAATAATTGTTAAGAACTGCCCATGGACTTGTGGAGTTAGTTACGTTACTCATTGGCCGTTACTTGCTTGCTCTTTAACCAGAAACACAACAACAGGGCATTTACAAAGCTACAATGATGTTAATATACCTTCCCATGTACAGGCTGCCTAGGGGATTTCCACCGTCCAACCCACACTTCGGGGGCATTATTCCTCGAACCCAGGAGGTAAATGCACTTACCGCCTGAAGTGGCCGCATCCGGCAGTCGAACTTCCCCCTTCTTCTGAAGCCGTCTTGCTTCCGTGTCCTTCAGAGTTCTCTTTAGAGAGGACGCAGCCGCCCCGGCCGATTGTGACGATCCGGAGCCCGAGCAACAGCTCGAGGTGGCCACTCCTCAGAATCGCCCTCGGCTGTCGGTCAGCGCCCCCTACAGGGAGAGAAGTCCCATCTGGGGTGCCATTGTTAGCCAAATGGGCTCGTTTCCCCCTGGAGCTGCCCAATTACCCCAAGGAGGCATGGGAGTCTAAAAGACGGCTTCAAGTTCTTTATTGATCAGTCAGCTGAGCGGGTGTCCCCCCTCGACTAATGCCAGAGGGAGGAGCACAACTTACAAGCGCAGAGCAAGCTTTTTTTATACACAGTAACAAACAACTTAGCATGCATACATTCTGCTAACCTATGGAATTTTTAAATTCCTTTCTAGGGGTAAACAGGATACATCTGTTGGACTTCCTTGATTGATTGTTTTGTATACGTATAGGCGGAAGGCAGCTTTGTGCATGTGGGGAGTGGCTGGGAAAATGGGCAAATAGTTGACCTTTGCTCTAACACAGTGTTAGCTCACACTGTTATTGCTGCATGCAAACATGCTGAAATCTGCAATTTTCCTCCACCTGACACAGTTCTGGGGGAAAAAACAGATACCACACTTGTACTTTGGAGAAACGATTTTGTGACCTGCAGACTGCATGCACTATCTCTAACTGAAATGCATTCGATTTGGAAATAAAATACCATTTCCCAAACACATACACTCAATTCACTGTTTACAAGCAGCTGCATAGACCCAGGAGGCGTAATTGCAGAGTTGCAAATTTCTAATTACTGAAAGGAAAATGATAATGACCCTAGCAAACTTCTGACTTAACAGTTAAAATAACCTTTACAGATGTTTATGAATGTTTTAAATTCCTAGTCGCCATTTTGAACTCCACATGGGGTTGGGTGGCAGGGGGAATGTCTAGGTGTTCTGATACGATCCACCTTTAGTGGCCAAATACTGATAGCCAGGGTTTACCATTTTTGCATTGCTACTTACAGCAGAAATGTCCCTTCTTCCCCCCCCCAATCCTGTAATAAACTTTTAATTTGAGTTATACACTGACCGGGCTCTGAGGTGGCTTCTGTCTCCAGAGGGCTGTTCCTTGACGGGGGGAAAGGAGGGAAATCAAACAACTCTTGCATGTAGTAGGGCTACCATATGTCCGGATTTTCCCGGACATGTCTGGCTTTTCGGTCTATAAATAGCCGTCCAGGGGGGATTTAAAAAAAATCTAAAAATGTCCAGGTTTTCCCCCCGGTCGGCTATTTATGGACAGAAAAGTGGCGGCCAAGCGCCACTCGGCAGCGAAAGCCCCTTCACGGATCTCCCCATCCCCTGCAGCCTTACCACGCCGTTCGGCCCCACAGCTGTCTTCCCCCTCCTCTCCTCCCCTGAACGCTCCGCCCACCTGTTCCTCCCCCTCCCCTGCTTCCCGCGAATCAGATCTTCGCGGGAAGTCTGAAAAAAAGCAGGGGCAGGCGGGAGGCAGTAGCAGGTAAGCTGGGGCTGGGGCTGGGGGGACGCGAGGAGGAGAGGTCTGGGGAGGCGCGGCCCTGGCCCTACGGGCCCCGGTTTGGCTCAGGCCCCAGCGGGGCCGGCTGAGCACTCCCGGTCCCAGCAGCTCCGGCCCAGCCCGGCTTGGCTCGGGCCCTAGGGCAGCAGCCCCGGTTCCGGCTGAGCACGCCGGCCCAGCCCCAGCCGAGCACCTCCGGCCCAGCCCCAAGCTCCGCAACCCCGTCCGGAGCTCCGGCCGAAGCGCAGCCTGATTCCTGGGCTCTTTAAAGCCGGCCCTGATCAGGGGACAGGGAGGGGGGGTTGGATGGGTCAGGAGTTCGGGGGGGGGGCTGTCAGGGGGACAGGGGTGTGGAGAGGGGTTGGGACAGTCAGGGACAGGGAGCGGGGGGATTAGATGGGTCTGGGGTTCTGGGGGGGCTGTCAGGGGAGCAGGGGTGTGGAGAGGGGTCGAGGCAGGCAGGAAGCAGAGGGGGTTGGATGGGTCGGGAGTTCTGGGGGTCCTGTCAGGAGGCGGGGAACAGTTGGATAGGGCATGGGAGTCCCGGGGGTCTGTCTGGGGGCGGGGGTGTGAATATGGGGTGGGGGTGTGGATAAGGGTCAGGGCAGTCAGGGGACAGGTAGGGTCCTAGGGGGGCAGTTAGGGTGGGGGGTTCTCAGGAGGGGGCAGTCAGGGGACAAGAAGCAGGGTGGCTTAGATAGGGGGTGAGGTCCTAGGGGGCAGTTAGTGGCAGGGGTCCCAGGAGGGGGCAGTCAGGGGACAAGGAGCGGAGGGGGGAGGGTTGGGGCTTCTGATGGGGGCAGTCAGGGGGTGGGAAGTGGGAGGGAGTGGATGGGGGCGGGGCAGGGCAGGGGCGGGGCTAGAGCGGGGCTCCCCCCCACCCCTGTGTCCTTTGTTTTGCTTGTGGAAATATGGTAACCCTAGCATGTAGGCACCAAGAATTTGCTGTTGATCCTGATCCACAGCCTGCTCTGGGACTGATTTCATTAACAGTCACTGCATGCTCCTCACTGGGCACCTACTGCTGGCTCCCATCAGTCCTAATTGTTTGTGTAGGTAAATATATAGAGGCATACCAAGGAAATCCAAACCTTTAAATGCAATTATCGAAGGGCCAGTAGGAGCAAAAATTCCTTCCGAATAGGGATGTTCTATTATTAACATGAACAAACAACTTCTATGCATTTTTATCCAAAACCTCCCCACTGTCTTCTAGTAAGTCTCATCAAAGGACTGAAATATCTTTCAAAGAATTCACTTTAATTAAAAAAAATGCATATCTTTAAACAATAAAGGCAGAGGCAGCCGAATATTACAGTCAAAATGACTTTTGCCTTGCTGGTTGAAATGGTGTAGGTGCCTCTGGTTTTTAAACTATATTCTCTCATGACATCCATGGGGCAGCTATAAGCCAAGTTGGCGTATCTTGGTTCCAGAGCGCCAGCGTGGCTTTTTAGCATGCTTTTGTATTCCAAACAAAGAAAAACCTTCCATTTCTGCCACATATATACAGTTGGCTCCAACTCATTCCCAAAAGGGGAGGTGGTCTGGTAAAAGATGACCACTTACAGATCTTTGCACCACTGATACAATTTCTAGTATCCTGAAATGTGTGACAATGAATACTGTGGAATGTCCTGTAGAAAAGATCTTTCTCTTCTTAGGTTTTATTGCTGCTCAGTTGCCTCTATCAGTTCAGAAATACTAGAAAAGGCATTCTTAACCAAGCCTCAGTGTGGTAGTAAGGGGGACTGCAGTGTTGTAAAATACATTGTTTGGATAAGGCCTGAAAATGTATGTGATCATTAAAGATCCCATGACATATATTGCAAATATTGGGATGTTGGCCCCACTGTCCTGTCCATATTCCAGTTTGGATAATTGTTAGGTCAAATATGTCCCTATAGTAATGCCATTGGCCCATTCTGTCTATTTTAGCCCCCCTGGAATTTCTATTGAAGTGCAATATTTTTCCTCTCCGTGTTTCTCTTATGGCACTGCTTTACAATGCTGGACAGTTGCCACATTTCTTTTGAGCTGTGGCTGCAGTTAACTGTTGGTGTTAGCAAAACAGCTTGTGATCCATGTGGATGAAAGGCATTAAATAAGTTCAAGATCATTCTTCCTTCCTCTGTAGCCAGACAGATGCAGAGAAGAGACTAAAATACGAATTTAAGAATGTTGAATGAAAAGTAGAGGACCGTGAATGTAGACTATAGCAAATAGCTTTAGGGTCTCTAAAGTTCTGAAAAAAAATATTACTTTTATAGAAAGATTTAGTAATGTGTGGCAGACAGACAGAAGAGAGCTGTTTTTTCCCTCTGAATACCTAGCACAAAATGCCCCAAAGCATGCTCTGAAAACACGCTGCACTTTGGCACCAAACACCACCATTGTGCTTCTCAAGCCCTGTAAGGTCTGATGATTGATACTCCACTTGCAACTGTGAGACAGAAACTTCTTCTACTATCATTTTACTGGACCTCCCAGGCCTGGTTTGATTGACAGCTCTTTCAGTTAGAAGCAGTGTTCCGGGTATCCCAATCTAACATGACACCAGACATAAAATCAACAACAGTTAATGAATCTTGGTTGTTAATGAACCATAAGGATTGACAGCAGTGGCTGTAGTCATTAATTCTCTCTATTGCGACTTCACCCTTTCCATTATGTTTTAGAACTTTTAATCTACACTGGTTGCCTAAGGCAGAGTGGCCTGCAGAGATGAGACTAGAAAAGCTTAGAGCCCCAAAAATGACAAATTGCACTGACAGCATTTTAGCTTTTAGTTTTGTATTTGCTCAGCTGTAGCCTGGAAGCCCTGCCATGTGAGACATTTAAAATGAGACTGGACAAAGCTCTTGAGAATATACTGTAGGGAACAGTCCTGCGCTGGCCCATGAGACATGAGTTAAACAACACAGTAAGGCCTTCCATCTTCCCAGCGAAAGAGAGAGACTGCGTGAGTCCAAAACTTTCCCTGCAAATAACCCTTCCTTTAAAAACTCCAGCCTGAGTGTATACATAATAATAATAAAAAAAACTTTTCATTTTCACAGCTACAGCACTGGCCCTCTCCTAATCAAAGGGAGTCTAAATTGGTCCCATGGTGCTGTTGTACAGTATAAGACAAAATCCTACATGCCTTTCTTGGTCAAGATTCCCGGTGAAGACAATGAGCATGTTCTCTGAATAAGGAACAACAAATGGGCCCCATAAGCGATAGTAACTTATTTATTCTTACACTAAGATAAATGGCAACTGGAGCAGCAGTTACCTGCCCTATTGTTATGTACTGGCTTTGTATTTTTATGAGTTGACTTTTGCCCCTTAGTGATTGGTATTTCATAGCAGCTAAGCATATTTGCCTTTAGCCTGTGATTTTTGGAGCTGATAGATCAGGATTCTAATCCCAGCATTTTGTGTATCTGTGTGATTTATATGATAACTTTTCATAGTCTGCAGTGTATACACCTGGGGATTTTTCAGAACATGGTTGGCAGCAATAGTGATTCATTGTTGGCGGGCCGGCAACTGAGTTACTATAGCTAAGGTGGTAATGTATTGTTCTTGTGGTTGGGATGAGTGAAGCGCCAAAGGCTCAGTTTGGATTGGCAGGCACAATTTGAGAAGCTTATCCAAACCATCTAGACCAGTGATTCTCAAACTTTGGGGGCTCAGGACCCATTTGTAAATGTTTATGGCCTGTCGTGACCCAGTAAATAGTCTGGGGACGGAGGCCCTGGGGTGGTTTTGGTTGGATCCTGTGCCCCAGGGGGGTTGGGTCCTACTCTGGCACTCACCCTACAGCAGTGGATCCTGTGCTGAGGGGCTGACTGGATTTGGCTCTCTGATTTGGGGTTTGGCCCTGCCACCCTGACTGGACTAGATTTGTGTGAGTGGAGTTGTGACCTGGCTCATGGAATTGCAATGACAAATCTGGTCTACCTGGACTCCCGTTGTCATGATGGCTGGGTCAAACCTGAGTGGCACTGGGACTCCAGAGGTTGCAGTGCCTGGAGCAGGGAGGTCAGCCCACCCAGCCCTGTGGGATAGGAGCCACAGGAGCTGCTTTGTTACTCTTTGAAACATTCTGAGAAACCCGATCTAGACCCCTGAAAAGCTAGGTTGGAAATTTTAAGAGAACCAGCATTCTTATGAAGTTTGATTCACCTGCTTCCAGTCTCAGTTGAAATACCACACAAACAGCATCTCTTGTGGTATTTTGGCATTTCTGAGGCTGGCCCTGATGCAATGAAAGATGAGCCTGAGTCATAAAATTCCAATCTGAACATCCCCAAATTGAGGAAGTGTTTGGACCCATCTCTACCAGAAATTAGAAGAAAAAACCTCTTAAGTGAACACATCAGAAGCTCAGATGTTGCAGTTCACTCCTAAAGCAAAAGTGAGGGTGGATAGTGGTAATGGAGGGAAACTAGTTTGCCCTTTCCTGCTTTTAGGCCTTATGTACTTCTGCATGCTTTAAAAATCTCTTATTTTACTGTGAATTTCTGATGTTTCTAATTACACTTAACAAGCAGAATATTTTATTTATCCTAATTTACCAAGTGCCTCTGATGAAGTCTATTAGATACTAATTTTCAGTAATGCTTGTACGTGTTCTATATAGATTTTACTGTTCAGTCTGCAAACGCTGTACTTAAGGATACTAAAATCAGAAATGTCAATTGAACTAGACACTCAGAAGTCAGGCTCAGCAGAATCTCAGGCGAATCTCCTTAAAATGTCATTTATTTTCTCCAGAATCTTTTGCAAATTACTACATTAAAATGAAGGATTTTAAAGCACTTTTAAACTGGGAATGATTTATACACTACATTAAAACTACTTAACTTTATATGTTGATTTCTAACCTGAATATCATTAGCTACCAAATGTATATTAGGGTTACAAAATGTAAAACATTATTCATCCTTGATTAAAAAAAAAGCATTATTTTTCTCTGGCAAAAAGGACATAGAAGAGTCACCTTTCATTCTTAATATTTAGAAGTAATGGTCTTTAAAGTAAGATGTATGACTGTCCATGATAAAACCTGTAGTTTGGCTTTTTTGCGGAGGACGGGTAAAACACTCTTTTAGTCTTAAAAATGTTATCCGGTGAAAACATCAAAAGGAACAAGACTTATTAGGAAAACTCTAATGACTTTGATGCACATTTCCAACATAATGGGAAACTTTTCAAAGTAGTGTGTGGAGATTAGCAACACAACTCCTAGAGATTTCAATGGGAGCTGCATGGCAAAGTCACTGCAAACTGCTCTGAAAAGTATACCCCAGTGTGTTTAGAGAAGTGTATTTGGAACGAAAATATAGCATAGGGAACATTCAGCTAATGCTTCCCCTACTGCCCACAATAACAAACCAATATCTGACAAGTTCCCATTTTGTTTTTGGATGAATATCCTTTATTCTATTTTCACTGAAATACTCAACCTTATTGTATTTGGCATTTATGACACACATGACTTTTTGCCACACAGCCAATCAGAGGAACTTTATCTTGCTATTGTTAACTACCCCTACAATTTCTATCACCAGTCTGGCACTCAAATCAAATGTGAATGGCATTTGTATTTTCTCTGCTCCCCCACCAAAAGTGGTAATGACTGAGATGAGTGACAGGTATCTGTGGTAAAAACAACATTTACAGGTTTATTCTGCAGCATCCTAGTCAGTTATAAAGGTGAGGATGACAGACAGCTGAGTACTGATTGTATTACATGGTAAAGGACTGAATAAACTACTGTGTTGTGTTGGACTGAAATACAGACCAGTATGTATAGAGATCTTATGAAAGTAATTAATTGGATTATTTTTGCTATTAGATTGTAGAAGAGTCTCCTAAGGGAAGTAGTGGAAGCCCTACTTGCTTAGGAGATCTAAAACTAGATTGGACAAATCAGTTGAAACTGTATTATCGGAGGTACATCTGCGGTCCCCATTACTGTAGTATGTGAGCACTTCCCAATTTTGAGTGTGTTTACCCACAAAACACCACTGTGAATTAGGGAAGTGGTGTTGTCCTTATTAACAGATGGGGAGCTGAAGCGCAGAGAGACTAAGTACATTTTTCAAAAGTTCCCAAGTCCCATTTTCAAAATGACTTAAGCATTTAGGAGCCAAAGACCCACTGAAAGTCAGTGGGACAGAGCTTTTGAAGTATCTAAAGTCACTTAAGGCAAAAATTTCAAAAGAACCTCACTCAGGAAGCCTGTGGCAGAGTAGACAATTGCACCCAGGTCTACAGAGTTAGAGGCTAGCACGCTAACCACTCATAAAGTTCTCTGTATATCAGATAACTTTCTATGGACCCAGGATGAATAGTTCTTGCATTTTTGAATATATCTCTTAAAATTTTTGTGAATACCCTATAAATACATCAGGCCAACAAGTATGCCTGAAGATGTCTATTAGGGTAATGTCTTCAGACAGCTGCTCATGGGGTGGGCTTTGAGGAGGGGAAAAGAGCACAAAGCTGGGCTTCATTATACATAATTCAGCCTAGAAGCAAGGGAAACAGACTTCTGGGCCAACAGAGATTGTCAGGTCCCAGGAGCAACTATGAACTGGCATACTGCTATTAGCATGCAAGAACCACCCACACTAACTTTTCATCCTTATGTTTTCTGGACCTGTAATAGTGCCACTCACCAAAGCTGCATTTACACAAGAGTAAATGGTTTCCTTTATTATCTGTTTCTTAAGAAAATACATTGTTCAACAGCCCTTATCATTTGGATTTGACAGTTAATACCATAGAGGAAAGAAGAGTTAAATTGAGTTGAATACAGTACATTGACCCTGCCCAGATTGTGGTTAGGGCACCAGGGAGAGGGGTGTTGCCTACAGAGAGGCATCTCACTGATTTAGGGTTGCTGGGATACAGTGCCACCTGCTATATAGTTACTCAGAGTAAACATACTTATCACATATTATAAGGGAATATATAACTTTTGTATCCTTAGATTATTTGTGCATCAAGAATGGCTTGCAACCTCAAGATTTCAGTCTCCCCAAATCTTTTGAAGCTGGGTCGCTCCTTTGGTAGCACATGCTGCAGGAAGTTGTTGATGATCAGGAGGTGACACTCGTTCTTCTGAGAATATTGATAGGGCTCTATATTGTTGGCAGCACTGCCTGTTGGAAGAGCCATGAAACTAAAATTCTGGCTACTTGTGTGTGTTCAAAATACCTTTGCACTTTTTTGCAAAACTAGTGATTCTAGCTCCAGTATCCTCACCAAATTTTTTGCTGCCTTGTGTCAAGATTTTCCAGAGTGATTAAGGATTTGGGGTGTCCAATCTGGGACACTTTAAGATAATCTGACTTTCAGAAAGCGGCTCTGTTTTTAGACATGGCTCAAGGCCCAGTTCAAATTAAGCTGGGCACCCAAATTCCCTATTCTCACTTGTATATCTACCCGGGTGGTAATCGCACTTGGCCAATATAAAAATTCCCTCTGTCGTTTCATAAGTTGAATACCCTATTCCTTACCCCGTGCCCTAAACTGTTCAATGCTGTTGTCATAGACTCCTAAACAGCTATTGCAGTCCATATCATAAGGGGCTGCACTTCATTAGGAGACAAGGTACTTCCTGTAATGCCTCTGTGCAATCAGTTAGTTGACTTTGGATGAAAGCTGTTAAATAAATGCAAAAGCAAGATCATTACCAGACTGGGAAAAAAAATCCCTAACTTGCAGATTTTCTTCATATTCTCCTACTTCACTCCCCTTCCTCTGCTGTTAACATATGAATGTCAGTAGAGTTTCTATGGAGTTAACTTTTCTTAGTTTCATTGGAGGTGACTTCTGATTTAATTTCTATGTTACAGAGCCATTAGCTATACCTCTGAGATCATGGATACTGTAACAGTAACCACTGAAGGCAGTGAAAACTGACCCCAGTCCAGTGGGAAGATTCTAATCTTTTGTAACCCTGGCCTATGTCATCTGACTTTGACCAGGAAATTAATATAAGTCTCTTATTAGCACTCCTGCGTATCACACCTTCATTACAGAAACTAGGAGTACAGATTACAGTCTACAGTAACTCTATTGGCTGTACTTTCCTGCGTATATTCATTGAATCTACTAATGTTAACACAAAGAAAAGGAGGAATCTCTCGGGCAGAATGGCAGTTTTGATCACAGTTATTCAGCTCCAAAAAAGGCTTACGAAATGGTATGTTTCCTGGACCCCTTGGAACATAGGCTGACAGAAGTTACCTAGGAAACCAGAGATGCATGTCCACACATCTTTTAGTGCTCTGTAACAAATGGCTAATGTGAGTTTGGGTCTGAACAGTGTGTTCCAGGGCTCAACAGCTGCCACACGCCTAAAAGATGCTTGGAATTGCATCTCTGGTTTCATAGGTAGCTAATCTGGATTTATTGGAAGGGAGCATTAAATCATACCTTCAAGTTTGACAAACTTAAATTTAAAATGTTGAGAGTAGGAGATTTCATCTTTGTTCAGGACATATATTATAGAAGATGTTAATTCTGACCACTGGGTTTTAATTCAGTTCTGAGCCTCCCGAAACCATTCAGAATCAAATGAAATACTATGCTGTTGTGGTAGACAGACACATTTTTTCTGCCCTTCAGTAGTCTCCTGCAGTCACCCACAGAACCGGATTAAAGTTATTCAAAGCCTGGGATGGATTACTGGCTGATGGCTAGTCAGCGTGCTATGGGATA
Source organism: Chrysemys picta bellii (assembly GCF_011386835.1). Classification (NCBI taxonomy): domain Eukaryota; kingdom Metazoa; phylum Chordata; order Testudines; family Emydidae; genus Chrysemys; species Chrysemys picta. Next base: position 52,481,337 of record NC_088794.1, on the reverse strand, counting down.
ATGTTGAGAAATTTAGTATTTTTCATTCCTAGAGCACCTTGTCATTCATTAATCTTCACAATACCCTTGTGAGCTAGTAAGGAATAGCCCAATTTTGAAGGCCCATAAGAAAATGAAAACTTGAATGCTGCGTGTAATTCTGGTCACCCCATCTTGAAAAAGATACATTAGAAATGGAAAAGGTACAGAGAAGGGCAACAAAAATGATTAGGGGGTATGGAACAGATTCCATAGGAGGCGAGATTAAAAAAAACTGGGATTTTTCAGTTTGGAGGGGAGGTATGAGAGACATCTATAAAATCGAGAATGGAGTGGAGAAAGTGACTAAGGAAGTGTTGTTTATTCCTTCACATAACAGCAGGGGTCACCCAATGAAATTAATAAGCAACAGGTTTAAAACAAACAAAAGGAAGTCCTTCTTCACACAACACACAGTCAACCTGTGGAAATCATTGCCAGGGGATGTTGTGAAGGCCGAAATTATAACTGGATTTAAAACCAAATTAGATAAATTCATGAAGGATGGGTTCATCAAAGGCTATTAGCCAAGATAGTCAGGGATGCAACCCCATGCTCGGGGTATCCCTAAGCCTCTGATTGCCAGATATTGGGATTGGATGACAGGTGATGGATCACTTGATGATTGCCCTGTTCTGTTCATTCCCTTTGACACATCTGGCATTGGTCACTGTTGGAAGACAGAATACTGGGCTAGCTGGACCATTGGTCTGACCCAGTATGGCCATTCTTATGATAGAATGCAAAAAAAAAAAAAAAAAAAAAAAAAAAAAAAAGCAAATACAGCCAGAACCTATAGGCTGGATGGCAGGACATTGTATGCATGGATTTGACCAGTCTGGGCTTAATGGAGGAACAAACAGCGGACAAGGAGTGAATGGCAACAATGACTGCTTCTTGTGTCTGCAAAGATACTTAAGGATGAAAAAAAAGGAGAAAATGATGTGGGAATGTTACGTAACTTACCCCAGGGCCACAGAGACCATTGTGAGAGCCCAGATTAGAACTCAGTGTGGCTTCTCTCTGTCCTATGGTCCTATCACTAGACCATTTTCTTTCTTCCTCATTTTTCCAACATAAAATTGTCTAGGGGCAAAACCATGTCATAAAACATGGATTAAGACACAGACCCTTCCATGAAAAACTTGTTTTAGGGATTAATGCTGCAACTGTTGAAATCTATGAGAGTTTTGCCATTGACTCCAAAGGGAGGAAGCATAAGTTCTTAGTTGTCTACTGAGCAGTTTATAGTTCCGTTCAAGGGAAAAGATGTCTCTTGCCTGTATGGGACTACAAACCCTTTCTATATTTGTTGAACCATGTTTGAAAACATTATTTAAATTTGGTTTCAACACTGTTCTGCCTAAACCAGCTTCCGACTGGATTTGGCAAACCAGGGTCTACAGAATGACTGCTTTTAAAAAACATTTTTAAAAACCCTCTTTGGGACCAGTTTAGTAGTGATGGTAGTAAATATTGTGGTAGCTCCCAAAAGCCCAAATTGGCATTGGGCCCTGTTGTACTGGGGGCTGTACAAACATTGATAAGAGAGAATCCCTGCCTCCAAGGATTTTAAATCTAACAGCCACAGATGAAGGCTAGAAGATGGGATATAATATACGAGCAAATTAGTACTGTGAAAAACTGGCAGACGATGTTAATTTCATGTAGTGGTGTTTTTTTAATTGCAGCTACAGGGAAGGTGTATGGGAATAGGATAGAAGTGAAAAGAGGGACAGTCACAGTTCATCACCTGCTTAGCCATTATCAGCAGACAGGGTTTTGTGGGCATCATGGCACAGGTAAATCTTAAGGAGGGATTGGAAGAAATATGAAGTAGAGGCTGTTTGGCTATTTCAGGGGAGTTTTCCCCGGGCATGAAAGCAGTGTGGGAGAAAGCACAGGATATTTGAGAGAATTTGATGGTTGGTTGGTAAATGCTGGTAGAGTGAAGATGGGGGTCCACACAGGGGTGCTGGAACAATTTTTATAGTGGGAGCGCTGAAAGCCATTGAACAGAACTGTAAACTTGTATATGATTGAAGCTATGCATTCGGTTGCTATTATTACGTGAAGCCAGTGGGCGCTTCTGCACTGCTAGTCCCCTGGTCAACATCTTGATAAATTACTAGGTCAGCTAGATTGGAAAGTGATGTAGCTGGAATCCTGTTTAAACAGAGTGAAAGCTGTTTTTAAACATGATTTAAGGTCCAGTGCAGTGAAACTTGCCAATTGCGCTAGTATCCAAATATTTTTTGGACTTGATATGGGAGAAGGTAAGGAGGAGGAATGGGTTAAGAAAAGTGAACTGGATTTAGAAGATCTAAGTATTTCTAAACTTTCTGAAAATAATTTACAATACATATATTGACATAGGATTGAGATAGGACCAGAACTTTGAACACTGTATGCATGTCCATATATACATTCAGATTTCTTTCCAAAATCAAGTACTTAAGTGTCTACACAACCTGAACTGCACCCACAAATAACTGAGGACACAATATAGCACACAAAATAATGTTGGCCTGCAAAATTACAGATATAAAGGTGGAACTCCAGTAAAGAAAAAATCTAAAATCAGGCCTGCAATAGCCAATTTATCTGGATACCAATATACTCAACTCATTTGCTTTCAGGTTATAGTGTAAAGTAGTGGGGTTAATCCAGAATGCTAGTCAAATGAAGAATGTTTATTATAATGAGGTCGATGCAGTGTAAGCAGATACAATTCCCTTTCCTTTTTGTGTTATGGGTTTTTACCTAGAAATACTCATGCCAAGGCCTGGCATTTGCCTTGTCTTATGCACTATCAAATGAGACAGGAGATTTCTAAAACACGCTTCTCCAGGTAGGTACAAATGGATGTTATAAAAATAATTCTTAATCCAAATCAGCTTCACTATAGCAGGATTGCAAGCAGCTTCAGTTACTGAAAATGGCCAGCTGCAAGGTGCTTGACTATTTTCTGCTCTTAAGTTGATTTTTTTCCTGCTGCTTAGTACATTTCTAGCAGCCAAGGCAGAGCATCAGTGTATGTTTGAGTTAAGGTCCTTTTTTAACCTTTTTTTTTCTTGGCTGACCTTAGCCATAAATGAATTGGGGGTCGTCCCATTCAGGGCATGCTAAACAATAAGTGTTACCATGTGCTCTTAATTAAATTACTGGGTTTTTAATATTTCACTTATGTCAGGTGTCCATGAATAGTGTAAAATAATTACTGTCCTTTTTAGAAATATTGCATGAGAGCCTATTTGTGTCTTAGTGGTAGCCAGCTTTAACTATGGGCAGCCTTGCAGAAAATACCGAAGCAAGAGGAGGAAAATGTGGAACATCAGTAGAAAATTCTATTATCAAAGGTGCATCCATGTAGGAAATAATTCTGACAGCAGCAAATCTTCTTTTTGTTCCTTCTCATTTCATGCCTTGTCATGTCTTTTACCCCTCTGAGAAAACATGCATCATATTGTTTCCAACATTCATACCAGGGACTTTTTCTTGTTCTGCTGAAGGATAGAGACTGCTCCTTGGTAACACTGATACTGTTTTCTGCATGTATCTATCACTTGTAGGGTCACACCAGGAGTTCTATACAGATACAAAGCAAAATGTTGGGGGTGGGTGGGAAATAGTAGTACTTGATGGAAAAGAAAATATAACTTAGTTTTTGACATGTTACTGCAAGAACTTCCAGATTTCAGTAGCTTTATTCTAAAAAGTTTTGCACTGTTATGATTTGTTGAGCAGCTTTCTAATCCAGAGTGGTGATGGAGTTCTGTATAAGGAACCCAGCCATCCTTTTCCTATAAAGAAAAAAATGTTACTCTGCCTTTGTGCTACTGTATTGTAGAAGTTCATATTAAACTAAAAACCCCTTTTTTGAGGACATGATTTGATTCAGTGATTTAAAATAAAAAATCAAACAAATATGAAGATTAAAGACATTCTTTAAAAAGTATGCTCACTGATTTAGTGTGTTTGGATGCTGTGGTTATGGGTGGCAGTATGTCGGAATCCAAATATATTAAGTTTCTTTGGGTAAATCAATATCTTGTGTTGAGAAATGCATCTGTCCTACAGACTCTGTTCATTTTGCAATGGAATATAATAATACAAATAGGAAAAGCTATTGGGTCATCCAGCCCATCACTCCACTGATGCAGTATTGCTGTCTACATTGAAGTTTCTAGCTCTAATCCAAGTTAATTTTCCATTTCCCGAACAATAGGGTTTGAACTATATCCCCTGGGAGATTATTTCATAGTACAATAAATCTGTTGATATGTCTTCCTGATATTCTGCTGAAATTTTTGCTCTTAATTTCATCCCATCAATTCTAATTTATTTATTTATATCATCATAGCACCTAGGAGCACCAGTCAAGGACCAGGGACCCCATTGTGTTGGGTTCTGTACAAACAGAACAAAAAAAACCAGTCCCTGCCCAAAGAATTTCCTCTTCTTCTTCGGTCCTTATCTTTTCAGTTATTAGTAGCTTTTTATGTTCCCCCACTCACTTGAGTTGGTGCTTACCCAATATTTAAATATAATATTTCCTTATAAATCAGTCTCTTTGGCTCTGTGATGGAATGTATATGCCCCACACTGGCAAATAGAGGGTTAACAGGAGTCTGAGGGCCTAATTACACAGGTGGTAACCTGGTGAGCTATGTGGGGGAGGGCAAGATGGGGCAGGAAAGACCAGTTCAGTATCAGGTCCCACCTGAGAAGGAGGCTTCATGAAGCAAAGTAGGAAAAACTCTGAAGTTAAGAGGCTTATGATGATGCTAGTCACCTCAGTTCTGAGGATGACATTGACAATTATAGTTTGTACTATAATTCAATACGTGAAGAACAACATTTACTGAGCTGGCTACAGAGCCATTAGCTTAGTTGTGTTGACTGAGCTGCACTTTGTTTCCGTGCCTGGTGTTGTGCTCCCAGCTGTTGAACAGAATTCTTCTGAAAGTCATGGACACTCACTCTTACAGGATGGCCCCATGCAATGCGATAAATCTCCACTTGCTGAAATATCATATATGAAATGTTAATTTTTGGTGAAGGTTTTGTTTCAGGGAGTCTTTGAAGTGTTTCATCTGCCCTCCATATGTATGATTGCCAGATCTTAATTTGGAATATGATTTGTTTTGCTAAACAGATGCCAGGCAAATGAATTACATGGTCAGTCCATCTCAACTGGGTGCAGATCAAATGAGCCTCCATGCTGACTGAACCAGCTTTTGCCATGGAAACTGTCAAGCTTTTTAATGTGCCATTGATAATAAGTCTATGTTTCGCACCCATAGTGCAGTGTTGTGAGGACATCATTATAGACTTTGAGATTTGTCTGTAGAGAGATTTCATGTTGCTTCCAGATTCAGTGATGGAGGTGACCACATGCGGTGCTGGCTTTCTTAATTCACACATCGCTTCATGGTCGATGGTTGCTTCATTGTTCAGCGTGTTGCCAAGTTTGACAGTTTGGAGCAAGATACCTTCCAGACTTGTTGATGGGTCTTGGTAAGGTAGTTGAGGAGCTGGCAGGTATATAACCTCGGGTTTCACTCAGCTAATGGTGAGGCCAAAATTACGAACTGCCACAGCAAAGCAGTTTGTAAGATCTTGTAGTGCTGGTTCAGAGTGCAATGTCAAGGCCAATCATCAGTGTAGAGCAGTTTCTGGATCAACACTTCTATCACCTTAGTGTTTGCCCATAGCCTGGAAAGATTGAAGAGCTTACCAGTGTGGAAGCATTTAATGATGTCATTTGAAGAGCCACGAAGGGCTTTCTCTAGCATTGCAGCAAAAAATAGACCCCAAAAGCTAAAAGTTAGCACACATTCTTACTTCACCCCAGTTCTGATTGGAAATGGGTCTATTAGATCACCATCAATGTTAACTCTACCAGCCATATCTTCATGGAATTGCCAAACATTGTTAATAAACTTGTCTGCACATCCAAATTTAGTGAGTAATTTCCAGAGGGCAGTGTGGCTGACTGTGTCAAATGCCTTGATTTGATTGAGAAGCCTGATGTACAAAGGCTGTTGCAACATTTGTCCTGTAATTGTCAAATGATAATCATGTCAACGGTGCCCTGCTGAGCACAAAATCTGCATTGTCACTCAATTGAATATTATCAGTGATTTGGGTCAGGAGTCAGTTCAGGATGGTCTGTACAAGAATCTTGCTGGCTGCAGCCAGCAAAAGAGCTACTGTGGCAGTTACCACATTAGCTCTTTGAGCTTTTATGGTTATAGTGATGATGATGGCATCTTTCAGTTGTTAAGATATGATTTCTTGAAGCCAGATGTAAGAAAAATTCAAAAAGCCTGTCAATGAGAAGATTTCCTCCATGTTTTTGAAAACTTTAGCTGGAATGGCATGGGGACCAGGAGCTACGATATTTTTCATTACTTGAACAGCCTTCAACACCTCAGTTTGTGTGGATAATTTGTGGACATTATTCAGCAACTCATCAGAAACCATAGATACAGGGTTAAGTAGTTTACTAAAATGTTCTTCCCACTGTTGGTTAATGGTAGTGCGATGAGTGATGAGAGATTCACCATCAGTATTTGTTAGTGGTGTCGTTGGGTGGGGCCATATGCAACTTTGACTGCATCGTAGAAACCTATGGAATCAGGTTTATCAGTAAGGGCTTGTTCACCTGCTTTATGGTCAATTCACGTATTTGGCATTTAATAATATATGGAGATATACCTATCTCATAGAACTGGAAGGGACCCTGAAAGGTCATCGAGTCCAGTCCCCTGCCTTCACTAGCAGGACCAAGTATTGATTTTGCCCCAGATCCTTAAGTGCCTCTCTCAAAGATTGAACTCACAACCCTGGGTTTAGTAGACCAATGCTCAAACCACTGAGCCATCCCTCACCCCAGAGTTTCTGTTGGAATGAGTTGCAAGCTGCTCTATATCTGGCATTTTTCAATTGAGTGAGACAGCTAAGAGCATAGCATGCACTTGTTGCTTGATATCAAGGTGGTTTGATACTTCAGGATAATTATCATTGAACCAGTCTGTATGATGGTGTTTTGTATACCAAACACAATCCGCAACTGTGTTATAAATTGTGTCATGCAGAGATACCCGTTTGCAGATATGTCGTCACTGATCATTTGAAAAATTTCTAAAACAGTAGCTGGCTGTATTTAAAATTGTTCGGTGTTTGACAGATTTTTCAGCTGAGCAATATTTACATGCTTAACTGACTGGTTTTTATGCATTTTTGGCCAAATAGAAAGGGAAAGCTTTGCTCAACAAAGCTTCATCAGTCTAACAATCAGCTTCCTGTAATACCCGAGTTATGCATGCCAGTGATGTACAAGGGTGAACACAGGAGCGTCCAGGTCATGTAGTTTTTGCTGGGGAGTCAGAAGACAGTGTTTGTAATAACTAAATAGTACTTGACACATCATCAGGAGAAGTAAGCTATTACTGTTCATCTTGCCAATTCCATGTTTGCCAGTTACGCCATACCACACAGAATCCTGTCCAACACAAGCATTAAAGTCACCGAAAATAATCAACTTATTTTCATGGGGAGTCAATCAGACCAGGACATTTAGTTCATCACTGCAGTGTTGATACAAAGTCTTTCAGGTTCTCGAGAAACCAGAGTAGTCTGCCTGGCAGGATGATCAGTTTGGTTTGGATGACCAGGAGCGTAATAACTTTACACATCGCAGTATTGAGACAAAAAGGAAACTTTCTGAGGCTTGTCTGAATTTTGACTGCATGATATGAAAGGGCTGGTCAGGCTGTTTGGGCTTAGCAATTTTTAGGGCACCTTTTATAGCCCCCTCCTCAGACTGAGGAATATGGTGTCACACTAGGTCAATGCTGAGTGACCAAAGTCTTGGCCCACCCATGTGCAGATTCATAACTGACTCCCAGCAATGTTCATCACCTGTCACTTTCACTGTTCCCCCATTGCTGTGAGACTTTTTGGATTGTCAAAGGCTGTGTGAGAATTTGTTTGAAGTGTGCAAGAAGTTTTGTACCAACTCACTCACTCGTGCATGGGTTCTTGCTTACTCTCTCTCTCTCTCTCTCTCAACAAGACCATTGGCAAGGTAAACCAAGACAACTGAAGGACTTTCTGGCCGCAGTTTGGTTTTCAGAGTGACCTGCTATTCGACCAGTTGCCCAGGCTAACATGCCTGGTCTGCATCCCCAGAGGCCTGTTACTTGGGGTGTTTTGGAATAAATCCCTGTAGGCCTTCATGGCTACTGTAGGGACCAGAGAGCAAAGCTTACCACCATACTTTGCCTTTCAAGGCAATCCTCTATTCTCCCTGTTTCCACCATGTGGAGGAGGGGTTGAACGTATGGGAGGCAGTCAGGAGGCTACTAGAGAGCTTGAGGATGGCTTTGAGCAGGCTTTTCAGTGGCAGACTGAGAAGAAGCCACATGAAGAGGTAGAATTCCAGAGCAGGCATAGAGGAATGTTATTGGATGCTTTTGGACTTCAGGTTTTCTGTTTGCACTTTTCTGGTACTCCAGTAGGGGACTACACTTGAAGGGTGACCTGGCTGGAGTCATGGAAGCTACCGACTGAGACAGAACAAGAATGGCAGACAATAGAGGATGCTAGAGTCGAAGAACCCATGCAATGTCATGTCCTAGTTCAAGGGGGTGCTCACGTGATGAGTAGGGATCTACTTAAATTGTGGAAAAATCACACATTTTTCAAGGGTTGGTCATGGCATAAATAGCAAATTTAGCAGATGTATTCATTCCATGCCACCCTTACTTCTCTGCTGCTGTTGGTGGTGGCGGTGCTGCCTTCAGAGCTGTGTGCTTGGCCAGCAGCCATTGCTCTCTAGCCTCCCAGACCTGAAAGCAGCATAGAAATAAGGGTAGCAATACCGTGACCCCCTCCCTACAATACACTTGTGACCCCCCCATTTTGGGTTGGGACCCCCAGTTTGAGAAACGCTGTGTACGTTTACTCTATAGCATAGGGTAAAAGTACACAACAGACCAGATTTCATGAGGGACACCACATTTCACAGTGATGCATTTTTCATGGTTGCGAATTTGGTAAGACCCTAGTGAAGAGTGTCCTCTATTACAGGCTTCCTAATGTTTTGTTTTTGATCTCTTTGGGTTTCCTCTAATTTATTAATATCTTCTGGGCAATTTAGTAACAGTGGCCTGGTCTACACTAACCCCCCAATTCAAACTAAGGTACGCAACTTCAGCTACGTGAATAACGTAGCTGAAGTCGACGTACCTTAGTTCGAACTTACCGCGGTCCAGACGCGGCAGGCAGGCTCCCCCGTCGACTCCGCGTACTCCTCGTGCCGAGCAGGATTACCGGAGTCAACGGGGAGCACTTCTGGGTTCGATTTATTGTGTCCAGACAAGACGCAATAAATCGAACCCAGAAGTTCGATTGCCTGCCGCCGAACCAGCACGTAAGTATAGACAAGCCCAGTAACTGACTACAATAGTCAAACTGTAGTTGTACTAGAGCAATATGAAACGTATTTGCATTTGCAGCCCCAAACTTCAGTAGCCTTTTTTGTTTTATATAACATTGCTGACTTAAGTCTAATTGGATGACCATCATTACTTCTAGGTTTTTTCTTAGCATTACTGCTTTTTAAATATCTCGCTCCCACTGAATTTCTGTATTTTATATTATTCCCAGATGTCATTCATTGCATTTTTTCAAACATTTTCATTTTGATGGTTTTTGTTCATATTTCTGCATTCACTAGGGTCCCTTTGAACAATAGCTATGTACGTGGTGTTAACCTTTCCTAATTTAGTATAATTTAGAAATGTTGTTAATATATTCTTTAAACCCCTTCCACATCATCAGTAAAGATGTTAAATAAACATTTGCTCTTTCTGGTTTCCCACTGGACACATCTCCCATTCCATTTTGGTTTATGGCCCGTCAGCCAATTTTCAGTCCATGTGATAATGTTCATATGCAATGAGCATGGTATAGCCATAAAATATACACATTCTAAATAACCTTTGAAAATATATGTAGGGTTTCTGTTTTTTCTCTTTCCAATAAATTCATTTAAGCAAAATTCAGTACTTCATATGAATAGGGATGGAACAAATACCAGGAATTAGAGTATAGAAGAATCTACAGCCCTCTTGTTGAATTCATATAAATATGATTCTGCTGTTGCCAACTCATAATTTTATTTAGAGTCTCATATTTGGTGTTTTTTCTTAAAGCCTTGGCTCCCAAAGACATGCAATTACATGAGAATCTTAGCTTTCATTTTTTAAAAAAACACTAAGGGCGTTTCTACAAATAGCTGCTACAGAGGCACAGGTATGGATCTGCAGTTGTGCCTTTGTAGTGCCATAGTGTAGATACTTCCTACATTGATATAAGTGGTTTTTTCACCACTGTAGCTAATCCACCTCTCTGAGAGGCGGTAGTTAGGTTGATGAAAGAATAATTACATTGACCTAGCCACATCTATACTGAGGTGACCTAACTACTTCACACAGGGTGCCAAATTTTTCACAACCCTGTGACATAGTCAGGTTGATCTAATTTAGTGTAGACTAGGCCTAAATTAAGAGCCCTCATGGTTGTGGAGAAAAACTGGAAAATGTGATCCACGAGTACCCTAAAGGCTCAGAAACCAGAAGAGAGATAAAATGAATCCCAAATTAATTATTTTTTTAAAAAATCTCATGATTTTTAAGCCAGTGTTGTGATTTGGGTGGTGAGGGACTTGACTCATCATTTTTCAATGGTTGGGGTTTGGCAGTGCTGTGATTCCAAAAACTGATATGAATAGCACGTGCCTAAAATGGCTAGCACAACAATGGCAGCCATTTTAAGAATGATCTAGGTCTCACCCCACCATACTGCTGCTCCTACCCACCCCAATCTTGTGCCATGTTCCCACAGGCTTACTTCTGTAACTCAGTTCTCTCCCTCTTCGACCATGTGTTGTCTTTCATTTCCTTCTTCCTGCTATATCCTGCCTCCCCAGCCTAGAAACAACTTGGTGACATTGAGAGTTACTAAGGCCTAGTCTTCACTTACCGGCTGGTCCGGAGGCACGCAATCGATGTTCTGTGATCGATTTATCGCGTCTGGTTAAGACGCGATAAATCGATCCCGGATCGATCCCGGAAGTGCCCACAATCGGCGCCGGTACTCCAGCTCTCCGAGAGGAGTACGCAGCGTCGACGGGGGGAGACTTCCGGCCGCGTCTGGACCCCGGTAAGTCCGGACTAAGGTACTTCGAATTCAGCTGCGTTATTAACGTAGCTGAATTTGCGTACCTTAGTCCGAAGTCCGGACTAAGTGGGGACCAGCCCTAAGTGGTAAAGACAAAGCATTTGGAAGTCTGAAAAGGCGTGTTTGTTCATTCTTTCATAAGACGTTTGAATACAATACTATCTTACTATTATGCTAAGGCAGTTTACCATGAATTATGCACTAGCATAAAATGCATCTTATTTTGTATGGCATTAGTAACAAACCACATATCATGTTAGCAAATTGGTATATATTTAAGGAGCTAGAAAAGTATGTCTTGAGCAACATCCGGATACTAGACTACTGCAAAACAAAATAAAAGGTATATTTATATGTAGCACTAGTGTAAATGTCATATGACATTTGTTGTATTATGAAACAGCTGCATTGCATTTTCAGAAAACCATGTACTTAACAGCTACGGTAACTCAGATGATTGGGGCACGTTTTGTGAAACTACTACTGTGTGCTTTCTGCAGCTTCTTAATTCCTATATAATATATGTAGCATGGGAAGGGTAAATACTGTAAAGCAATGATCACCAGATCACTAAACACTCAGGAGCATAAAATATTTTTATTGCTCTCCCAGGCTGTCAATTTTCTGTTGCTTAATCTATGGGCCTGTCATTTAAAGATAGGAAAACAGACATGTTGTTCTATTCATGATCAATTTTAAAATGGACTCAGGAAACAAAAACATCAGAAATTAATCTATTGGCTGGGGTGATATCAGCAATATTGCCAATATAACTTTAAAAGAAATTCAGAAGTCACCAAAAAGATTCATTATATGGTCCTGCAAGCTGAAAAAGGGAGCACAGAAATTAATTTTATCCATCTTACATTTGATCATGATTGCTCAAAACCACCACCAGCTGCAGTTACAAGATGAAAGGCGCATGAGCTCATGATGTGTGCAGTCAGAATGGGAAGCAGAATGCCCCATGCAAACATAATTGGTTACTTACCATATAGAAATGAAAACAGCTGAAGGCACTTGCAGCATTTAAAGAGGATCAAAACTTGTTTGCAGAACTTCACTGTCCTGTGTTGCTGTTACTTTGGTCACTCATAAAGGCCATTGCAAAAAGGCTGGGGAATAAAATAAGAAATATAAACAAAAATTGGCATGAGCTATGTGAATTATAGATGGCAAGGCAGGCTTATGAAATGTGGGCAAAAATAAAATCACTGTTTGTCTGCTGAGGTTTAAACACCAATTATACATTATGCCTGACACAGCATATGAACGCAGATCAAAGTAGCAGGGTATTAAACAAAACTCAGCACTTTTTACTCAATTTTAACCAGTCATGTTGTATCCAAGTATACAAAGATATTTATCATGAGGTAATTATGCCTTAACTATACATTTTACTTTTTGATCTAGGAAAAAATACTGTGCTTTGGTTTTAAGTACTAGAGGCTGGCTTCCCCCAACCATCCACAACTCTGATCTATTCAGAATGTGTGTATTCTACAAAAGAGATTACTTTGAGAAGCAGGGCCGGCTCTAGGTTTTTTGTCGCTCCAAGCAAAAAAAAATTTTGGTTGCCCCCCGTCCCAGCCCTGGGTCCTCACCACACACCCCCCCTGCCGCCCCAGCCCTGGGCTCTCCCCCACCACTGCACACCTCCTGCCTCCCCAGCCATGGCCTCTCACCCCCCCCCCGACCCGCACCCCCCTGCCACCCCAGCCCTGGGCTCTCACCCCCACACACACACCCTGCTGCCCCAGCTCTGGGCTCCCCCTACCCCTCCACCATTGCCCCCCCCACCTCCTGCTGCCCCAGCCCTGGGCTCACGCCCCTCCCCACCTGCACCCTCCTTCCGCCGCAGCCCTGGGTCACTGGTAACTTGCTCCCAGGGCAGGTCATTCAGCAGGAATTTTAGATGTGCACAGAACACAGACAGGATTGGTTCCCATATGGTTACAGAACTGCAGTAAAGTGGAACAGTTTTCAGCTTGTGTGACTGGAGGATATCTGGATGCATATTATAAGACTGTCCTACATAAATGAGGAAAAGTTGAGGTGCCTTTATTATTCTTTTGTTCCACTCTTTCTTTCTATGGGGAATTTGCCAATGCAATATCACTGTCTTCCTTTTAAACAAACAAACAAACAAACAAACAAACAAACAAACAAAAAAGGCAATGGCTGTTGAAAATAGCAATTCCAGTCCTAATAACCACTGGGAAGCATTTCTTGCTCAATTTTATCCTACTTTTTTGATGTAAGCAGAGTCAGGATGAGCTCTACCCTGACATCTAGTGGTGAATTATGGCGAGTGTGGAAAAGAACTCCAGGGGCTGATCTTGTTTGCATAGGCACACCCACCCGCCTGGCATGAGACAACAGCAACTGATAGTGGTTACTTTGGATGGGGTGGGATCCTCAGTTTCTCTGTTATTGGGGCAGGAGGAATAAAGTGTTGTTACCCTGATTATGTGAATCAAGGACAATGAAACTGTTTTATGACAGAGGATCTCACCATCACCTAAGTAGCACTCACTAGACAAGGGACATGGGTTCCACAACCCAGTGAATTGAGAGAGGATGGGGACAGGTATTTGTACCTGATAGTATGGGCCCCTTTTGAGGGCCTGACACACCAATTGCACCATCTCCTCTCTCCATGGTTGAATGTCAGAGCTAACTGACCTAATGATTCCATTAGGAGTTTAGTTACAGGCTGCTGAGCTGAATTCACTTTGGGCTAATAGTGCACCAGCACTGGGGCTCCCCTACTATGAGCTGAAATCACAAAAGAGCTAAAGTTACTAAGAGTGAGATCACTGAGTGCTGTGTTAACTAGTGGGGGAACCTGAAGCTATATTGCTAAGCGGCTGGTGGAGCAGTTTGCAGAGACGGCTGGAGGAGCAGCGAGTGGCACGGAGCCTTGAGGGGATGGCTGGAGTGGCTCACAGGTCAGTGAGCGGAGTGGAGCCATTTCCGGGAACGGCTGGAGCGGCTCGTAGAGCAGAGCAGTTTGTGGGACGGTAGGAAGTGGACTGGCTCGTGGGGAAGGCTGCAGCGGAACCCCACGGAGAGACGGCCGGTCGGCCTTGGATCACGTAAGGTGCCCCTTAACATCCTGCGTGCCCCCCTTTTACTCTGGGTCTGCACTGACCAGGGATAGAGACTTTGGGGGTTGTTGGACTTTTGGGACTTTGGGTGGTTGCTGGACCGAAGAGACTTTGGGGGTGTTGGACTTTGGGGACTCTGGGTGATCTTTGGGTTGCTGGATTCAAGAACCAAAGGGAAAGGACACGGCCCAATTTGCTGTGGTGGGTCTTTTGCTCATGGTTTGTGTTAGGAATCCTGTTTGTGGTGTTTTTCCCAATTTAATGCTGATGTTGTTTACCTCATGTTATTAAACATTTTCTGCTACACTCAGACTCCGTGCTTGCGAGAGGGGAAGTATTGCCTCTTAGAGGCGCCCAGGGGGTGGTATGTAATTGTTCCAGGTCACTGGGTGGGGGCTCGAGCCGGTTTTGCATTGCGTTATTGAAATGGAACCCCTAGATACAGAACCCGGCCCTTGTTGCTGCCAACTTAGATGGGCAGAAGGGTTACATCTACAGCAAGTTACAGTGGATCAGTATATTTGATTTGGGAGAAATGAAATAACAGCTGCCCAAACTGAGCTTGAGCACTCCTGAATTTTGAGGTGTTCAAATCTGGAAGGCAGGTGCTGGGGCGGGGGGAGGGGGCCTGTGGCTCCACAGGGGAGCATGACAGCATGTATGCAGCAGCGTGTCTGGCGCTGCGCGAAGCCAGACACGCTGGTCTGAGTGGCACGGTAAGGGGGATGGGGGGTTAGAGAAGGGGTAGGGGGTTCCGGGGGGGGGGGGGAAGTCATGGGACAGGGAGCAGAGGGGGTGGATGAGGCGGAGGTTCGGGGGGGGGCAGGGAGAAGGGGGGGTTAGATGGGTCAGGGATTTTGGGGGGGGGCAGTCAGGGGACAGGCAGCAGTTGGATAGGCATGGGAGTCCCAGGGGTTTGTCAGGGGACAGGTAGGGGGTGGAGTCCTAGGGGGGAAGTTGGGGGGGGTCTCAGGAGGGGGCAGTTGGGGACAAGGACCAGTGGGATTTAGATAGGGGGTGGGATCCTGGGGGGCAGTTGGGGCAGGGGTCCTGGGAGGGGGTGATCAAGGGACAGGGAGCAGGGGGGTTGGATGGGTTGGGGTTTCTGTGGGGGGCAGTCGGAGGGAGTGGATAGGGGCAGGGTGGGGCTACCCTCCCTCCCCGTGGAGTGTCCTATTTTTTGAATGTTAAAATATGGAATCCCTACTCACAGTGCAGCCCTCCATTCACAGCAGGCTGCAGCACGAGGTCTCAGCTTCCTCACTCTCTCCCCCTCTTTCCTGTTGGTAGTGGGAAATGCTGGGAAATATATTCTTTCCCTGCTCCAGGGCTGGCTCTATAGGCAGGGAGCTAACCAAGGAACTACAGCTCCCAGAGCCCCCTGTTGGTTCTCAGCTCCCATGCTGGATCCCTGCCAGCTGCCGCCCCTGCAAATGGGCTGCCCCAAGCACGTGCTTGCTTTGCTGGTGCCTAGAGCCACCCCTGTTAAGAAGCATAAACTAGATATTTTTCTTTACATCTGATTGTGCAAATATCTAATCCAAGGGGCTGTCCACTTCTAACTAATGGTGTAGAGAAAGTAGTTCAGGAACTTCTATTCACCTTGTCTCAGTACAAGAATAATGGAACATTCAATGAAGTTGCAAGTGACCTCAAAACTGCGAAAAGGAAATACTTATTGCACACAATGCACAATTGATCTGTGGACCTCATTGGCACAAGTTGTCAATAAGGCCAGGAGCTTTACATGATTGAAACAGAACTGGACATGTATATTGAGAATGAGACCATCTAAAGTTATTATAACTAATATTATAAAAGCCATGCATTTTGGAAGAGAGAAACTCTCATGCTTCATGTCGTTAAGCCAATCGTGGGTTAGAAAAAACTTTCTTTGTGGGCAGGTCATCCTAAAATTGCTTACGGAGGGTTTCCTGCACCATCCTCAGAAGCAACTGGTACAGGCCACTGATGGAGACATGATACTGGACTAGATGGACCACTTACTTGGTATAGCAATTCCTGAGTTCTTACTTTCCCTTAAGAGTAAAATTTTCTAAAGGAGATTCGTATATATTGTCTCTAAGTTTTGAATGTCCAACTTTGGACTCATAGACTTGTATACTTTAAGGTCAGAAGAGACCATTATGATCATCTAGTCTGACCTTCTGCACAACGCAGGCCACAGAATCTCACCCACCCATTCCTTTAACAAACCCCTAACCTATGCCTGAGTTATTGAAGTCCTCAAATCGTGGTTTAAAGACCTCAAGGTGCAGAGAATCCTCCAGCAAGTGAACCGTGCCCCACGCTGCAGAAGAAGGCGAAAAACCTCCAGGGCCTCTGCCAATCTGCCCTAAGGAAAATTCCTTCCCGACCCCAAATATGGCGATCAGTTAAACCCTGAGCATGTGGGCAAGACTCACCAGCCAGCACCCAGGAAAGAATTCTCTGTAGTAACTCAGATCCCACCCCATCTAACATCCCATCACAGACCATTGGGCATATTTACCTGCTAATAATCAAAGATCAATTAATTGTCAAAATCTCATTATACCATCCCCTTCATAAACTTATCAAACTTAGTCTTGAAGCCAGATGTCTTTTGCCCCCACTACTTCCCTTGGAAGGCTGTTCCAGAACTTCACTCCTCTAATGGTTAGAAACCTTCGTCTAATTTCAAGTCTAAACTTTCTAATGTCCAGTTTATATCCATTTGTTCTTGTGTCCACATTGGTACTAAGCTTAAAGAATTCCTCTCCCTCCCTGATATTTATCCCTCTGATATATTTATAAAGAGCAATCATATCTCCCCTCAGCCTTCTTTTGGTTAGGCTAAACAAGCCAAGCTCTTTGAGTCTCCTTTCATACGACAGGTTTTCCATTCCTCGGATCATCCTAGCAGCCCTTCTCTGTACCTGTTCCAGTTTGAATTCATTCTTCTTAAACATGGGAGACCAGAACTGCATACAATATTCCAGATGAGGTCTCACCAGGAGTATGATTTTAAGACGTTCTGAGCGCCCACTGCTTGCGGTGTGATATAGATGTTTGGGACCATGTGAGTAAATTTGGGGTGATTCCATTTTTGGATGCCAAAATTAGAGGCCACGTATGAAAATTTGGTCCTAAGTGATTAACTTTACCTTTTCTGGAATATGACTGGGATTTCTGCCTCAGCAGAGTGTTGCCCTTTGGTGTACTCTGAAAGAAATAACCTAGCCTATCTGTGGTTGGTTGCAGTCCTTATATGTGTGCCTGCAATGTGATATATACCATATGAGGTATTTTGAAGCTGATCACCCATAGCTGAAGACTCCCTAAGCAATTCCTAAGCTTAGGAATGTGTGTTAAATATTTCCTCAGCTGCACTACAGCTCTGAGGTTGCTGTACACTACCTTTATGCTTCCCTGATTCCCAGGGATGCCAAGGCTGCCTTGTTCTTGGCTTAATAACGAGTAATGGCCCTTGGATGCTCTGGCTGCACCCCTCCCATCCTTGCTAAGGGATTGGAGTATGTGTGTGACATAGAGCTAATATCAATGGGGAATCTGCAGATGGCCCTTTAGGGCAGCTTTCTGGTCCCTTTGCACTGCTAAAGTGGCTCAAAAGGGTTGTAGTGCAGCCAGAATTGGATCTCTATTGATTCTAAGTATGATTGCATTTATGACACAGCCTTTACTTTGAAACAAGTGAACAACTTTTGTTACAAATATTTTAATTGGCTTCCAGTCCCCCATGGGGATGTGGTCGGCGAGAGGAGCAGGGGGCACGCAACTTGAAATGGTATTCTTTTGCTGTGAGACGCTGCCAGTCTACATCTCCCAGGGAGGCAGGCACTGCTGAGTGAAAGCTCATACTGCATTAAAGTTTGTTGGCTATTTATACAATGTTGTCATGCCTCATTGCTATCCGTCATGCTGCTGTTTAATAAGGCACACCCAGGCTTCTGGGTGCCCTAAAAAGTAACCAAAAGCAACCTTCTCTTAAAGACAATAGACCCATAACAACTACCAAACAAATCTCAAGAGCCATTGAGCTGAAAATGTAAGAAGTCCAAACAACAGAGCTAAAAAGGAAAATATAATAAACAAATATGTGTAACGTGGGAAGAGCCTGGAGTCTCCTTTGGACTAGGGCTCCTAGGCACTAGAGTAATATAAAATAATAATGGTACTTTGCTATCTTGTTAATGATTAATACCATTAAGATCTAGCCTGGATTTTCATATTATTTATAATACTTTCTTTACATACCACATAATGAGACTCTGTGCTGTGAGGGCATACCACTCAGCAGCATTCATGGGCCTATTATCTGGAGTAAAATGGAATATGGTTAGTAAGGTTTTGTGTACTTTAAGCACACATTCACATTACAGCTAATGCTGTGCTGTGCTACACTGATGTAAAAACAGCGCCTTCTCTACACTAGAACTTGCCAATGTAAAAACACACTGTAATGTGTGAACAGATGCAGAAGTGGGAAGGGAGCCTCTCCTTCCTACTGGCAAGCAGCCTGACCACACCCTCACGCAGCTGCCAGTCATGGAGGCAGGAACCCTCAGCTGCAACCAATAAAGGAAATAAGGCCTGCTATAAAAGGAGAGAGCTCAGAGAAGGAAGGGGGTCAGAAAGACCAGGGACAGTGAAGGGGCACCCCGGTACCAGGCTACCTCCAGAAACATGACTCAAAGGGACCAAAGCAGACCACTAGGCCTAATTAGAGGCCAGGAGCCAAGAACTTCCTGGATCGGGGCTAACCAAAGAAAGCCACTCAGGGAGCAGTAGAGACCCCCTGAAAGACCACATCAAGGACTGCTGACACACTCCTTTTTGGCCATGAACACAGTCGAAGAGAGACTGTGGTGGTATTAAATGGGCCCCAAACTGATGAGTATGTTGTGCAGCCATAACTGCTTAGGATGGATATCGTACCATATCTCGCAGTCTAAACAGTGCTAGCCATGTTCAGTACTTGCACAGGAGACATCCACGGAGCACTTAGGTACCTGGGACAAATCGTGTTGGTGAGTCAGCAGGTGGCCCTCTTCCTTTGGAGTCAAAGGGCACTGTTACCAGAGGTGACCAGCTTTCTGATTATATTTAAGAAATGTGACCACTTCACAGTACATGTCATGGTTCAGTTAATTTGTTCCTGTGCCTTTTTAATAAGGAAAATAATTATATGAGGTGGTGAATATTGATGATCACTGGACTTTAAGGACATTACACTGCAGACCCAGTGTAAGAGGCATGAAAATACTTGTGAAGGAAACAGACTATTGGGGAATATTTTCTCAGCAAAAATATGTGTACATCTGTTTGCATATTCAAAACCTGTATTTTGAAAATCAGATTTTCCATTCTAAACCAATGTAAATATAATATTTTCATAAACAAAATAAGAGCTAGTTTGAGATGTGCTGAAAATGTGGTCCCTGTATTCAGGGGTGAAAGTAACTTAAATTTCTTACCGGTACAGTCATATCACAACGCCCCTTCTCACCTCTACTCCTACACACTTAACTTCATGGATTCCTTTGCATGACTTTAATATAGTAGCTGTCTACTGGTTTTATTTAGAGTATTGGTAGTAGCTTTAAGGGTATGTCTACACAGTGGCAGTGCTTTAACGTGGCTGTGTAGTCACAGCTCCAGCGCTGTAATAAAACTACCTCCGCAAGG
Source organism: Chrysemys picta bellii (assembly GCF_011386835.1). Taxonomy (NCBI): domain Eukaryota; kingdom Metazoa; phylum Chordata; order Testudines; family Emydidae; genus Chrysemys; species Chrysemys picta. The sequence continues at coordinate 52,461,268 of NC_088794.1, read as the reverse complement.
GGAATAGCTACCAGCGCTGACAGCGCGACTCCCAGCACTGCAGCACTGTCTCGGAGCTGTAAATGGAAGTGTAAACTTTCCTCACTCAGGAGTGTGAAACCTCACCTGCCCTCCCCCAAGTTTCAGTGCTGTAAAGTGGCAGTGTAGACAGTGCTACAGCGCTGGAAGACGCGACTACACAGCCACGTTAAAGCACTGCTGCGGCAGCGCTTTAATGTCAGCTGTGTAGACAGACCCTTTTGTGGATGACTTTCAGCTTCATTTGTTGCTGTTCTTTTTGACTGACAATCCCCATTTCCTCACTTTTAAACCTACCCATTAGGGTCTATTGAATGTGTATCTTCTTAGGCGCCATTTTTTTTCACTTGCTTTCTACTGTAAATTGCGCACCTGACACGACAGACTTGACCAATAAGAAGCAAGCGGTTACCATGATGGCACTCAAAAGCTAACGTTTGCAATCACGTGAACGTCTTCCACCTGACAAGAAGTGAAAACTGAAAACTAAGAGGAGCATTTTGTTTCTAGAGAATGTAAAATATATCTAATTCAAGTGATAAATCTGAATTTTTTTGTTATTACTACAGTTAAACCTAGCCCATTTTACCCATTTGTACTGAATGCTTCTGCCACTTTCTTACCGGCACGCCATACCGGCCTGTACCGTCTTACTTTCACCTCTGTCTGTATTTTAAAAGATTACAGAAATTGCTTTGACACTGCTTTAGTCACCTCCACACATCAAATATTCAAAAGTAAATGCAATAGGTGTGTGTGATGGGGCGGATCAGCCCCGCACTGGTACAGCGGGGGTTAATCCTTTCCTCCTAGCAGAAGCAGCCCTGCCCCTGAGGCTCTGCTGGGCATGCTCCATCTGGAAGTCAGGTATAAAAGCCTGGAGAGCTTCTCAGTCAGGGCTGACCACTGGGGAAGGAGGACACTCGGTGGAGGCTCCAGCCCGGGAGCCACTTCAGACCCTGACTGCAGAAACCAGAGAGTCTGAGGCCCGGACCAGAGACTGGTTGCCCACAGCGAGTACAGCAGGAGTCGGTGTCCCAACAAGTTACCTGCGCCAAGGAGCTTGGAGACCCTGATGGCGAATGGACCCCGGCTTCAGGACATATGGTAGAAAGTGGACCAGGGGGGTGGAATGAGTGATAGCTCGCACCTGAAGAAGGCCAGCATGTTGTGAAAGGATCCCCTCTGACTGGGTGGTGACCACACTCAACGCTGACAGGGCCCTGGGCCAGGACCCTGTGGAGAGGGAGGAGCTGGGTCCCCCTACCACCTCTGCTGCTACCCACCCTTAGGTAGTGGCCTACCTCTTTGCCTCTGGCCACTAGACCACATAGCTCTGACCTCTAGGACAATTGTATGGACTCTGGTCATTGGGCCATGCTGCCCTAGGGGCGCATTGTATGGACTCTGGCTGCTCGGCCGCATTATCCCACCAGAGGAGGGGAAGTAGATGGACTCTGGCTCTTGGGCCACACTGCAGTAACTACAGAGGGGTTTAGAACACAGACTTGGGCATAGAGATGCTGAGTTACCTCCCGCCCCCTTGACTTAAGGGGCTGTCGAGGTACTAGCCCCGCCAGTGTACCTTCAAAATTATGCACTCACAAATTTATTTTTTGACATAGACTCATAGACTTTAAGGTCAGAAGGGACCATTATGATCATCTAGTCTGACCTCCCGCATGATGCAGGCCACAAAGCCATCCCAACCCTTTCCCTTGACTCTGCTGTTGAAGTCCCCAAATCCTGGTTTAGAGACTTCAAGTAGCAGAGAATCCTCCAGCTAGTGACCCCTGCCCCATGCTGCGGAGGAAGGCGAAAAACCTCCAGGGCCTCTGCCAATCTTCCCTGGAGGAAAATTCCTTCCCGACCCCAAATATGGCGATCAGTAGAACCCCGAGCATGTAGGCAAGCTTCTCCAGCCAGACCCTCATTGGCCATTGATACTATTTACCAGCGATGGCACACTGTTCGTTTGACTAAAATCATGTTATCCCATTAAACCATTCCCTCCATAAACTTATCTAGCTTAATCTTAAAACCAGACAGGTCCTTCACCCCCACCGTTTCCCTTGGAAGGCTGTACTATAGATTTACATGACCCTTTACAGACTGTAAACCAGAATGACAACATGACATAGAGAGATTTGATGAAACAGGAAGTACAAAGGTGAAGGTTGTATGGTTAAGCAGTCACTTGGAACGGTAGTGCATGCAACTCGATAGAACAGTTTAAATTTTTTTTAAATATATATGTACATATAAGGCTAGAGTTTACATCCATACAGCCACTATTTTGGTATGTAAATAAGGATTTATATATGAAACTTGGGTAATTGTGACCTTAAAATATAGGTAAGTGCATACAGTTACTCATTTGTTTGCTAAGTGCAGGTTTTCCTGGACAGCACAAGACAGTTATAGGTACATTTGTTCTCACTTATGGCAATATACCACTTAACGAGCACATCTGCTAATGCTCACTTTTTGTTTGTGACTGTCCTTCGCTTTCCTAGCATTGGTATTATTACTGCTAGTGCCTTAACCTGTCAAGTTTGTTTTGGTCCTGCTAGTGCTGCTAATAATCACAGTAAAATTGTATTGAAAGTTTTCATCTGTTATCATTGTAAAGCTGCTTCAAAGGAACCTAGCATGCATCAGTGAAATCATAAGCAGAACTTCAGTGACTTGCACCAGTGCTAATAGAGGCTATGAATTTGATTGGCTCCACTAAATCAGTGCAAAGAAGGATGAACAAAAAATTGTGTGTAAAACCCTCTACATAATAAAGTAAAGATACTTATATGATTGTGATAATTGCCTCCACAATAGTGACTGGCAGAGATAAATCAAACAAGGACACACACACACACACACACACACACACGCATTGAGCTGTAAATATTGAGGACATTTGAGAGACTCATGAATATTCATATAGTAGCTAAAAGCAATTGCAGACATAGAAAACTAATCCTTTTTTGCAAATAACAATGATCAATGTGATTGTAAAATGGATGCTAATATACACATGGTAACAAGAGCTAAGAAATGGCTTTGACAAATTGGGGGTGTATTCTGCAGCAAAACTCTGCATTGTGAATCAGATGACAAGGCAAAGAAAAGACATGAATCAGATGGCAATCCCTGAAAAGATGTCAGAGGCCCTATCATTCAGTTGCAAATGGAAAGAGTTCTTTCCTATACTATTCATACAGAAATCAGCAGCCTGGGTTTATTCTGTGGAAGGAAACATATCTTGGTGTTCAGCTGTAATGGAAGTGGCACATAGGAAAATCCTGTTGATTTTGCCCTCTCTGAAGTGACATAAGTGACAAACATTTTGGCACGTTATAGCAACAGCATATAAAGTTTAGTTTATAATTGCCATAGGAACTAGGACCCGGAGTACAATAGTTTTATATCAAGAGCAGCACTTATCAGATAGTTCACTTGGTACACTGTATTGCTTTATTTAATTTTTATAGATATTTGAAAGCATTATTTCCATGTCTGGCACCGGTATTTTGGATTGGAATTGTAAATTTCTATTTTCTTAAAAGTGTATGTACAACATGAATATATAGGTATGTTGATGTACAACAGCTGAGGATCTGAGGCCAGATATAAAAAGGGGTTTGTTTTATTCACAAAGAGTGAAACTGAATGCAGCTTAAGTTGAACAAGTGGAACTTTATTAAACCCTGTGCCCTAGTGGCTGAGTTGCTTCAGCCTAACTCCCCAGCATTTCCTGTTGTATCATCGGTCACAATCTCTCCAGGGAATATGGGCCCTCTGACTCCAGTTTCACTGATCACAATACATATTCCATATTTTACAAACACTTTAATATATACATTAAAACAAATAATTCAGTGGTTCTCAAACTTTTTGTATTGGTGAACCTTTCAAACAGCAAGCCTCTGAGTGTGACACCCCCCCCATAAATTAAAAACACATTTTTTTATATTTAACCCTATTTGAAATGCTAAATTTATAATCCTATTGTTTAAAATGAATTTACCTTTTCGCATTGTTTTTAATTAAGATGAACACACATTTTAATGAAATTATTGTTATGAGCAGAAAAGTTACTTTAAAAAATAGTTACTGTTTAATAGTGGGGGGGGCAAAGAAACATTGTCAATATCACTTTTCACAGCAGATTTAGTGCATCTTTTACTTCTGGGCTGCTGCTGGTGGCAGGTGCTGCCTTTAGAGCTGGGCATCCGGAGAGCTGCAGCTGTTGGCCAGGTGTCCAGCTCTGAAGGCAGCACCACTGCCCGCAGCAGTGCAGAACTGCAGAAGTATTGCCGTCCTTACTTCTGTGTAATGTTTGACCTTTGTGTTTGACCTTTCCTCCTCCTCCCTCCCAGCGCTTGCTGCGTAAAACAGGTGTTTTGCGGCGGCAAGCGCTGGGAGTTAGGGGGAAATGCTGGCACGCGGTGTGCTCAGGGGAGGAGGCAGAGCAGAGGCGGAGGTGAGCTGGGGCGGGAGGGGGGCGGGGAGCTGCCGGTGGGTGCAGAACACCCACCAATTTTTCCCCGTGGGTGCTCCAGCCCCGGAGCACCCACGGAGTCAGTGCCTATGACTGTTGCATGCCTGGAGGTTGGTGGTGTTCCTCGTTGTTTTCCTGTCTTGACAAGCATGAACTTGATATGCTTTCAGAGTCAAGGAGAAAGTCAAGATCTCATCACTTCCGTCTGATGTACTCCCTTCCTCTTGTACAAGTCTGACTGAATTTTTCTGGGACCTTCCTCTGCTTTTGTACACACTGCTAAAATGGTTGAACTTGCCGTAGTCCTTCAATGCTGTGCTAGCAGGGCACCTCTTTACCCACTCAGACTGTGTCCTACAGTAACTGCAACTCACTGTGGGTATGGAACTCTGGCCACCTGCTCTCCTTAGCTGTTGTCTCACTGGGTGCACTTCTAAAGGTGTTGGGCTTCCTGGAGCTTTCATTCTTTCTCTTGAGGCTTCTGATGCACACCCCATGTGTAAGCATCTGTCTAATGCGAGATCACCTTCCTAGAGCAGCTGCTTCTGCAGGTGGTGATCCCAGGTACCACAGACTATCCGGTCCCAAACTAGGAAATCTGCCAGGTCTCCAATGAATTCAGAGTGGCGCAGATCTCCTTGCTTTGCTCCCCAATCAGGTAAAGTAACAGCTTTACTTTTCTGCTGTCGTCGTCATCCTGCGGCCAGGTCTGTGTACAGCTCAAACACCTTCTTCCACTGGGTATATAGCTGGGCTAGGTTTGTGCCTGTAAAATCCAGGGCTCCAGGGGCTTCAGACCAAGTTCCATGGCTCATACTGCCAGCTACTGAACAGCAGAGAACTTGCAACTCAGATGCTGCCACCATGTTTAACTCACAAAGTGTGATGCTCAGCACAGGTTAAGTTGATCAAGTGGTGCTTTATTAAAACCTAGGCACTGCTCTGTCCCTATAGCTGTGTTGTTTACAGGTTAACTCCTCACGTTCCATTTCCCTGGTGTTCAATCAATCACAATCCTTTCGGGAACATGGGCCCTCTGACTTCAATGCCACTGATCATGATGCAGGATTTAGGCACCTAAAGAGGCAGATCTGTACATAGTGGAATTTACAAAAGTAGCTAATGGTGTTGGGCATCTAATTCCCATTGAAAGTTAATTGTAGTTTGGTGTCTAGCTTTCTTAGGTTTGTAAAATCCTTTAGGCACCTAAATCCCTCTGTAAATCTGGTCCTTGACTCATAACATGGTTGTGGCCAAAGCTTATGGATGCAGCTAATTTTAGAAATGTAGACACCACACAATATAATGGACTGTATTGAATGGGATATAGTTTTAGGTCACAAGTTTTATACTTTCTGGTTTAAATATAGTCTTGTGCAAGACTGAATCAGTGCAGCAAATGACCATCTCCCACAGATTTCCACATGCATACAATTAATTAGAAATGGGGTGTGCGCCGTGGTGTCTTGTGTTTGTATTTGTATTTCTCCAGCATTTGTAATATCTCATGGAGTCATTGATGGGGTTGATATAATGAGAAATCTGTATTTCGCAGTATTTTAGTTCATAACTGGAGGGTGGAAATGCCACAAGAAGGTCAGAGCTCACTTTATTTTTGGAAAAGCATTAATACAAATAAACACACCCCCTAAACCCTGTGCACCGTCCCTGTTGCTCATGGCTATTAATGCCTCTGGTTGGGCACATTCTATGCATTCTTCTTAGAAGATGCCTTTGGGAATTAGGAGTAAATTTCTGTCACTGACAAAAACTGAGATCTGAGGCATAGCAGGATTATTAGCAGTGTAGAATTAGACACTAATCACATTAATTCAAAGTATGCCAATACTCTTGGGATCCTTAAGTACACATTGTTTTACCAACATATATTTACCAACATGTCATTTGATACTCATTTTCTATTGTGCATGTGTCACAGTATGAATCAGGTTTGCATGAGGATATTTACATTAGTTACAACTTCTGATATAAAATTGCATCTTCATGCAGTGCATGTACATTATATTGTGCTTTCTCTTCATTTTGCCCTTTAGTAGCCATGGTATTTCAGTTCCTGGGTGGAGGAAATATTATGAAAACGGCAGATGGCTTGTTATTTTGGTTCCATCAATAGCTCCCAGAGGCATTAAAAAAGCCAGTGACAACTTTAAACGCAAGCAGAAATGCCAAGATATTTATCCAGATTTACCTGACTTTCACTTCTGACTTTCTCTTTGATATGGTTCCTATGGAACTTGAATGCATGGCCGTAATTAAAAGGGCACCTTAGGCAGGAAGCTTATAAGAGTATCCTGTGTGACTTGATAAAAGAGGGAGTAGGAAATGTACTTTGGAGGTTTTAAAAGACTGTTTAAAAAATCCTTCTGTCAGAAAAATGAAGTGAGCTGCTACAACATAATTAAATATGATGCAGGACTCATTCTGTATTGCGACTGAATAGAGAACATGTGATTTTTGCTTTCTGTTCAACAGGCTGGGTATTTAGAAATTGAGTTTGGGTATTAAGTGAACTTATGAAAACCCTTCTAGGTAAAAAAATGAAGCTATTGGCTGCAACGGTGTACAAATGAAAATGCTTCCAAAAGCGTTGCATGTTTGACGTTTTTACTTCTAGGTATTGTGAACTTAATGGCTCCCATTATGGTGTCCTTAAGGAAATATATTTGTATTAGGCCTTATCTTACAGCCTTCAAAGAAAGTAAAAAGACAAAGTACACTCAGTCACTTTCCTGAACAAAATGGTCCAAGATACTAGCATCACTACATGAAATTAAAAATACTTTCTGTAGTGAAATCTGAAATTAGGTGAACGTTACCTGGGTTTGAATTCTGTTACAAGCCCAGAACTTGGCCTTGGGTCATCAAAAAAGTTCATGAAGTTTTTCATACCTTTTGATAAACGTGCCTCAATGTTGAAGTGAATCTATGCTAGTTTATAAGCCTGGATCTAATGAATGAAAACTGAATGAAAACTCTGGTTTAAACCCCAAACTGGGGAAAATACACTCCCCTTACCCCCATGCAAATGACATGACCTGATATCAAGGAAGAAGTGGGGGAGTTTGGGCTGACATCTCTGAATGGAAACCACATGTCTACCCATAGTGTATTTCTGACAAGAATCTGAAAATGGCTTACACGTCTACTCGGCAATGAAGAACAAAGCAAACCTTCACTTTACCCAAATGAAAAGCAGAATTGCCCAGATGTATTTAAATGAAAAAGAATGAAATTGCTTTTAGAAAATTAATTTCAAGATAGGAGTAAATTGCTTGAATTGAATTTGCTCTTTACTGTCACAAGGGTCCACATTCTGTAAAGATGCAAAGTCAGGAATTCAGTATTTCAAGACTAATATTATAGGGAAAACAAAGTAGATATGAAAAACTTTTAATGACTAATCTTATTTCCTGAGATGTATTGCAATTACTCAAACATATAGGAAGAGATGTCTCTTGTTAAACTAAAGCTATCCATAAGGCACCTACCAGACACAACATAATATACTTGCTAGTGTTTCAGAAATAAAACAAGGGCAACTTATAGCATTGAAGTGAGTTTAGGTCTGCTGATGGGGCATTGCCCCTTTTCCATTGAAAGTCAGAAAAATTTTCAGTTTTGGTGTGTGCTAAAACAGTCAAACCATTCTTAGATTTAAAACTGGATATAAAGCCAATTGTCCATTACTAATGATTATTTGTGGTGTCTGCTATGCTCTCCCACCCCCCATTTTCCACCTTTGCCGCTATATCCCCCTGAGTGTGGATGTGTTGAGAGTTTTTGGAGGGCGAGGTGGTTACTGATTGAATTCACAGTTCTCACTCTCCAAACATAGCTGAATCAGTAGCTCAGTATAATGAGAAGGGCATCACTTAAGAAACACTGAAGGCTGTCATTACATCCCAGCATAGCTAGAAATAGGGAGCAAGTGGCATTGCTTACTCAATCTGCTCAGGAAACTTGTTAATTATTAGTGTGGGTCTTCCTCAGCTGGCTCTTTTGGCTGCCTACAAATATTTAAGTAATTGGGGAGAATAAAGAAAAAAGAAATGTCAAGGTTTAATTGTTTCCTTCATCCAAATTACAGTGTGTGTACAGTGCTGGGGGGCAATGTGAGCTAAAAAGTGTATGGAAATAATGCAGTTTGAACTGAGAACCTTAGGTTTGAAAGAAATGGCCAATAGTGCTTGTGCTTCCACGTGCCAAAGAAAAGAGAGATTTTTATCAGGTAACATTGCAGATAGATGCCTTTTAGGCTGCTGCAGCGAACAGCTGAACTGACTAATGAAAGAGAATCTGGAAAGGATGGGCCAAAGAGCTTCCGAAATAACGGCTAGGCTGCTGCTCTGCCTTCCCTATCATTTCAGCTGACTCCTGTATTCTATTGGGTGTATGTTTTATGTATGGCTAGTTATAAATAGAGTAAGAACAGAACTGAGTCACAGCATGGCTTTGCTATTATGAGGAGTCTGACTTCCAGATGCCCTGAAGCATGGGAGGTTCAGTAGCATGGGAGAAGTGATTAATGCTGTAGTCTGACACCTTTCAGTCCCATCAGTTATGGTGCAAACACTTCTGACTTAGGTGATGGCCTGAATCTTTGGTATGTGTTGTGTACTTTGTCATCATCATCTTACAATAAAGGAAAATACATGTGCAAAAGTCACATCTTGTCAGCTTTGCTGGCCTTTAAAGGCCTATTTTATCTAAGTCAGGAAAGCATAGTTACAAGGTATCTATCCTTGGTCTTCTTTATAACATAGCTCCATATTGTAGCATAGATAGGAACTTAAGTGTTCTCTTGCTGGGCTAAAACCGGGGACATGATAAAAGTCCTGTCTGCATTGGAAAACATAAGTGTTGGCCTTAGGTCCCTGACTCAACCGTAATAGCCTGGCATTTGGTGCCCATTTACACTATAGAAAGACTATCTATTTTTATTTTAAGGGCTTTGGATGACGAGGGGGAATTCACAACAATCTGGGGGGAAAGAGATTTTAGTGTCCAGGAAATCTAGCTGAATGTTCTTCAAATGAATTGCTTGACACACATTGCTGACAGCCACTGGATAATTTATTCGATTGATAAATGGTATGATTGTTGAAAAATGGATTTGAATATTTCTTTTCGAGATTCAGCTGCTTGTCGTATCTTTGTTTTCCTAGCTACACTCCTGCACGTGATTGGTCAAAAAGGACAGGCCACTCTGTCCTAGTAAATGTCGTGGCTCAAATGATGAAGGTGCTATAATAATGCTTCCTTAACCTTTTGTGTATATAGACTTGGAATCTAACCTGGTGTTAATTGAATTCAGATTGTTTAAATGTAAAAATAAATACTGTAATTAGAAAAGAGCAAAAGGACCTGATTAGTTATTTTATTTACTGAATTATTTTCTGTTGTTTTTCATGAATATTTGGCTGGTTATCCCTAGAGGATTTATATATAACATTAAAAATGAAGCTTTCAGTCTTCATCTGATTGTATTTGATTTATTAAAAAGTTTATATTTTGAATATTGTAAAGCTCATCACTCAAACTCATTCTTGGCCTAGCTGAGTGTCTTGAATACTTATATATTACTTTAAAGGCTAAAATGTCAAAGAACATGCCTAAAGGAGAAGACAGTCTAATTTATATATATATATATGCTTTTAAAAAATTAAAACACTTAGGAATGACGGGACACTTTACAACAGTAAATATTTTTATTTAAACTATTTTAAAAAAATCACATTCAATTTTTCCCCTTCCAGGCTCCTTTAAAACAAAGTTGGAGTTACTCTATAATTTTACATTAGTAATACACTTACCATGTTTATAGTACTTTACAGTTGCATATATGAATGAAGACATGATTTCTTATGCTCACCTACCCCGCCAGTCCACTCTGTATATTCCACTCTGTGAAGATGATGTGGGCAGCTCTGCTGATGTTTTGTGTGTGCTGAAGGACCCTGGCAGAAAGGTCTGGCAATGTACTTTCCAAATGCCAGAGTTTTGCCTCCTTTATGACTTTTGGGGACAACTCTCTTCTATTCCCACTTCCTTATAACTGACTAGGGACTCACTTAGTTGACTTAGTGGTAGTTGGGAGTGGGCATACATTGGGAATTCTGCCCAACACCTACCCTTCTTGTTCTTACTCTTCTCTTCGGTAGCTGTGGCCCATCACCTGGGCTGTTCTATAGGACCTGCTGATAGATTGCACTCACAGGGGTATAGGACAGTATAAGCAAGTCAGCCTTCTCATTTGCCTCTGAAAGACTGTGTGTGTTCCCATGCTGGTGACAACCTTGCAGAAAGGTCTCATACGCTTGCCCGAATATGGCCAACAATATAAGGAGCATGCTAGGTAAGAGATATGACTTCCTCTGTGAGTTCTGTGCCCATCATACTCATAATAGGGCCTCAGTAGCCTTGGATTCAGCATTTCCTGTAATGTGTTTGAGGCATCCATGATGAATCATGTATGATGCTAACTATTAGTCACTGACCTTTCATTAAACAGAAGTAAGATACAGATGATATTCCATGGATCTGGTCTCCACCTGGGGAATGGTCTATTTCTACCTTGTTTTCTCATGCTTACCTGGTTGCCCTCTCTCAGTGGGACTGAGGGACTTGAGCTACCTGTAACCATCCCTGTCCATGGCAGCATGATTCAGTCCCTTTAGCCACCACACTGTGGCCATCAAAAGTACATAACCTCTGCAGTTTGGAACCTTCCACGTAGCCTGCAAAGGACAAATAAGACATATACTTCTAGGAAAGCATAACATGACAGAAATATTTCCCCAACCTATAGGAGGCTATATATTTGTCATTAAATCTTTAAATTGAGTTTGGCTGCCTCTGTACAGGAGATGCTATAGTTTGACCACAAGTTATTGGGTTTGACAATGTTCACTTATGTAGGAGGGAACAATAATTCCTTCCAGTGAAGGAATAACTGGGCGACATTCCTGTGTTATGTAGGAGGTTTGACTAGATGAACATAGTAGTACCTCTTTGTTCTTTAAATGTATGAATACCAAAATAGGATGAACCCCCCCCTTTCCTGATCCTCCACACTACTCCCAATGGGAACCCTTTACCCCCAAAAGATAATTTTCAAACATGCAGCTTCCACCTGATACTTAGGCACTCTCACCCCAATGGTGGGGTGGAGGGATAGGTGAAATGCTAGCATTCAGATGCCTTAGCCTTTATTGGTCCTGAGGCTACAGTGATGGCGAAACCCAAAAAGGGAACTTGAGAAAGAGGTGCAAAGGGAAATAGTCCTTTCCACATGGAAAACCACACCACAGCATATATTGTCCTCTTGATGGAGACGCCCATCTCTTGTTACCTGTTGTAACAACCAAACTTCTTTCCCTCTAAAAATGCACAATTTCATCCTTCCCACTTTTCTATTAACATAGAATAGCAGTTGAAGATTACAACTCCAAATTACTGTCCATCTCAGGCCCAGAAGTACAACAAGCAAGGAAAATACAAAACATCACTCAAGACCTATGCTTTTATTGGGTCCTCCATTGTGGCCAAGTACTATTTCTCTCTGCAGGGTTTAGGAAACAGGCCATCTTGTGCACATGGATGCTGCATGCTCTTTGGAGCAGCATCGGCTTTTACAAATGTTCCTAATGAGAAATCTGCTGGCTGAGTGGCTGTTCCCTATCTCTGATCTTCCAGCTTGACATGCCCCTTGAAGTCCCAGCTATACAGGATTCATATGGAGATGCTCAGGTAGGCCTTGGGCAACAGAGTGTAATATTTGAGCCCAAGAGATTCTGTATATTTTGAGTTTTATTTTGCTTTAAAGTTTGATGATATTCCAATTTTTTATGTTGACCTGGTTTTGGACTTTTAGGAAAAGGTTCTTTAAAAACAACAGTTGTTCCTATTTCTGATATAAATCTTGTACATACCTTACAGAATTTCAGAACATGCTCTATGAATTCCTAGTTTAAGAGCTGAATTGTGTATCCAGATTTTATATCAAACCCCAAAGGTGCTTAATGTATCCCAAGCTGCATCTCAAAGTGGATCAGACATGACTTCCAAATCATATTATCTGTAGTAATTGCCTCTTAGAATTTATCAGCTGTAAACCTATGTAGGTTTTCTGATAAATTGCCTGTTTCAATTCAGTTTTTCATATGATAGTTACTAATAGTGTTGGAAAAGGAACTAGATTTAGGTCAGATGTAAAAATCCAATGTAGTCTTCCTGTTAGCTGTCCAAATTAACACAGCATGTCCTTCTTCTGACAACCCTAAATATGTATAGATAAAAATGAGGCCACACATCTTCCAGGCTTGCCTGAACTGCTAGAAATGAGTTTTTATTGTATTGATCTCACAGATAGGAGTTTAGTGTACTGAATAATTATTTCAGGATATGTATGTATATGAATGCATGTTGAATGATGCCTTCCTCTTAACACCTAGAAAATCGTGATTTTAAAGAGTTGAGGTGGTAAATCTGCTTAGATATTTGTAAAAAAGTACAGACAAGACAAGGATGTATAAAGTATATCTGTAAAGCAATAGGTACACCACAGGATATGTTTTTGAAATGAATTTTTGCTAGACATATTGCAGAACTCGATATATGCTTAGCTTTAAATGCATAGCTTTGAGCTGTGGTCAAAGGGACGACCCTTCCTCTGAAAGTTAACATTCACCCCAGAAATGATGATGTCCAGCACTTCAAGCAAATCAAAGTCAGTGAAACGTCTAAATAAATGTAACACCATATTCAGGACAAAAATCACTTAACAGCATGAAATGTCCAGTATATGATTATTTCTCATGCGTAGCTCCATATGAGTCTGAACATTTTCCCTTAATCCCAACAGTAATTCATTCTCTTCACTCTAAATAAATAAAAGGAGAATAATAGCATTTTTTTTAGAGATTACAAACAATTCCCAACTCCTTTTGTCTTAGTTTCGCTTCCTGGTCATTTAAAAAAACAAAACCAAAAACTTTTCAAGAAAAAACCTAAAACAAATAAATTATAGAGCAGTCAATGAGACACTTAAATTAATACAAAAATCATCAACATTAGGACAAAGTAATACAAAAATCATCAACATCAGGACATTGTATATACACATGTATCATTTTTCCCCCTTTTTCTGGAATAGGAGTTGGCCCATCACAGGATAGATAGTGGGGTTAGCGTACACTAGTTACAGATGTCATCTGCAAAATGCTTTTTCAGTAAAAACATAAAGCTGGAAAGCCATACTATATCACATGTACATCAGTATGACACCTAACTTTAGTGTATGCATCCGAAGAAGTGGGCTGTAGTCCACGAAAGCTTATGCTCTAATAAATTTGTTAGTCTCTAAGGTGCCACAAGTACTCCTGTTCTTCTTTTTGCGGATACAGACTAACACGACTGCTACTCTGAAACCTTCCATATAAAGTTACTTTCTCCATTAAATCTGGGTTTGATAGTTTTTCCCCCCCAACTATTCTGAATCCCCTAAAGGTGTTAGATTTCCAATTTTGTTACCCAATATCTTAGTGCTTGCTGGCAGATTTAATTCATCTTCCCATTCCAGTATACAGATTTTTGTAGAGGGGTGTATCTTGGTATTCAAAATTGTGAAAACGCCTTTGCATATGTTTCTCTAGTACTCTTGTAACTAGTAGCAAAATATTCTAGCTCTTTGTAAGCTATGTTAGCACTTTGGGCAGGAACCATCCTTTTGTTGTATGTTTGTACCGTGCCTAGCTACCACAAAACAAATTAATATTATCTCTGTATACTCCACAGCATAATCTTTAACAGATTTTACTGGATACTTATGTATATAAAGCAGATTGCACTAACCACAGTAAATGCTAGAGATACTGCCAACCGGCAGCTGGTCTGCCCCATATCTCTAGCATTTACTATGGTTAGAGAAAATTGCTCTATGTAATATGCATTAAACACATGGGTTTTCAGTAAAATCTGGCCAAGAATTTGTTCCAGAGGAACCACAGAAATTAGATATGATGCAATTTTGAATTTCTGCCAATTTTCTTCCCAGTCTTTCTGAAGATGAGATAAGTAATTGAGCTTCTTGATTATCTTTTATGTCCGGTGTCAATGAGTACATAATCAATCCAGTTGTATCTATTATTTGCAAGGTATCCTTCATTACCAAACTTCTTAAGAAAATCCTATAACAAATACTTCTGTTGGTTTTTCCACATGTTGCCTAATATCTCTTGTATAATTTACTTCTATTCAAAAATATTGTGTGTTGGAAATGGTTGCAATTTGTTTAGAAAATAGAAGTAGCAAATGGATTGTTTTATTTATTGCTTTTTAATCATATCTGTAGAAATAATTTAAGATTTCAGTTGTCCCATATGGGACTGAATACAATCAGTTTGAGTTGGTGAGTGTCTGAATCTGAAATAGAAGGTACGTATCTGGAAGACCCTTTTCCTTCATGGTCTCTTTATTATCCTGTGTGTGTGAAAGACATGCTTGCTTAGCATTTAAAGAGTGGGGGAGAAAACCTCAGAGGTAACATTCCCATTAAGTATGAGAGTTTGAGTCTTACATTATCTTTGTAATTTCAATGAAATGTAAGAAGACATGGAATCTGTTGCCAGCATGCAATATGTTTAGAAATGTGATTCAAAATAAATAAGTTAAAACACAGCTTTACCCCTAAATGCTGTGTCTGTATATTGACATGGGAGAAGTGTTGCTACTGAATGGCATTTGGTCTCTTGGATACATCCAGTAAATTAGATGTGGTTCATTTAACCTTATATCCAGCCATGCATTCAAATTCCATGCTAAGGTCAAGGAGTGGAGGTAAGGATGTAGATGGATTCTTAAGCATCAATATATTATCAGAACACATGTGTAATAAGTATTTATGCCATTCTCAGTCAGTTTCATCTTGTTTTGGGTCCCTTTCTGACATGGATTTTTCTGTTCAACTGGGTGGTCCTGGCCTTTTAGTTTTTGTGATAGAGATGAAATGCCACCACCTACCTGTATCTATGAATATTCTAATATCTGTGTAGTATATCTACACCTCTTCACATCTCATTGTGAAACAATCTTCTGTACATTTCAGCATTGGCTTTAAAAGGGCAGTATATCCAATTGCTGATGTTACAGCATCCATCAATCCGTTTTTTTAGCTGTGCAGCACAGTGAGCTTCCATTTTTATAGGCAATGCTTTCTAGTGGCCCCCACTGCAAGTAGTTAGTAACAAATCACCCAGTATCCATGTCCCGTGAGGATGCTTATTGGTTCTTGAAATCTGTAGTAAGAAGCTACTCAAGAGAGGGCTGAGGAAAGTTGCCGGCAGAAATTCTACATTGAAGCACAGAAAGAAACAGAGTAGCCTTAATAATAATAATGTTTTCTTTATACTAATAAAGTTCCTTGTTCAGTGTTAAAGAAAATAACTGATCCTTTGCCATTGTCGCATGACCTACTCCTCTTGTGAAGTATGTACATTTCTTCTGAATAGCCTTACACCAAGGCACTGATGGAATGAAACAGCAAGCTGCAATTAAAAAATATTAAACCTTCTTCCAAAACAGGAATAGCAGTCTTGAAATGTTCAATTTAAATGAAGTTCTGGCACAGGCAGTCACATAAAATAATATAACCAAGCTCAACAAAACAGTGCTAAAGCCCTATTATTAACATCACTTCACTGTTTGAGAGTGACATGTGGTGAACTGCAAATAGCATCACAGGGGTAAGAAACAGTGTTGGGAAATGAAGGGCTTCACAAAGTGTAATTTTGTAGCTATATCAAACCAGTTCAAGCCTGCTATTGTTAGATCACTGTGAGATAAATGTGGAAGTTAAAACTTACGGTACCTGCAAATCTGTTCTTTGAATTATTGGGTATATGGGATGCTGTGCCTTGCATCCATTACGACTTGCAAGAGAGTCAGTGCTGCAAACTGAACTAGCAAGCAGGGTCAGATGCCCTAGACTTTTCTGAAATAATCCTGTTTTCTAGCTACAGCTGAATCATTGCTGATTGTAGACTGGATGGTAGAGGTAGAGAGAGAAGATGAAGACAGGTTTCAGAGTGGTAGCCGTGTTAGTCTGTAAAAAAGAACAGGAGTACTTGTGGCACCTTAGAGACTAACAAATTTATTTGAGCATAAGCTTTCTTGGGCTAAAACCTACGTCATCGGATGCATGCAGTGGAAAATATAATAGGAAGATATATATACACAGAGGACATGAAAAATGGGTGTTGCCATACTAACTATAATGAGAGTAATTAGTTAAGATGGGATATTATCAGCAGGAGAAAAAAAAAACTTTTGTAGTGATAATCAGGATGGCCCATTTCCAACAGTTGTCAAGAAGGTGTGAGTAACAGTAGGAGAGAAAAAAATTAGTATGGGGAAATAGGTTTTACTTTGTGTAATGACCCATCCACTCCCAGTCTTTATTCAAGCCTAATTTAATGGTGTCCAGTTTGCATATTAATTCCAATTCTGCAGTTTCTCGTTGGAGTCTGTTTTTGAAGTTTTTTTGTTGGAGTATTGCGTCTTTGAGGTCTGTAATCGAGTGACCAGATTAATGAAGATAATGACTCCTAAGTAGG
Source organism: Chrysemys picta bellii (assembly GCF_011386835.1). NCBI lineage: Eukaryota > Metazoa > Chordata > Testudines > Emydidae > Chrysemys > Chrysemys picta. The sequence goes on along the minus strand of NC_088794.1, from coordinate 52,444,120 downwards.
ACTGTATGAAAATCACAATTTTTGTTTTACAGAATTACCCACAAACTTTTTTTTGCCATTTTGTTCAGCCTGAATTTGAATGCTGTCATATTTCACTTTATTCTGAATGTAAAGGGACATATCTATTGGCTTCTTTCTTTTTTAATTTTTAAATAAAGAAAACCGATTTTTTATAAATAGAGGTAATACATGTGAAAAAAGAAAATATTTAATATAGATTGTCATTTTCATTTTAAAATATTTTTTATAAAGAAAGAGCTAGTTCTAGATGTATATTGTGAGCACTTTCTTTTGTCCAGGAATGAGGTTCTCTTTTATCTGCCCTGGTCAAAGCCAACTCATACAGTTGGGATGTGACAAACCAAAAACCTAATTCTCCTCACCCCTTTTACACTCTTCTCTCACCTTTGTGTATTAAGCCTCCCATATATACTTCTGACTGAAAAGGCTCAGTATATCTAGAGATGGGATATGGATAATGTTTTATGACTCAATCCAATGAGGCACTTAAGCCTCTGCTTAATTTTAAGCACATGAGTCGTTGGTCCTTTTACTTGATTGGGCTAGTCACATACTCAAGTGCCTTGCTGGATCAGGGCCTCAAAGTGCAATGCCTGTATAATGCTTCAAGCTGGTTGAACAATAGACTAGATTTGTGAATATATTTGCTAATAGCTTGAATTTGATTCACTGCTAGACGTAGGGGTCCTATAATTCATACTCATTCTGATTACTTAATTGGCTGTTGCTGTTCTTGAAAATGTTGGGGAATCCTGAAAGTACAGTGGGCTCATCATAAGTTAAATTTTAGCCAGCCAGGGATCAGAAACAATACCATATGACCAACCCTACACCATGAATAGCGAATGGTTTGAAAACAACCCACAGTCTGAAAATTAGTCATCCAAACTAGTTGGTGAATGTTTGAGTACTGAACATTTTTGCAGCTATTGGCTTGTGAATGATTCATGAACCCTGCCCAAAAACTAAAGTGTGTTGAATTTTTTGGTTCAATGAATACTATTCAACAGACTCTCATTTCTTTTAGTACGCTATATTTGCACGTCTCTTCTATAAACCAGTAACCACTTACTTTAAGAAAATGTTTTATATATTGCATGTAATTTATATACATCAAAACTTTTAAAATGTTGCAAATATATATGTGCGGTTCTCTTTATCCCACAAATGACAGGGACACTCACTGCAAATTAATGAATTATGTGAGTTAGCAAGTAATGGAAGTGAAAAAGTAAGGATAATGCAATGCAAAATGTGATTTGTTCATTTTTTAATAATTATAGTTTAGCTTTAATTTTTTATTATGCTTAATTATTGCTAGTACTTATACTAGGATAGTAAATGTACTGTAGTATATTTTGTGAAGGTAATGGTTAGCTATGTAAGATCCCATTAGAGCTTTCTGCTATGAGAAGTTGTGAGAAGACTGCACTTTTTGGTGTGAATTTCATAAAATGGTTGGATGAACAAAATGTGGATTAGTGCAATTCTTTTGCACATGGCAAATATATCGTTTTTTGAGAGATGGGTGCTAACCAAAATACCAGACCCAAACAGAAATATCTCTACTAAGATGTCCCTATAAGAGCACTTGTATTGTAACCTGATAAGTTAGTCCAATGTACAGCCTGCTAGAGCAAACTGCTAATAAAACAGGATTAACCCTGTGTCTGGGTTTACTCCTATAAGACACTACACTAACTTTGCAGGCGGGAAGGAGGAGGACTGAAATGTGAACTCAGACACAGACCCAGTTTCTGTAGCTGGCACCTTACTCCATACTGGGCCAACGTAAAATGTCGGCTCCAAACACCCTGGAACTTTGGGGGATGAAGAAATGTGTTGGGCAACGGGAGTAGTTGCAGCTATAGACGTATAGTATACTAATTTCCCAGATGGGTCCTGCAAATTTAGGATTAGATTGTGCCACCCTTAGGTTGTGAGTAGTCCCATTGATTAAGGCACTCTTCAATGGGAGTAAAGGTGGCAGAATTTGTCCCTTATAGCTCTATTCAGTCCAAATACTTTAAGTGTTTCTTATTCAGAAACCAGCCTGGTTAACACAAGATTTTCTAACCACATATTTTTTCCCCTTTGACTTCCCTATATTGTCTCTGGCCTCAGAGTTGGTTTGTGGGGTGGTTCTGCAGGTGCCTAGCAGTTGAGCAGAGCTACGCAAACTTCTGAGGCCTAGCTGATTTTTTTTGTTTTCCTTTTAAGTCAATGAGGTACAAAAGTCTGTTTTGCATTTAGAACCTTAAATAGTACTTTAACTCTGCTCAAATGCTGTCCTGCCAAACTTCTGTGTGGTTTCAGGTTGCCAGTGATGTTAAGCAACTGCTCATTCCCTCCACTGAAACCAATAGTAAATTCTCACTTTAAAAATGCCTTTGCCTAACGCAAACAAAACAAGTCCTTGACTTCTAAGAATAGCACTGTAGAAAGAGCAGTGGATGTAAAGCAGCAATTTGTTTTTAGGAGAGCAGTGAGGGCAGTCCCGTCATTAACTTTGGGGTCAGGCAGAATTCAAGCTTGAGATGAAAACTTGTTCTATACATGACAATGCTTGTTAGAATGAGCACTTTTTGCCTGCACCACATAATTTCAGTACTGTCATCCACTAAAGAACAATTTCCCAATCATTTCAAACAGCTGTTTGCCAGCCTCGTGACTACTGTGGTGTTTGGGGTTTTTTGTTTTGTGAGTGCACCACCACAGGCAGTGGACCATTGGGGTAACATTGAGACGAATGGCTGTGTGTGTGTGTTGGGGTTACACTGAGGTGTGTGTGTATGCGGGTGTACACATTGCACTCCTCAACTGGATCACTTATTGGAGCTGCTCCTTTAACCCACTAGTCCAGGGGTGGGCAAACTACGGCCCGTGGGTCGGATCCGACCCCTCAGGGGTTTGGAGCGGGATTGCCCCCTGTGGAGCCATGGGCCCCGCGCCGCTCTCAGAAGTGGCAGGCACCACTTCCCTGCGGCCCCCGGGCCGGGGGAAAGAGGGCTCTGGCATTGCCCTTTCCTCCAGGCACCGCCCCCTGCAGCTCCCATTGGCCGGGAACGGGGAATCGTGGCCAGTGGGAACTTCAGGGGAGGTACATAGAGGCACGGCAAGGGCAGAGCACGTGGAGCCCTCCGCTCCCCCTCCCCCAGGGGCCGCAGCGCTTCCGGGAGTGGCGCGGGGCTGGGGACAGGGCAGGCAGGCAGGGAGCCTGCCCTGGCCCTGGTGCGCTCTGCTGCCACCCTGGAGTCGCTTTAGATAAGCGGCACCGGGCGGGAACCTGAACCCCTCCTGCCTCCCACCCCCCAACTCTCTACCCTAAGCCCCCTGCTTGCATCTCGCACCCCTCCTGCACCTCAACCCCCTGCCCTGAGCTCCCTGCTACACCCTGCACCCCTGTGCACCCCAACCCCCTGCCTTGAGCCCCCCGCCGCAGTCCGCACCCCTCCTGCACCCCTGCCCTGAGCCCCCTCCTGCACTCTGCACCCCTCCTGCACCCCAACCTCCTTCCCTGAGCCCCCTCATACACCTCGCACCCCTCCTCTGCCCCAATCCCTTGCCCTGTGCCCCTTCCTGCACACTGCACTCCCTCCCACACCCCAACCCCCTACCCCGGCCCTGCATATAATTTCCCCACCCAGATGTGGCCATCGGCCCAAAAAATTTGCCCACCCCTGCACTAGTCAGAGACCTCTGTTTTTTGCATTTGAAAGTTGTGCATCCACATCTGGTTGCTGTATGGAAGTATTCTGTCACTGTAGTATAATCAATGCCTCCTATGCGGCGCTGTATCTGGTGGTATTTAAACTCTGGTGCAACCAAATTTCAATTTATTACTGAACATTCATCAGCCTGATTCTGATGTAAGTAGCTCCATTCTAAATTAGGAATAACTCCACTCTGGTAACTTGAGTGATACCAGTGTAAAACACAGGTGAGATCAGAATCGGACCGGTTATAACATATAATGTTTTAAATATTTAAGCAGAGAACATACTGCACTCTAGCTCATACAGTCTTTTATGGTTACATGTTCATTACTCATTAGGACCCAATAGTGTTCTGTGGGTTAATATTTTGCCCTTAATATTTTTACATATTTATAAGCTTGCTTTTATAAGCTCAGTACAAATAGTGCCCACAAACTATGGGCAAGAAATACTAACAGGCATTTGAGCAATGTGTGTGTCCTGTTCTAACAATAGCAAGTTTGCTGTTTGTAGCACAATCCACAATAAACTATTTAAGTGTCTACATTACCTTGCATTATACTACCTTCAGGTTGAGTTGAAGTGTAAGCTCTTTGGGGAAGGGACTGTGTCGTCTTTGTTTTTTGATGCACCAAACACACACTCAGCATTCAATAAGTAATATGGTAGTAAATTATCTCACGTGCTATCCATTGTCATGCAAGGGAGAGGGCAAAATTCTGCCTTAGCTATATGTGTACAATACCCATTGCATATCTAAGGGCAGATCTTGGTGTGGAGTTAGGAACTTTTAGTGCTGTTTCTGGATTTACCCAATTTGAGGTGCACAAGTACAGCTGACCTCGGGAATGTCACCTTGATCAGGACAACTCTTTTTTTTCTGTTCTCATTAGAATACCAAATTAGCAGCTCTAATGAATAATTTAAGCAACTGTGCACCAAGTCAAACCATGGGTTGTAGCTGCAATTTTGGTAATAAAGTACTTAAATTACTGCTTATAACTGAACACATCAATAAAACTCGCATCTTATCTCAATTAATATGCGTTATTTTATTGCGTCAGCGAGGCTTTCAGAAGTGCATCTTTGGGAGCTGGCCTCAGTGTTTCATAGCACCTACGGAACAGTAAAGTGTTAGCAGATTTACTATCCATGTATGAAAACTAACGAACCTCTTAAAGGCATGCCATAAAAATGGTACTTTTTTGTACATCATAGGGATAGCTTGGAAAAGGAGGAAATTTGATCAGAAAAAATATATAGAAGTAGCTTTATAAAAGCAAATGGGAAACAGATGAGCAACATGCAGCAACAGTATAATGCAGTGTTCTCAAACTTTGCCATGGTGAGTCTCCCTAAGCTACGGAGGACAAAAAATCAGCAATCCAATTTCGCCTTCCCATAGTTTACTAAGACAACACAAAACGGAAAATCCTATCCTTTGCAAGAATAAAGCAGAGGGCCTTGTATCAGGGCAGTTATAATGAGAATATGAGAGTCAAAAGTGTTCTTTCGCAGTTCTATTCAAAAAGAGTACAGATCTCAGCATCCAAAATAAAAGTGTTGAGATTGTAGAAGTGACATAAGGGATGGTCCTGGCATGTGTGTCTGGCCTGTAGCCATGACAGAGGCTCCAATTACATGGCACAACAGAGCAATGGTGTTTCCCAGTGTGCCCAGGACACATGACTCAGCCTTCCTGTTTTAGCTGCACCACTTCAATTGCTGGGGGAGAGGGGAGGCAGGAGTCACTCTGATGCGCTTGTACATTGTCCCACCAATAAAGTTATTGCCATTGTAACTTATGTCACTGTAGATGCCAAAAGAATTGTTATGCCCTTAACAAAGATGGCACCTGTGGTTCCTGAATAAAATGGGGGTCCTGAGGAAAAACGGTAGGATTATCATGATGCTTAAGACATTATTACAATACATACATGCAGATAAACTTAATTCTAGCACTTTTTAGTGCTTGACTTTGCAGCCTTAATGTTCTTTTAATGTAGTTTCTTGGCTGATTTTATATTATATTATAAAATTTTCTTTATTGAAATTAATATGCAGATTCCTGATCTTATTAGCAAGCCTTTGATTTTAGAAACCTTGATTCTGCAAACACACATAAATACCTTTACTTATGGGAATAGATCCATTGAAGTTTACTTATTGTATGTATGATTACTCACTTGAGGAAAGTTGTGTGTAAATGTTTGAAGGAGAGGATTGACTGGGAATTGAACGGGGACAATTTTTTATTTTCCTTACAATCTAGCTCAGGATTGAAGGTTTTTTTACAATCACTGTATGACTTTATTTTGAGAAAGTAGCAATTTTGTGTTTCACATGCTGAACTTCTATTTTCACTCAGATTTTCCTAAACTAACAATTGCTGCTCCTTTCCATTTTCCTTCTCCTTTTTGTTGCTTCCTCTTACTTTAGCATTTTGTACTATGTAAGCCAGGTAACTCCATTTGCTGGGCCACTGTCTTGGTTTCCACTTTAAAGAACATAATAGGTCAGATGCTGGCATCCATTAAGTTTGTTTTGTGCTGCTCTGGTGGCACAAATCAGACTTGAAGCTGGCATAAATGGGCAGCTGAGGATTGCCCTTGCATACAGATTCCTCCACTGGCATAAAGCCAGCATAAAGAGCCCTAAACTGTCCCCTCACAGTCCCTGATGTAGAAGCCATGTCAATAATATTAGAGGAAGGGAGTGAAGCAGGATCACTGCAAAACTCTGGGGACTCCCAGCTTCTGGAATGGTCCCTTCAGTAAAGTGTTGTTGCAGTTTGGATCAGACAAACTTTTCCTATATATTAAGTGTTGTATTGTGCCCAGGAAACTTCTCTCACTCCTTGAGCCAGGGTCAGGTACAATCTCAGTAGGGGGCGCAGTGGAGTGAGTCAGAAAATGGAAAAATTCAGGTAACATTTTTTGAAGCTGTTTCCATTTTGAAGAGTGCAAAGTGGAATAACGTTATTTCCAGAATTTTTGGAAAAATATTTTTTCAAAAATTTTCAATTTTTTCTCCCTTTCTTTCCTTTTTTGACACGGAGTGCAATAAATTGAATATCCTAGGGAGTTTACAGTTTTTTCTTTGTCTCCCTTTTTTCATTCTAACTTCACAAAACTATTTCAACTTAGGAAATGTAAGGGCTTGTCTATACTTACCGCGCTGGTTCGGCGGCAGGCAATCGAACTTCTGGGTTCGATTTATCGCGTCTTGTCTGGACGCGATAAATCGAACCCAGAAGTGCTCCCCGTCGACTCCGGTAATCCTGCTCGCTGCGAGGAGTACGTGGAGTCGACGGAGGAGCCTGCTTGCCGCGTCTGGACCGCGGTAAGTTCGAACTAAGGTATGTCGACTTCAGCTACGTTATTCACGTAGCTGAAGTTGCGTACCTTAGTTTGAATTGGGGGGTTAGTGTAGACCAGGCCTTAGAGTGATGAAAGGAAAGGTGAAACACTAACTAACTAACTAACCCCCATTCAACACCCTGTTCCTACCCCAACCCCTAGCCACACCCCTGCCCCCTGACCACCCCCCAAACTCCCCTGCCCTCTATCCGCCCCCCCCACCTCCTTACCGTGCTGCCTGGAGCACCTGTGGCTGGCAGCACTACAGCCGCGCCACCCGGCTGGAGCCGGGCTATGCTGCCACTGCTGCTGCCGCCGTCGCCTCCATGCATCACAGAGCACCGGGTCAGGCCGGGCTCTGCAGCTGCGCTGCCCCAGGAGCTCACAGCCCTGCCGCCCAGCGCATTGCGCCGGCGGCGGAGCGAGCAAGCTAGCTGAGGCTGGGGGCGGTGGGGGGAGGAAACAGCAGGGGAGGGTCTGGGGGCTAGCCTCCTGGGCCAGGAGCTCGGGGGCCAGGCAGGATGGTCCCGTGGGCCATAGTTTGCCCACCTCTGTTCTTGACCCAAGAAGGGCTCCTAGGGCCCCGCCCTGATCAGCTAACTTGTTCAAAGCATTGACTGTCTTTGTCTCTACTAGCTTCTAAGTGATGTTCATTGAAATGTGTTTGTCAAATCATTTCGAAACATTCATCTTCCCAGTGTAAACAAATCTCAAAGATGATGAGGCTGTGGCCTTTCCTCCTTTTGCTTTGGCCTCTGGAGTTGAACAAGTGTGTGGGACTCAGAAGGAGTTTCATGCTGCACCATCTCAAAGGATGGCTGAGTTCCCCCTCCAACACACATGCTCCTTGCGAAGAATTTGTCTAAGTCAGCCTGCGTATCTTTCGGGATTCCCCCACTGTGAGATCCTTCTGCACCACTCCTTAAACATGTGCTGTGAACTACAAGACTCAATATTACACTAGACACAGTCTGATGAAACCTCTAATCTCTTTCAAAGTAATTTTCTCTATGCCTAGATCTTTGTCCCTTTATATTTCTGCTTCTTACACATGAAACTTTTATATTGTAATTGTGAGGAAACGCCTACTCTCATGACTCTTACATTAATTCTTCCAAGCTACCATATATTATTTCTTACAAGCTCTTTAACACAAGGCAGTTTCTCACAATTGGAGTCTAAATGTTTAATATGACAGAAGCTGGTATAAATGGAAAAAGATCTAAGTGCCGAGTGTAAATTAGCTTGAAAGAGAGTACAGGGATTCTTGGCAAGGTCTCCCAGCTGTGTAAATAATCTTGATCACTCAGGTGAGATACTGATGGAGATTGATGCAGTGAGGTGAGTTTGCCCTTTGACCTTCAGTTTCCCCTTTGTCTGTGGGGCATAACTTTTCAGTTTTTTTTTTGTTTTTTTTTAAGGCTGCTTTTACACCTTGGATGAAATCTGCACAGTAGAACTCAGCAAATCAGAGTCCCAACTCTGCCTAAGGGAGCTTTTTATTTAAGTTAGATAGTATAGCTTTTGTATGCTGATGCCAACAGACTTTTTTTAAAAAATAATTTTTGTGGCTTGGTAGTTGATAATTCTCAATGAGTGTGTATTTAATTTCCATATGCTACAGATCCTAGCAAGTGCCCCTTTGCAGCCACCCACTAGGACTGCTATTAAATGAATCCCAGCCTTTGTGCTTTTGCATCCCCTGGGTTGTGTTCAGCTGCTAGAGCCCCAGCAGGTTGCAGCACTGATTCCTCCCGTGCCTATGGCATGTTTCTTTGGCAATGACTCTGTTACCCCTTCTTAGAAATGGGGTTCTTCAGCCTACCTGCTCTAGGTCCCAAGGACCATCACTGATCCCCACAAGATACCCCAGTTACTTGAACACACCCTCTACCCATAATGGCACCCAAAATATGAAGCTTCTGGTTACAGTTTAACTCTCTCAGGGTCATGCAGTAATTGTGAAGCAGTCACCCCACATAGTTTGTACAGTCTGACACTTTTGTGATCTTCTATACTTAATCATGTAAAGCACAGGAGAGTTCAGCTTATACAAAACAATAAACACTAAACACATGTCCCTGCCTTAGTTTACTCACCAATCAAGCATTCTTTGGGCTGGGTTCTGAGTCCCTTGGGTTAGCCAGAGTCCTTGGGGCAATCTTGGGTTAGGAAAGAAGGCAGGGCCCCTCTGCCCCATGAGGCTGCTACATGCTGGGTGACTTCTCCTTTCTGGAGCCCCTCACCCAGCTTCTGTGACCTTGCTCTCTCTTGCCCCAATCTTCCTGTTCCTGTGTGTTTCTGTATTTAAGTCCCTCCTGGTCACCTGGCCTCTTTTCTTCTACTCCTGGTATGTTTCCACTGCTCCTACCTTTCCCCTCCCTTCAGCTAAACTGGATTTCCAAGGCTTGAACTGCTTTTTAAGATAACTTTGTGAGGTGAAAGTTGTGATGCTGTCTAAAGGGGAAGGTGACCATCTACACTAATATGGTCACCACTTTTACAAAATTGTGATAAATCTTGTACAAAATGTGCCTTGTGAAGTATCACTGGAAAAGTTATAATCTGCTGAGTATTATTATCTTGTTATAATATGCATATAGACATTGTGTATGTAGTGTTGTTAAATTTTGCAATATAATTGTAACTGATATATGTTGTGAGTCTGACAAAGGAACTTTAAACAAGAGCTCCTGCATGTCATCCCCGAAGACACTTCGATGGCTTGTACCGCAGAATGTGCAAGCAAAAATTTGTATGAAGAACTGATGGCAAAGCATGAATGCCATAGAACTGCTTGACCCAATCACACAGTAAGGATGTTTCTAGCAAAAAAGGTCAAGATATAAAAGGGGAGAACCAAAGCCTCTGGCCACCTCTTTCCGACCTCATCTCTGGACTGGTGAAATTTCTGACGGGAAATTTTAAACAAAAGGACTAAGGTTCCCCAAAACGATTTAGGCAACCCAGAAGGACTTATAGAAAACTGGCAAATTTGACATCCCCACTGTCATTTTGGATTACATGCTTAGATCCAACTGTAATGTATTTTATTTGCTTTAATATTTAATTAATTCTCATTTTTTCTTAGTTAATAAATCTTTAATTAGTTTACTAAAGGATTAGCTCCAGTGTTGTCTTTGGTGTAATGTCCTGAGCATCCATTGACCTGGGGAAGTGACTGGCCTCCTGGGGCTGGAAGAACCTAATGTGTGGTGATTTTTGCTTTTAATAACCTGTCATCACAGAAGCCCATTTTATCTGGGTGGTAATACAGGCTGGAGTGCCTAAGGGGACAGTCTGCGCTCCATGTTAAGCTAGTATAGCGATCCAGGAGCACACATTTGTTGCTGATTTTGTTAAATATAATTATAGATGCAGCACCAGTATTGGGGTGTCTGCCCAATTTTTTTTACAGTCTGACCTGAGGTTGGTCCTCTCAGCTGTGATCCATACCAGGCATACCATTATTAACCTTAAGTATTTCTCGTTGTGTCTGTCTGGTGTATACATGCTACAGGACCTGTCAGTAATGGTGGAGCCACATACAAATAGGCATTTGATACAGCAGTTTTTATAATACAACTTCAAATTATCAACCAGAATTCATAAATTGTAAAAACATATTCCCAAATTGTCATTCCACATAACTATCTTCTTTCTAAATTAAATCCATTTCTGCAGTAATAATTTCAAAGTGTGGTTGTAAATAACTCATTCCTGGTCACTTTTTTCATGCCACCCAAATGTAAAATGTCAGAGATTTCATTTTTGTCATGAGTGCATTTATGATGGTGATGGTACAATATGTACTGCATTTTCTATGTATTTCTCTTTCTGATGTAAGAATCAGATGAAAGGCAAGGTTTTAAAGGGTATTCTCATTTTTCAGTTATAGAATTATAGTTTTTCTTTAGGATCTCACTCCCTTTTTTTAAAGAGAACCTGAACATTGCTATTCAGTTCAGTTATGGGTTTTATCTTTAATGGTAAATGGCAACCGTATTGCTTATGTCTGTAAAACAGTATGCTGATAACATTGATATACTGGTGATTGAGATATAGTGCTATAATGTAATATTTGTCTGAAAGCATTCATCTAAAGTTGTAAAGACATCAGAACTATGGGGTATATCACTCAATGCCCCATGCAAGGAAGCCCAGTTTGAAAGGCTCTTCTATTTACAAAACCTATTACTGTGATCCATTTATCAATTTTTTTTTATTTCTCTTTTGCCTTCCTGCTTTGATAGTCACCATTCTGTCACTACTTGATGGCTAAATAATACAATTGATCTAGGTGGAAACCTCCCATTGTCAGCACTGTGGATTGTGAGTAGTATACATCTCTAACTTTGTAGCCCTCACTCACAGATGACAATTAAAAATATATTTACACCTTCCCTTTAGAATGAGTTTGAAATCCCTGATGTAGAATGATCCCTTCAACTGAAGAGTTGATTAGAGAATGAGCCCTGTTTATGCTCTTTTGAGAGGGATTAGAAATTTAAAAAAAGAAGTAATCATTTTAGCTCCCCATTCCACTAAATGAGTGCTTATACAAAAGCATCCTATCTGCTATTTTCCTGACCTGTAGAAGTTCTGCTTTTATCCAGTGTAAAAGTAAAATGTCTTGCTATTAAATGCTTTTTTTTAAAAAAGAAAGATTTCAAATATTATGAAACTGTGGGATGTATGACTAGGAAATTATTCCAAATGGTCTCCCATGGGCTAAGTTATCAAAGCAGTGCAACTAGATATTAGAGGTAATAGCCTGTATTGAAACAAAATTCATTGTTCAACTTACATAAATGTATTTGAAAGTAATTGACCTCCAAAATATGTTGGAAAATATGAAGTTTTTCCAATTAAACCTGAAACACCATAAAATTCACCCTGAAACTTGGGGAATGTACTGTAATTATACTTGTATAACTGAGATTGGGATGTGGCTCATTGAACCTTGCTGGATGTGGGACAATCCACAGCCAAACTTAAGATATGAGCATGCATGGATCTACCCCTCTAGTGGCCCCACTCCCATATACATGTACATATCTAAAACAATGTAGATAACTACTTGAAGTACATTTAGTTTTGTTACCAGGCAGCATAACCAAGGTACTGATATTTCATAAGATGTGTTGTAGCCTGTAGGGAAATGAAATTAATTCTCATGGTTCCTACATAGGGCACTGATGTAGGTTTCTCATTTTCCTCTCAATTGCTTCAGCTCAATTCAATTGAGCACCACCAAATCCCTGTGAATCGAATGGTAGTTGAGTATGTTTAGCAGTCTGCAGGATTGGGCCGCTAGTGCTAACTTTTGGACGTGTGACTTTGCTATTATCAACCCAGTACAATGAAAATGGAAACTCTCTTGACAAACTTCAAAACAACAAATCTGTTTCAACTTCATTGTGATAAGGCTGCATTCTGACTGTGTGAGCTCTGCAATGATTTGTGAATGATATAAAAAATTAAAAATCCCCTTTCCACAGAAAGAACAGTCAGTACCGTGCTTGGCTATTTGCAATGTACTCAGTCTCCCTATATTTAGTTTGTTTAGAGACAGACAAGAGTGTACCAAGCTGAGAAATCAAGACTAGTTAAAGAGTTTGCAAAATAATTAGGGATTTTGTATTAAGGATTTAATTCTGTTGAAAGAGGTGGTAAATCCTCAATACTTCATATTCCTCTGATCATTAGTTCTCCTAAGTTTAGTACATGTTGATTTTCTTCTTTTCCTGTCCATCAAACTTTGAGAAAATGAATCTTTCTCCAGTGTCATCTGAATAGGAACTATTGTTTTTGCTCCTGCACTGTCAGTGTTGCCAACTCTCGCTGTGTGGCATTTTAGTAAAGCTCCATCTCCTAGAAAGCCATGTAATTCCACATTCTTCTTAGACTTTTCATATTTACAAAAGTTTCTAGTCTTCATGGTTGTGTAGAAAAGGAGGAAATCATGAACAGTAAAGGGTCAAAAACCTGATGACTGAGAGAGAGAACCAAAATGTTCTGAAAATGCCATCATTTTTAAGCCAATCTTGTAATTTTTGGGTCTGACTCACAATTTTTGAACACTTGGGGTTGGCAATACTGGATCCTTGTAGGGGCTAATAATAAATAAATGAATTGGCTTTAGCGTTTTTGATTGAGCCAATGAAATCTTTTTTCAGCCTTTCCCATTTCTCATAATTGTAACTGGCTCCTATCCTCCATGATCTCACCACTATGTGGCCTTGGGATTTTGGGGAGATGCTTTGGAGCACCACATACTTAACTAATTTTATATAAATGGGAAGAGGAGATAAAGATTTTTGGGGATCCCAGGGATCTAGCTGCAGGGGGAGTGAAACCTAGATGTTTGTGCTGAAGTCTGACGTGTGCCAACCTATTTTTTAAAAAGCGTTTCAAAGGCCAGTTATTCCAATCAACTAGGGTGTCGGAGTCACTAACACCCAGCTACTGAAGTGTTTTGTGTACATTCTGGTACTGTATACAGAACTTTACAAATGTTAACTAATCAGTCACCTGGACGCTCAGGTGAAGACAGTATTGTCTCCATTTTAGAGAGGGGAGACTTGCACATAACGGGTAGGTGGTTTGTTACGGGAGTCAGAGCTAGCATTTAGAATGGGGAGGTAACTGGTCTCAGTTACATGTTTAGTCCAGCATGCCAGGCTTCCTTGGGATTGCTCTGGTAGCAGTAGCAGAGTAGTATGTGAGCTAGAAGGACTGAGTAGCAGTGGGGCTTCTGTATTTGGGTTTTCTTTATATTGTTTAATAAAATGCCAGTTTTAAAGCTGTCCCTGATCTGGGAGTGTAACATTTGGCAAGCACAGGCAGGGGAAGATAAATTGTACAGATCTGACCTCTCTGAAAGATTAACCTACCTAGAAGTTGCTGGAGATGGTTCCAGGAAAAGCTGCCAGGGAAAATTGTATTGTTTTTCAAGCACTATGGCTGGGAAAGAGTTAGGGGACCTTCACATGGAGGTAGAACTTTAATACGAGCTAAAAGACGAACATTTAAAAGAAATCTGTGACTCGCTGGGCAATTCTGGGAAAAGTCACAGTGGAACTGCAGCAAAAGGCCATTTTCCTTTCATCCACTATATAAGAAGCTATTTAAATGAACAGGGAGAGTGGAAGATCCAGCTATTGCTAAAATTCTTTATTGTAAGTCCTTGGGGGCACAAATTGAATGGTCAAGAGAACACAGAAGGATGTGGTAAAATCTCCATCCTGATGTATGAATGATGCCAGTTGCATTTGGGTACAGATGGAATATTTTATTGGGAAAACAAGTTACCAAACCAACTGGTATTATCCGAAAAATACAAAGGGTATATCGAGAACTACATGAAGTGATGGGACATCTAGGAGCAGAGTAAGTAATCCGTTTCTCAAGAGATCGGTTTTGTTAGCCACAGATGGAGAGGATCATAGAACATTAAGTCATTAATTCTGTACGTGTCAAGCAAAAGAAACTTCACTGGCTGCCAAAGCTCCACTAACATAGTCTCAACAGAATAATTTGAACTTGTATCAATAGACTTCTTGTATCTAGACTGGAGTAAAACAGGCTATGAATACATCTTAGTCAGAGTGGATCATTTCACTAGGTTTGTTCAAGCCTACCCTATTGCCAACAAGGCAGGCAAGACTGTGTGGGACAAGATCTTCAATGACTGTTACAACATTTGGTTTCCGAAAAGAATACATCATGACCGGGGCAGAGTTGAAAATTAACTATTCACAAGGTTACAGCTGTAGTGTAAACTTGAAACATCTCACACAATCCCATTCCACCCACAGCGGAAAGGACAAGTAGAAAGGTAAAACTGAACTCTGCTGGCAATGTTGAAAACTTTGCCATAAAAACAAAAGTCAAACTGGAAGGACTGTCTTTACAGGGTTCTCACCCTTCTATTTATTATATGGAAAACCACCACATTTGTTAATTGACATCCCATTTGGTTTACTATAAACTCTGAGTCTGCACCTGTAGACCATAAAGATTACACTGAGAAATTGAAACAGCAGATGAAAGAAGCTTATGAACAGGCTTCAAAATATTCACAAGTCTGTTGTTCGTGAAAAGAATCATGATGAGAAAATGCATGGTGCTGCTCTCAGGCTAGGTAACTGAGAACTTGTCTGGAATCTTTCAGAGGGGTGGGGCAGGCAAACAAAGGTCCTATTGGGCAGATAAGGATCATATAGTCCTTAAAAAGAAAAGGGATAGTCCAATCTATGAAGTAAAACCAGAATGTTTTATGTATTAGTTGTTTACTGAAATCTTTTACTCTTCTGTGGATATAACACCATCCCCGGAATCACCACTGTGGAAGAGACAGAACAAGGCAAACTAGTGCAGTGAGAGATCAAAATAAGGACAGATATTTAGACTCCAGTGATTCTAATACTGAGAGTAAAGAAGAACTACATTATGTAATGGTACCAGATACTGCCCGTGGCACAGAGACTCTGAAACCAGAGGCAGAAACATTTAATCCACATCTGGGAACCAGGGATTATGTTGCTCCTGTAAACTTGGGGCTGGTCTACACTGGGGGGTGGGGGGAAATCGATCTAAGATATGCAACTTCAGCTACGTGAATAGCGTAGCTGAAGTCGAAGTATCTTAGATCGATTTATCTTGGGTCCTCATGGCGCAGGATCGACTGCCGCGGCTTCCCCGTCGACTCCGCTACCATCGCTCACTCCGGTGGAGTTCCGGAGTCGATGGAGAGTGAGTTCGGGGATCGATATATTGCGTCTTAACGATATCGATCCCCGATAAATCGATTGCTACCCGCCGCTACGGTGGGTAGTCTGGACGTACCCTTGGAAACTGCTGATCAGACCGATGTTCGTTCACAGTGGGTATGGAAAGACATGAATGCCAAAATGTGACCATGGAACCTGAAACCAGTAGTGCATAAAAGGCAGGGCTGGCTCCAGGATTTTTGCTGCCCCAAGCAGCGAAAAGAAAAAAAGGGGAAAAAAAAAAGCCACGATTGCGATCTGCTCTACCGCCGCCGCATCAGTCTTCGGCGGCAATCCAGTGGCTGGTCCTTCGCTCCCAGAGGGAGTGAGGGACCCGCCGCCGAATTGCCGCCAAAGAGACGGACATCCTGCCCCTCTCTGTTGGCCGCCCCAAACACCTGCTTGCTGGGCTGGTGCCTGGAGCTGGCCCTGATAAAAGGACAGATGAGTAAAACAATCCACTGATAAGCAAGGTTTTCCATCCAGAGAGAGTAAAGCCCCACAGACACTGACATATGAACAGTCAGGGACACCTACTTATCATTGTCTAATTCCAATTATTGGATTGGTGAATGCACCACACAGTTATCCTCATGTTGGTATGGTGTGAGACAAAGTGTCTAATCCTGTATCTTACCCTGCATTCTATCTGAGGCCTGGTCTACACTACGAGTTTAGGTCGAATTTAGCAGCGTTAATTCGAATTAAGCCTGGACGCGTTCACACAACGAAGCCCTTTTTTTCGACTTAAAGGGCCCTTTAAACCGGTTTCTTTACTCCACCTCCGACGAGGGGATTAGCGCTAAAATCGGCCTTTGCGGGTCGGAATTGGGGTAGTGTGGACAGAATTCAATGTTATTGGCCTCTGGGAGCTATCCCACAGTGCTTCATTGTGACCGCTCTGGACAGCACTCTCAACTCAGATGCACTGACCAGGTAGACAGGAAAAGTCCCGCGAACTTTTGAATTTCATTTCCTGTTTGCCCAGCGAGGAGAGCACAGGTGACCACGCAGAGCTCATCAGCACAGGTAACCATGATGGAGTCCCAGAATCGCAAAAGAGCTCCAGCATGGACCGAACGGGAGGTACAGGATCTGCTCGCCATATGGGGAGACGAATCAGTGCTAGCTGAACTCCGTAGCAGTAAACGAAATGGCAAAATATTAGAAAAGGTCTCAAAGGCCATGAAGGACAGAGGCCATAACAGGGACGCACAGCAGTGCCGCGTGAAAATTAAGGAGCTAAGGCAAGCCTACCACAAAGCCAGAGAGGTAAACGGAAGGTCCGGGGCAGAGCCGCAAACATACCGCTTCTACGCGGAGCTGCATGCGATCCTAGGGGGTGCAGCCACCACTACCCCAACCGTGTGCTATGACTCCGTCAATGGAGAAACACGCAACAGGGAAGCAGGTTCGGGGTACGAGGAAGATGAGGATGAAGATAATGTAGATAGCTCACAGCAGCAAGGAAGCGGAGAAACCAGTTTCCCCAACAGCCAGGATATGTTTATCACCTGGACCTGGAACCAGTAACCCCCGAACTCACCCAAGGCATGCTCCCAGACCCTGAGGGCACACAGGGGACCTCTGGTGAGTGTACCTTTGTAAATATTACACATGGTTTAAAAGCAAGCATGTTTAATGATTAATGATTAATTTGCCCTGGCAATCGCGGCCAGTACAGCTACTGGAAAAGTCTGTTAACGTGTATAGCGATGGAGCGGAAATCCTCCAGGGACATCTCCAGAAAGCTCTCCTTCATGTACTCCCAAAGCCTTTGCAAAAGGTTTCTGGGGAGGGCTGCCTTATCCCGTCCACCATGGTAGGACACTTTACCATGCCAGGCCAGTAGCACGTAGTCTGGAATCATTGCATAACAAAGCATGGCAGCGTACGGTCCCAGTGTTTGCTGGCATGCAGACAACATCCATTCCTTATCTCTCTTTGTTATCCTCAGGAGTGTGATATCATTCACGGTCACCTGGTTGAAATGGGGTGATTTTATTAATGGGACATTCAGAGGTGCCCGTTCCTGCTCGGCTGAACAGAAATGTTCCCCGCTGTTAGCCACGCAGTGGGGGGAGTGGTGAAGTGATCATCCCAGAGAATTGGGTGTGTGTGGGGGGGGTAGTTGGGTTTGTGCTGCATGTTAACCCGGAAACCGCAGCCCCTCCTTTTACATTGCAAACCCATTTTAAATGGCCAACCCAAGGGGTGCTTGGTATGGGAAATGAGGGTGCTACTGTTTGAAACCATTCCCACATGATAAGAAGGTTCAAAAAGCCAAAAGACTGTGGCTTACCATGGCTGCCTGCAAGCCGAAATCTGTTGCCTGGCACTGCGTGAGTGATCTCTCACACCAAACCAGCAGGCTCTCAATATAAGAGGAAAAATGCGACCTTGTAACGAAAGCACATGTGCTGTGTAATGTGAACAGCAAAATTTAACGTGAAAGAGTGTACCCATTGTTCTCTAAAATGTGTCTTTTTTAACCACCTCTCCCTTCTCCTCCACTAGCTGCAAATGTTTCTCCTTCACGGAGGCTAGCGAAGATTAGAAGGAGAAAACGGCGGACTCGGGATGATATGTTCTCGGAGCTCCAGATGTCCTCCCACGCTGCCAGAACACAGCAGAATGCATGGAGGCAGTCAATGTCAGACTACAGAAAAGCACAATATGAATGAGAGGAGAGGTGGCGGGCTGAATCGCAGGCTGAAGAGAGCAAGTGGCGGGCTGAAGAGGATAGGTGGCGTCAGCTTGCAGACAGAAGTCTGCAAGAGTCGATGCTCTGGCTGCTGGAGCATCAAACTGATATGCTCCAGCGTATGGTTAAGCTGCAGGAAAGGCAGCAGGAGCAGAGACCGCTGCTACAGCACCTGTGTAACCAACAGCCCTCCTCCCCAAGTTCCATAGCCTCCTCACCCAGACGCCCAAGAACACAGTGGGGGGGCCTTCGGCCACCCAGTCACTCCACCCCAGATGATTGCCCGAGCATCAGAAGGCTGGCCTTCAATAAGAGTTAAAGTTTTAAACTGCAGTGTGTCCTTTTCCTTTCCTCCTCCCCCACCCCTTCCGGGCTACCTTGGCAATTATCCCCCTAGTTGTGTGATGAATTAATAAAGAATGCATGAATGTGAAGTAACAATGACTTTATTGCCTCTGCAAGTGGTGCTCGAAGGGGGGAGGGGAGGGAAGGGTGGGGTGGTTGGTTTACAGGGAAGTAGAGTGAACCAGGTGGGGGGGGGGGGCGGAGGGTTCATCAAGGAGAAACAAACAGAAGTTTCACACCGTAGCCTGGCCAGTCACAAAACTCGTTTTCAAAGCTTCTCTGATGCGCACCGCGCCCTGCTGTGCTCTTCTAACCGCCCTGGTGTCTGGCTGAGCATAATCAGCGGCCAGGGGATTTGCCTCAACCTCCCACCCCGCCATAAATGTCTCCCCCTACTCTCACAGATATTGTGGAGCGCACAGCAAGCAGCAATAACAATGGGGATATTCTTTTCGCTGAGGTCTGAGCGAGTCAGTAAGCTGCGCCAGCGCGCTTTTAAACGTCCAAATGCACATTCCACCACCATTCGGCACTTGCTCAGCCTGTAGTTGAACAGGTCCTGACTACTGTCCAGGCTGCCTGTGTGCGGCTTCATGAGCCATGGCATTAAGGGGTAGGCTGGGTCCCCAAGGATCACAATAGGCATTTCAACATCCCCAATGGTTATTTTCTGGTCCGGGAAGAAAGTCCCTTCCTCCAGCTTTCGAAACAGACCAGAGTGCCTGAAGACGCGAGCATCATGTACCTTTCCCGGCCATCCCATGTTGATGTTGATGAAACGTCCCTTGTGATCCACCAGGGCTTGCAGCAGCATTGAAAAGTACCCCTTGTGGTTTATGTACTCGGTGGCTTGGTGCTCCGGTGCCAAGATAGGGATATGGGTTCTGTCTATCGCCCCACCACAGTTTGGGAATCTCATTGCAGCAAAGCCATCCACTATGGCCTGCACGTTTCCCAGAGTCACTACCCTTGATATCACCAGGTCTTTGATTGCCCTGGCAACTTGGATCACAGCAGCCCCCACAATAGATTTGCCCACTCCAAATTGATTCCCGACTGACCGGTAGCTGTCTGGCGTTGCAAGCTTCCACAGGGCTATCGCCACTCGCTTCTCAACTGTGAGGGCTGCTCTGATCCTGGTATTCTGGCGCTTCAGGGCAGGGGAAAGCAAGTCACAAAGTTCCATGAAAGTGCCCTTACACATGCGAAAGTTTCGCAGCCACTGGGAATTGTCCCACACCTACAACACGATGTGGTCCCACCAGTCTGTGCTTGTTTCCCAGGCCCAGAATTGGCGTTCCACGGCACGAACCTGCCCCAGTAACACCATGATTTGCACATTGCTGGGGCCTGTACCTTCTGTGAGGTCTATGTCCATGTCAATTTCCTCATCACTTTAGTCACCGTGCTGCAATCGCCTCCTCGGCTGGTCCTGGTTTTGCTTTGGCATGTCCTGGCTCTGCATATACTCCAGGACAATGCGCGTGGTGTTCATAGTGTTCATAATTGCCGCGGTGATCTAAGCTGGCTCCATGATCCCAGTGCTATGGCGTATGGTCTGAAAAAAGGCGTAAAACTATTGTCTGACGGGGAGAGGGAGGGAGGGGCGAGTGACGATATGGCGTACAGGTACAGGGAATTAACATCAGCAAAGGTGACTGTGCATCAGGGAGAAACACAAACAACTGTCACACAGAATGGCCCCCCCAAAGATTGAACTCAAAACCCTGGGTTTAGCAGGCCGTTGATTTCACGGAGGGAGGGGGAAGCAAATGAATACAGAACAAATCTATTTTTTACATCTTAAGCTGGCAGCCGACGGTGCAGCATGACTGATAGCTCTCGGCATCTTCTGAGTGCTTGGCAGAAAATACTGGGTGCTTGGCAGAAAATAGTGTACTACAACTGATAGCCTCCATCATCATTGGGAAGGCAGCAGAATATGACTGGGGGACATACGGAGTTTCAGCCATCATCTGATCGAACTGCAGTATGACGACGACGGATACCAGTCGTAATACACCATCTACTGCCAAAAGGCAAGGGGCTGCTGCTGTGTAGCAATGCAGCCCCACGTCTGCCCGCCCCACATCTGCCAGCACCCAGATCACCGATGAAGGCTACCAGTCATACTGCACCATCTACTGCCAAAAGGCAATTAGCTGCTGCTGTGTAGCAATGCAGTACCACGTCTGCTGGCACCCAGATGACATATGGTGACGGTGAGCTGAGCAGAGCGGGCTCCATGCTTGGCATGGTATGTTGTCTGCACAGGTAACCCAGGTAAAAAGGTGCGAATCGATTGTCTGACGTTGCTCTGATGGAGGGGGAGGGGCCTGACGACATGTACCCAGAACCCCCCGCCACACTGTTTTGCATCATTCAGGCATTGGGATCTCAACCCAGAATTCCAATGGGCGGCGGAGACTGCGGGAACTGTGGGATAGCGACCCATAGTGCAACGCTCCGGAAGTCGACGCTAGCCTCAGTACTGTGGACATGGTTCGCCGACTTCATGCACTTAGAGCATTTTATGTGGGGACACACACAATCGGCTGTATACAACCGATTTCTATAAAACCGGCTTCTATAAATTCGACCTAATTTCGTAGTGTAGACATACCCGAAGACTGGTGTAACTTTGGTAAAAAAAGTAATATTGATTTATTATTTAGAGCTACTATTCTAAATAAAGTGTTCTAAAGTTTGTAACTGTTAATTTAGTATATTTCTCAATAGCTTGCCATATGCCCAGTGACTTGGAGTTATATCATTATACCTTTGATCACACTGGAGGTATGAATATCTTTGGGGATTTAAGGTGTTCAGAACTGACAATTCAGTTGGATAGTGGAGCTAAAATTACTTCAGGAACTTTCTGATTAATGTGAAATAAACTGAAGAGAGACTCAGAAGCTTCAGTCATCAGTACCAGAACTTGTGACAGAGGAGAGACCCACAGTCTCCGTTGAGAATGACAGTTATGAACTTGTGATATTCATGAACTCCTGCTAATAACCCAAATGAATGGACTGTATGTTATATCTAGTTAATATAAATGTCAGGATAGCATTACATTTATTGGGGGCAGAATAGCTCTTATAAGGGAATGTCAGGGTTAGCATTACCTGTGCTCTGTCTCTTTAAGGATTAAAGATCTGTTGAGGGGATCAAAGGGAATAGCGCTGGTTGCAACAGCAGAGTTGTGTGTGCTCTAAAAGGACTGAGAACCAATGGGGTTGGTGTATTTGTTTTTTTTGTACTAAGTTTCATAAGTCTATCTTTAAAACTCTGCTTTGTCTGGGAGTGTAATAATCACCCCACTCTCCTGCGGGATGCTGCTGCAAGTGAGATTGGAGGATGTGTAGAAGTTAGCAGTAGGGAGCTCTGGCAAGATGTTTTCCATGGGAAATCTTGGACTTTGGAACTTGTTGCTTCCTTTACTCCAATAAAGTCTAACTTTACTAACCACCTGAGCACACTGAAAAGTCCAGTGTGTCACTGGAACTTTTGGAGAGGGGGTATAGCTTATGGTGCATTTTTGGCCAGGGTGGAGTGAACCGGGGTTTGGAATCATTTCATTTTTTGCTGAAGGGTTAGCTGGCTTCTGCTGGTAGATGGTGAAACTCACTGCAGGTTTTTGTTAGTGTTTTTTTAATTCTTGTCAAAAGTGTCTAGAGCCTGGGATGGGGCCTTTTCCAATATTCTTCCTTATAAATAAAGCCCAGATGTCATTTTGGCCAGGGATTGAATTGGGGACTCCAGTGCTAACAGCACTAACTAGAACTTAAGTGAAAGAGCCAGGCTCTCTAGCTGAGAGTGGTAACAGACTCTCATCCTGTGTGGATACGGAGAGGAACATAAAATGCATTCCCTCCAGTGGGTTACAGTCAAGGCTTGTCCACATGGAGACGTAGGGTTATGTCTACACTTGGAGCTGGTGGCGTAATTCACAAGTGAAGGAGACATACCTGAGCTAGCTCTGATTGAGCTTGTGTGCTAAAAATGCACTGGTGGCACAAAGAGCAGGAGGGGGTAGCTGCCCTGAGTACATAGCCATCTGAGAGAGTAGGCATGTACCTGGGGCTGGCTAGGGTGCATGCTAATCTATGGTGCCACTAGTCTGCTCTGCTGCACACTAAGTTGCCACATGGACTCTACTACTCTGCATTAAAAGTTCCATAGCACTTTGATGTACTGTACCAGCACTAGGTCAAAGTGCACTATAGAACTTTTAGTGCAGCGTAGCAGGGTCACAGCCGGTTAGTGCTTGGCAAGCTAGTGCATTGTAGACTTATTGTAGACTGCAGCTTGCTGCAGACTGGCAGTGAAGACAAGCCCTCACATTTTCTAACTAATCAAGACTTTGAGCGGCTTCCAGTGGGTGGAATCTGTGTGAATGATTTATACCCTAACACAAATTAGTGGTGCAAAATATTTGCATTATATTTTAATTGTCTTTAGAGGAATTACCCATTTGGAAACCTAATGATACTGTTTAACATTCTAAGCTCAAGTCTACTGTGCTCTCAAAGTACAGCTCTGCCTGTACTCTGAGTTGCTGTTTAAGGGAAATATATATTCTTTAATATCAAGTATTTACACTTTTCTCTCAAAATAAATCTTTCAAGAGATTTAAGCTGTGAAAACAGTGTTAAAAATTTTTGAATTTTTTTCAGTGTATTGTTATTGATTTCTCTTTGAGGCAGCTTTTGAACTTCATTAGTGTAAAAAAAAAAGCTATTAAATCTTTATAGTTTATTTGAGCTACTGCTGTAATTTCTAATTCCCTGGTACGTTTGGCCTAAAAGCTGTATGTGGATTAAGGCATAAACTTATTAGTTATTCTGATATTTTAATTTTCAACCAATTACATTAAGATAGAACTATGCCTCTCTGGGAGGAACCCATGGGAGAAGGCCAGAGGCTCAATGTTAGACAGCAGTTTTGGCCTCCCTACCATGTGGATCCAGGGAACTGATGGGGAAGGATGTACCATTGAGGCAGAAAGGACCTCCAAGATACTCTACTGGCACCTGCTCCCCACTGGTAGCAGAAATCCATGATCACATTGGTCGAAGCTGCTGATAGTTTGCAGTAGCAACTGCAAAGGAGACCCAGAAGGCGTTGATGGTCTTTTAAGCAGCATTACTTCTCAATTAGATTTCTGCATGGAAATTCATAGGGAAAGGAAGGGAAGGTGCCACAGAATGGTGAGAGCTCCAATACTGCTGAGAGCCAACGAGAGGCTTTGAATGGATTCCAGAGCTTGGAAGGGATGGGGATGGGGCAGCAATACCTTTTATCTCTATTACAGTAGCATCTAATGTCCCAACTGAGATCAAGGCCTGGTTATGGGAGGCATTGAACAAACAGATCATAAGGGATAGCCCTTACCCTGAAGAGTGTAGTGTCTAAATAGACCAGACAAAGGGTGTGAGAACGAAAGTGATAGCCTCATTTTACAGACAGGAAATGCA
Organism: Chrysemys picta bellii; assembly: GCF_011386835.1. Classification (NCBI taxonomy): domain Eukaryota; kingdom Metazoa; phylum Chordata; order Testudines; family Emydidae; genus Chrysemys; species Chrysemys picta. The sequence continues at coordinate 52,419,721 of NC_088794.1, read as the reverse complement.
GGCATGGAGGCTGGAATTTCCAAAGGAGTCTAAGGAAGTTAGGCTCTGACTCCCATTGAATTTCATTGCATGTTCAGTGACAAATTCTGACTTTTCTGAAAATCCTAGCAAAAGAAATTAGATGGTTCAGCAAAAGTCCTACAAGAAGCCCCATAGAATCAAGAATTGAACTCAGGGTCTCCTTTCCCCCCCTTTCTAAATAGAACTAATCTGAAATAAGGTAGGTGTGAATTTAGAGTGTCCTAACTATTCCTATAAAATCCATGAGGGGATACTCTTATTTCAGAATAATTACTTGTATACATGGGGAGTTGTTCCGGGATAACTATTCTTGATTCACTTCATATGTGGCTGCACATGTGGAAATAATCAGAACTAGTTAATCCACAAAAAGTTCTATCTCCTTTTGAGAGTGAGATAGAACCCTGTCTAGAGTGGAGATAGAACCCTGTTACAAAAGGCCTCTTGCCGCTTAAGCTAAAGGAGAATCTCCTCTGCTTTTTATTGGAATAGAGGTTATGAGAAACAGCTGAGCAGTTCTGATTCTGTGTTGAGTAAAGATTGATGATACACAAATGTATTAGCCAGTTTGTTACAAAAATCGCAGTATGCAGAGGCTTTCATTTGAAGGTGCTTTACAAAAGGTGGGTAAATATTTTATTTCCATCTTATAGATGCAAAAATGGTGTTATGTGACTTGATCAAAGTAACATAGTGAGTCATTGTCCATAGACAGGCACAGGTCTCCTCTGTCCTAATAGCCAAACCATGCTGCCTCCAGTGGCTGGCTAAATGTTATAATAAAAATACCCTTTTTGATCCACCTGGGCGCACCCGTTCAGGTAGATCTTTTGCAGGAGCTAGCTTTCATTTTTCATAGATTATTGAGGCCTCCATTACTTCAGTATTTTTCCTGTTTTCAAACTCTAATATTTGACAAAAAAATCCAGAGTAGATTTAATCCAAACTTAAAACAGCTACTCTGTGTTCACCAGTTTCATTAATTCAGTGTATAATTTTAAAGGTCCATTATCCTCTTGAAGCTGAGATCTTATCAGCAGGTTTTATAAGCAGAGTTGACTGCTTGGGGAAAAAATGACTGCACCAAATAATATTTTAAATGGAAAATCTCAAAATATATCTTAGGGGACTAAAAGGTATGCCAAGAAGCTCAGTGATTATTAGAATACATCAGTACATATTTGCTGACTGTAAGGGTACGTCTACACTTACCTCCGGGTCCGGCGGCAGGCAGTCAATGTTCTGGGATCGATCCCGGAAGTGCTCGCCGTCGACGCTGGTACTCCAGCTCGGCGAGAGGAGTACGCGGCATCGACGGGGGAGCCTCCCTGCCGCGTCTGGACCCGTGGTAAGTTCGGACTAAGGTACTTCGAATTCAGCTACGTTATTAACGTAGATGAATTTGCGTACCTTAGTCCAAAATGGGGGGTTAGTGGGGACCAGGCCTAAGGGGCGTATTTCCTCAGATACTCTGAAATATACCATGGTCTTGAATAAGCCCAATTTTTTAAAAAGGGATCTGCAAAGGAAAAGGAAATGGGTTTGTTCCTTCCCATCCCCAACCCTCTTATGGTGTATAAACTTGAATTTGTGGCCTGTTTTGCTTCTTTTTGATATGTCAAGGTCTGAAAGGCTTTGGCTTTATGAAAAAAAATCAAGTTTCTTGCCTATAATCCTTTTCCTGGAAAACTCTGACAACTAAAGAGCTGATATGATTGAAGTATCAGCTAAACCACACACTTAAAATCTGATTGAGGCAGAAAACAATCTTTAGTCACTGTTTCAAATTATTTTTTGTTTTTAGTGGATATTTAACTCAAACACCTTAAAACAATAGGGAGAAAAAATATTAAAGATTCAACTCCTCCCCTTCTAATTATGGCTGAGAGATTTCAAAGTCCACATCTCAGAATGCCAACAAATCCTCTAGTAAAATTAGGTGAGACTAGATTTGGCCCTGTTGACATATCTTCAGTTTTTAAAAAAGTAGGAGGGGTGAGTGTGTGGGGAGAGAACCATAACATAACAAACGTAGGCCTTTTTTATATATCAAACATAAGGAAAAAGGGGGTACATTTATTTCTTCCCTTGTCATGTCACCTATTAGATTAGCAAGTTTAAAAGCAAAATCACATAAAAAATTTCATACATTATATATCCTGATTGGTTCAGTGTTGCACCATGATAGGGATGTGGATGTTAGAGTCATGTGAAGAACACTTTGTGTAAATGGAGGGAGATGGTGGGAATTCTCTTCAAAAGAGTATGCCAAGTAATCTAAAGTACAAAGTGTACAAGATCATGATTGGCCAGCTTTCTGACCCATACATCATGGGTGGCCTAATAAGGAAGGACTGCTTTGTGCTGTCAAAATGAGGATGATCAGGTGGATGCTGGTTAAGATGAAAGCTGATAGGCAATGAAACAGTATGAGCCATGATGCAGGTAACCCCCATCATGGAAAAACTGTGAGGGAGTATAGACTGACGGCTTGGTCATGTGAGGAGAAGAAGAAATGTGGATATGTTGGTCGGAGAGTACAAGAACTAGTAGTCATGGGACAAAGATTGTGAGTAAGATCTTAGAAAAAGGTGGGTTGAGATGCTGGAGGAGGATGTAAAGGTTGGTGTCATCTTGGAAGACACATTTGACAAGAATGATTAAAGTCAAAGAACAAGTGCCGCCAACCCAATTGATGGGATAAGGCAAGAAAAAGATGTAGGAAAGGTATATCTTGTATATCTTGATCATGTAAGAAAGGTATTTAGGTTTGTGACTATTTCTCAATAACAAAACTAGTACAATTTATTTGTGTGCTAAAATGTGAAGATGGCTTCAGTCAATTTTACGAATGTTTGGGATGTGTTTCACTTTGAAGTTAAAGGGCCCAATTCTCTGTTGCCCTGAATTATGCAATGCAAAATAAAACGCTGGAATAGTAGGTAGCATTTTTCACTCTTTTTTGCACTGGTGTAAATTACTACAACAAGGGGGGTGCAAGGCAATTGACTACTAGACCCAAATATTTTTTCCTTTAAATATTAGCTTGAAAAGAAATGAACAGAAATCTCCACCAGGACCCGATTAAAAATACTGCACACTTTTCAACCCTGTAAGCCAAGTCTGTTTGCTGGAGTTCTAGATGTGTGTTCACTTTCCATATCTGATTTATAGAGGCAGCAAATCTCATCCTTTAATCAGACTGGATGTGAATTATGAAAGAAAAGGAGATTTGGATTTACAATTTTTTTCTCCAGTCCCATACAAACAAAACATGCCTCTAACCATTCACAGCCATAGCAATTATCTTTTTAAGCTCTCTTGTGGTCCCAGGCAATACTTTTCTTCTAGATAGTCTTGCACTGACAGCAGCCCTTTAACGGTAGCACATCTTTTTTCTGAGGCCTTCCTCATAAAAGGCTGAGAGAGATAACACAGAAAGAAGATGGGCTGTCAGGAAAATTGATGGTGGGAAAGAAGCTCTGCTTTTTATTTCACCAAACTCACAGAAAACGAAGTGCCTGGTCATTTACTTAAACATTTTCAACTCTACTGGTGTTAAGAGGTATTTTGTGTAAAGCAAATCAAATTAATTACATACAGAGCTCAGTTACAGACTTTTTCCACAGTGAGATGGTAAATTCAGTCAAACAGAAATCAATATCTTTTGCGGCTATGGCTGCAGGGCTGTGCAAAAGTCTTTTAAAATTTATTCAAATAATTTTGTGAACAGGTGCGAGAAACTGGTGTCCTTCCTCCACTTTGCAGATACAGTGAAGCTAGTTACTTAGAATTCATCCTAAATGAAGCTGGCACATTTGCTAAGGCATCTTTCAATAGACATAACTTAAGGAAGATAATGTTTTCAAGACAGCAATCGGAGGTCACACTAATGGCCAGAAAACTTTCAAATTTCTTCTCTTGTTTGGAGAGGGGAGTAAAAGAGGGGCATTCTTTTGTTTTTTCAGAGAGTTTTTGTTCCATAAAGACTGAACTGTGTGCTATCGAGTTTGCATACATAATATTTTTCATTAGATATTCAAATTTAGCATCACTTTGAGTGACTGGCACTGCTTTCTTGTCACTCTTTTCTGAACAGGACTTGAACTTCCATTGCCCCTAATGCCTTTGTTAATATTAATGACCATGTCCCTAGTGTGTGAACAAAATTAGAATAGCTGGGGTTAATGGGCAGAAAGCATACTAACCATTCTAAAAGGACCTGGTCCCTTACCAGAGAAAAGACTACAGATAAAAGCTTTCTATGTGGGAGGTCGGTTTGTGTGTACATGTGTGTCTGAACACAGTCCATTAATTTACAGCTGCTACTGTTGGCAAGAAGAACTAAAGCTGCCCTAAGAGAATTGATATTGAGATAAAACTTTGTTTATTTAAACGTTCATTTCTTTCTGAGCTACTTCCTTTGACAGTAACTGTCATACAGCAAAACAGCTCCGGACTACTCTAGAAAAGTCTTAGCACTGTCAAAGCCTTGAGTTCAGTGACCAGTTTCAAATCAAAATGAATGAGGTAGAGAGAGAACGGGAGCCAGTGAGTGCTTGAAAGATTCTCTCGGTCTGTTCATATGTCTCTTTGCAATGCTCATCATTCTTCTATATGATGAACAAGCCTCATTGCCCTTCTTGTGATTTGTGCCATACCTCACAGCCCCTTGCTTACTTTTCCTCCTTTAGCTTCTGGGGCTGACTTGCTTAAATCTCTCTCTCAACAAGGTGAATGTGAAATGGTTGCTGATTGTTTCCATTGGGACAGACACTCTCCCCACACACTCAGGATGAGAGTAACTCCCACACACTTCAGTTGAAATTACTTTTATCCTGTGGGGGGGAGAATATGGCCCCTGGAGTTTGACTGCCACAGGGAACCCAAAGTGTTGTGTTAATGATACAGGAGTGAACGAAATCCCTGTTGCTTACAGTATGCCACACTCAACTGAATACATTAAGAGCCAGGTTGACAGAAATCATAACAGGGATGGAATGGCAAGACTGAATCCTCCTTTCCCCCCCACCATGCTTAGACCATAGGAGAATAGTATTTCTAACTTAGCCTGCAAAACAGTGAAACTTATCTTCAGTGATCTCTCCAGGTACTAACAAATATCAGTTGCTTGACAAAAATGGCAACCTGATAAAGGTGGAGATGGAAATTATATGCAGTACATGTGGAGATACTTCGAGGCAGGCGGTTGGTCTCTTGTACAGGTTTCAGCGTAGTTAGGTAGGAGTCTGAGGCTGTGTGCGTGCATGAGCTAAACAATGACTACATTGTTAATAGGAAGCACCAGTCAGGAGCCACAGAGGTGATGAGGACTTGATCCTCAATTGCAGTGATCTTGGGATTTTAGCATGTTAGAGCAGTCACAGGGCTGCTCTAACTTATGTCAGTTGGTCTGGTCCTCTAAGGACTGTTCTGCTGGCTGGGGAACACTGGAGCACAGCACGTTGGAGCTATGCCTTCTCTGTCCTGGACTGCCCCGAAAGCCTTGCACAAAGGGAATCCCTAGCTGCTCCTTTAGGGCAGTCAGCTTTACTAGTGGTGTAAAGAAGACTTTGGCTGGGCTGAGGTTCCAATTTAGTATTCCTAATTACCTGAGACTTGGAGGCAGATGGCTAGAAACAAGCCATATTTCAAAACAACATAAAATCATTTTGAAAGCCATCGGTAAAGGGTAAGACATGATTATATGTGTGCAGCAAGTGAGCCCAGTAAGTGTTGTAACTGTCAATAGATTCTAAACTGGCTTTGAATATTGGCTAGTACTATATCACGTAATCCATCACTAAAGGGCATATTGTATGTAGCATTAAATACTGATGGAGAACAGCCTTTTTCCAGTTTATAGTCCCATTTTGCTGTAATATAGTTTTACGTGTTTATGTCTTTCAAATTGCACTTCAATCTTTGTTCAAGACATTCTGATTTCTATCCTACAAGTGATGAATTTTTTCTAGAAGAGCCTAAATCAGAAACTGAATTTCTTTGGGATCTTATTATTCTAGCTTGGAAAGTATAATGCATTCATCCCAAGCTGCACATACTCAGCTATTATTTAAAGGTTTTTTACTTGTAGCCCTAGAAACATTTTGAGCATCTCAGTCTCTCTCCCACTAGGGGGAAATTCAACAAGAGGCTCAGCGGAACATAGCGTGGCAAGGGTGGTGACATTTTTCCAGGCTGATTTAAAATGATGAGCCTTGAGGGAGGTGTTATGAAGAAGCAATAGGAATCTTTAAAGGTTATGAAATAAGTCTTTATCTCCTTACCCTTTTCCTACCCCTCTCCCAAAGTATCTCATGTGAATATACACCACAGATTCCTTCAATATTTAATGGGGAGGATTCAGTGATGCAGCTGTTGGTGGTACCTGTAAGTAATCCACCATCATCACATCACATCATTTTCCTTCTATATTGTTGCCCCGTCTGCTCTCTTAGCTTCCTGCCCTCTTGCCATCATCTTGTTTGACCTTCAGACATGGATCAGTTCTCCCATTCAATGAAATGGCCGCTCATTTGACTCTTTTTCTTCATTAAAGACAGCCTCTTCTTTTCCTTATCCTCCTGGACTTTTGTTGTGCTTTTAACACTGTCATTCACACCCTTCTTTGGCATCGTGTGTTTCTTGTGTTATCATGATACTGATCTATCTCTATGATCATTACTTCAGTGCCTCCTTTGGTAGGTGGTCCTGCTCTTTTTACCCAGTGTGTGTTTACTTCAGGGATCTGTCTTTTGGTCATTTCCCTCTTTTATCAGTTTACACCATATCTTTGAGTGACCTCATCATTCATGGGGCTTTAGGTAACACTGCTAATCCCTGAGGAGTTTACAAATCTATTTGTCCACCCCTGAATTGTCTTTCTTTATCCATTCAAGTCTATCCTTCTGGTGTTTCCTCTTGGATAATATCTTGCTCTTAATTAATTTTTTTCACTCTTTGTGGGAGAATGTCAGAGTAGAATGCTTTGTTATTACTAGATTATATACAATTATAACTCTGATTGATTTAAAAAAAAAAGAATGGTTCTATTTTCTGTATACAATCATTGTTAGTATTTGATAAGGTATTCTGTTACAAAAAAAGTTGACATAGAAATGAAGCCAAAGGAGGAAAGATGGAAAACTTTTCTGCCAACATAAATTACTCTATTAAAAAAAATCAGACTCCCTTTTCCTCCCCAAATATATACATGCCTTTTTTATGAACGTCCCATCATAGCCACTTGCAAAGATGTTGACTGAGACGGAATTACTAGATGTCCTTTTATGTTTTTTCTTTACAAATGCAGGAGAGGCAGTGGTTCTTGTATGTTCTTAGGAGGTGGGTTCTTGTATGTTCTCTGATTCTCAGATTTATCAGTGGACCAATTGGTCTGGTCTTTTAATGCATATCATGGACCTTAATTCCAAAATATAAAAATAAATTGGGATGTGACTTAGCTGGCACTGCAGAAGGCCCCATATGCCAGGGTTCTGTCTTCCCAGTTCTCTGGAGACCAGCTGCCTTCTAACACAAGAGTAACATCTTATGTGGACCCCATGAGAAAACGTATCAAGTCAGATCCTCAGTAGCTATAAATCTGCTGGAATCTCATGTAGCTAGACCTGTTTACACAAGCCAAGGATCTAGGTGACTATCTCTAGGCCCAATACTGCGCCTGCAAACAAAGTAAATAAGTTATTATATGGGTTTTGGGGGGATAAGCTGTTACCCCATCTGGACTTCTCAGGCAGCAATCATCTTTCTCAGCCAGTCCAGTTCCTTTAAGAAGCCTTTCTAGTTAATGTTGTTTTTCTTTTAAGGTATTATTTTTATTTTGGCTATGCTGTTTAATACCCTGCATAAAGTGTCATCCCCGGTCAGTGTCCTTTAATCCTCCAAAGTTCCGAAGAACAAATATTTTGTGGATTAATGCAGCTCACGCCAAAATCAAGCTTAAGGTGTGATTTACACCCACCAACCCCCAAGGGGAAACCTCAGCCATTGGTCAGAGGCAGCTTTAGCCTGCCAATTGTATTCACCTCTTCTGACCCAGACATTCGCAGCCTCCTTCATCTTGCTGGGAGATTCCTTCTATCCAGCATTCTTATGTCCTTTAAAAGCCATACACTTTGTAACAGCAGAGGCCATATATCCTGACTGGTTCCTCCTTGCCCCTCTGCTTTTGTAGTGCATTTAGTAAGAAAGACTGTGTCCCAGCATGGACCTGCCAAAGATGGAGTGATGGAGGGTGAAAGAAGTTTCCACATCAGACTCCTTAGTTGCTGCCAGAGGATGGGGGATAACCTCTTTCCTACCATTGTTTTTGGGAAAAAGAAGAACAGGAGTACTTGTGGCACCTTAGAGACTAACAAATTTATTAGAGCATAAGCTTTCGTGGACTACAGCCCACTTCTTCGGATGCATATAGAATGGAACATATATTGAGGAGATATATATACACACATACAGAGAGCATAAACAGGTGGGAGTTGTCTTACCAACTCTGAGAGGACAATTAATTAAGAGAAAAAAAAACTTTTGAAGTGATAATCAAGCTAGCCCAGTACAGACAGTTTGATAAGAAGTGTGAGAATACTTACAAGGGGAGATAGATTCAATGTTTGTAATGGCTCAGCCATTCCCAGTCCTTATTCAAACCGGAGTTGATTGTGTCTAGTTTGCATATCAATTCTAGCTCAGCAGTCTCTCGTTGGAGTCTGTTTTTGAAGTTTTTCTGTTGTAATATAGCCACCCGCAGGTCTGTCACTGAATGACCAGACAGGTTAAAGTGTTCTCCCACTGGTTTTTGGGGAAGGTTATTCTCTGAAGGAAAGAGCTAAGTTGTCAGGAGTGTCATGTTCCTGGTAGGGTCTCCCAAGGCTAACAGGTCTGAGGGGAGGTCCCAGGCAAAGCAAGGTCTAAGCCCCCAAGTCCTCAATGGTGGATCAGGTGGAAGAGAGTCCTCGGCTGTGAAAGCAGATAAAGGCTTCAGCAAGTGGAGATCTCCAGTCATCTTGGACTTTCCCTGCCACTGGGCCCCAGACCTCCAACTTGTCATGATTGTGTGGTCGCTGTAGGGGCACCAGCTTCCCCACGTTAAAAGAAATCACGCACAGGCTTCTACCATGGGAAATAACATCTTTCATTGGACTCCTGAGTCATCTCAGGACCCATATGTAAATCCGTGGTAGAGATCATCCTCGAATCGAGGGATCACCATCAATCTCCGAAGGAGACGTCTGTGTCCCAATCATTGCAGTTCATGATCGCCTCAAAATCCCCATCCACCTGAGCATCATTGAGTCATCCAGGGGAAAAACCCACCACTGATGGCAGGATGAAGGGCCAACATGCATATTTGTGCAGAACTTACTCTCGTGAGGAAGTTCCACTGAATTAAATGGAAATTCAGTGGGACTATTTACACGAACAAAGCTAGGTGCATATATATTCACTGTAGCAGGTTCAGAATCTCTAAACATAGTTCCTGATTGCTGTACACAGCTGGGTGGAGCACAGACTTAAAAGGAGAGTCTGCTGAATGCCTAGCAGAAAAATCCCAGTCTGCTATAGAGGGAGGTGCTTCCTTCTGTTATTCAGAGTAGTCCACAAGACTGTGGATCTCTAGAGTCCCGTGGGTGTTCCAGGGACCAGCCAATCCATGGAGCCTACTTCCTGCTGGAACAGAGAGGAAACAGCAGTAGATCAGTTCTGTTACTGCCCTAGCACTACCCCCACTCTTCTGAAATTTACAGTAACATTGTGAAAAAGATAAAATGAATAGCAGAGAGAATCCTGCTTTCCCTGACTCATCAACTAAAATAAAAGAGGTTGTCAAGAAGGGCCTCTTACAAGACGAGGACACAAGTTCATGCAGCTAGTCAGACCTCTGGGGAGAATGTGCAGCAGGAATCCAAGAGCGTAATGGACAGGAAGTCAATGAAGGAGCAAGCTCCCTCTGCTACGTAAGTAGGCAGCTTGGGTCACCAATTATTTAAAGAAACTGAGCCTTATTCCAGCAGGGTTTTTGTAACTGAAACATATCTTGCAGAATGTTTTATGCTGAAAGGTTTATGATGACTAAAATACGACTTTGTATTATTTTGAGGTTGATTCCTGTTGGGGTTATATTTTCATTCTGTGGTGATGGCTGTTTGCATTTGGGTGTGGAATTAAGGACAGGAGAGAAGCATGGTGCAGTGTGTGGGCACAGTCCAGTGATTTCAACAGAGTTCTGCCTACTTACACCAGTGCTGAATTTCTTCTGTGGTTTATTTGAATTACTAAGGAGAGAGGGCACTTTTCCTTAGCGTGCTGTTGCATATGACAGAATGTGGAATATTTGTTCTGTTATCAATAAGAGGATGGTACATTGTGTAGAGTATCTTAATTCAATAATCCCCAAAGCTATAAAATGTGATACCGTATCAAACACCGCTCTGCATATCAGTTACAAAAGCAGAATAGTGTGGCAGTTGTAAGTGTTGTCATTCAGAATAACCAGCAGAAGCAGGTAGACAAGACTGGTCTTAGGTGCAGTGGAGAATTTTTTGCCACCTCTGTCCCCACCAGAAAAAAATTGGGAACACTTAACATAATCACATTCTAACAAATGGGCCCTAGTACAGAGAATTGAATTAATATGAATCAAATATACATAAACTTTTGTATGAAGCTGTGTGGGGTCCTCCTTTTGCTGTTCTTTCCCATAACTTTGTTTCCTCCTCCCATTCTCTCTCCTTTTCTATTTTACTTTTCATCTTTCTGCCTGGTTTTCCCCCTGTCCCTTTATTATTTTGCTTCCCCTTTCCCGAGTCCATTCTCTCTCTATCTCTCCCTGTTTCCTAGGCCCTTTCCCACTCCTCTCTCCCCCTCCCACCTTTTTACCTTTTTGTCCCCCGTTCTCTTTTCCCTTTCACTTTCTACTCCTTTTCCTCCATCTCCTTACTTCCGTACATTCCCCATTTGGGACACCCCAGAACAAACACACTCTTTCCACTTACCCATTGTCTTCCTTCCATATTCCCCTTTGCTACCATTTCTGCATCTTTCCATTCTTTTGACTACTTTTCCCTACCCTTCTCCTCCCTTTAGTCTCCTTCTCTTAGGTTTTTCTCCATCTCCCTTTCTGGGCTCTGTCTGGCCAAAATATCCTCCTATCCAGGCCATAGAGTTCCTAGTGGTACAGAATACATATTTTAGCCATTGCTTGTATAACATCTATTTTACTGCACGAATTGCCTGTTAGTGGTGGGGAGTGCGAGGCATTTCCTCTGCCCACCACGTCTGCTGAGATGAAAGCAGGTAACTATCAGAAGATGGGGAGAGAAATTGGCTATTGGCTGGACTGAGGTGGTACTTTACAAGCACGGAGGTGGCAGGAGCAGCAGATGGGAAGAGAGAGGGCAAGCAAGCACATGGAAGTGATATTTTTTGGCAATAGATGTTCCTACTTCTCTCTGTTGGCAAGAAAAACATTTTACTTTTAGTTAAATTTATAACAGGCTGCAGAAGTATGTGTGAACTGTAGCTCTCCAGTAACGTAGTGTGTGTAATCCCTAGTGCCAAGGAGCATTGTGTCCTGAATAATAATGACTTTCTCTAATCTCTTGTTTTAGCATCATGTTTTGAGCTTTTTTAAATGTGTTGGGAGATGTCGCTAAAACAACCATTTACGCTTTTAACTGCAGCTAACAAAAACTTTGACTTTTAAACCCAGGTTTCCATCTCTAGCTGTAGAGCATTGCACACCTCATCCTCTCTCTACTACCTTGTGAAACCAGGGGCCCAATTCTCCTCCACATGTTACAAGTAATTCCCATTGCTTTCAAGTCAAGTGAACTCCCTGTGAGACCCAGTCTCGCAATCAAGCCTATGTCAGGGCTCACTCAGCTTTCCACCGTGAAGTGGTTACACTGAGTTCAATGCAGTGTATTGTGTGAAGGGTCTTTCCGGTGAGATGTTGAAAACTGAGGTATCTGCATGGATATTAAAGATGCCGTGGGGCTTTTTGAATTGATAAGTGTCTGACCCCGTCCTCGGCCAAGATTTTCTCTCCACTGTTATGTCAAGTGAATAGCTGTCACTTTCTGTTCCTGAGATGGCGCGCACTCTCTCTCTAATATATATGTGTGTGTATATGTGTGTGTACGCACACGCACACACATGTATGTATGATATATTTTTGTAAAGTGCTTTGGTATACAAGCCACTATATAAATATAAAATGATATTCTGAAAGAATAGGATTTATTCCACCAGCTCGAAAAATAACATAATTACCATGGAAACCATAACTCTGTTAATCCCTTCAGTGGTAGAGACTGAAATGTCCATTTTGCTTTGGTGCCTGCCAGTACCTCATATATCCTACTGATCCATCCGGGAGTTTCAGGACTTGGAGAGAAGGCAGTAAAGATAACAGGGCCATTCAGGCCTGTGTGAGGATTTAAATAAAGGGAGTGGAGAGGTAGCCAAAGTCTGAGAGATGCAAGCTTGAGAAGGAGTGCAACAGAGGTGGCAGGCAGAGCTGTCTGGGAATGGCGGGCCTCAGGTGGAAGGTGTTTCAGGGGTGGGAACTGCCAAGGAGTGTTGGTAGTGGGGAGTAGTGGCTGGAGCTATTAGCAAGCTTGAGGCTTTTGGGAAAAGGCAGTGGAGGGAGTGGGAAACGAGAGAGACTGGAGGGGGGGCAGTAAGGGGAAGCGGGAGCTGTCAGAGTGGTTCAGGTCTATGAAGGATGACAGTACTGGGTGCAAACAGGAGTCAGATCCATGGATCTGTCAATCATTAGCAAATGCATATTGGAACACAGTATGTGAGCCTTTATGAACATATTGATGGACTTGTGACCCCATAATTCAGTTGCCTGATATTTCTTACAGTGAAGAAAACTAATTGTGTAGTCACACACACACAAAAAAATCATGAGGCTAGTGAAAGCCTTCAGCTACTTAATAAATACTGTTTAGTGACTTTCTGATGCAATATTCCTTATCTAACTGTTTTGTCCTGGCCTGACCAAATCCGTTATCACTGATTACAAGTTTAACTTTTTAATAGAATATTTATAATCTTAACAAGCAAGAAATATTTTGTGTGTAAATATATAAGGTAGAAAACCAAGAAGAATGCTTTGTTTTGGTTTCCAAGATGAGTCAATGTCATTTTTGCCCTTGATTTATAAAACTTGCTGCTGAATCTTTAACCATAAACATTTTATTTTGAAATAATTATTTTAAACATGATTTTTATCCAAAGCACTGGCCTACCTTGTCAGTCATGAAATAGGCAGAGAATCCTGAAGAAAATACTTTGATTTACAGTTGCTTACCTCCCACTTGGGATATATTATCTGAATGATTTCTAAATCAGGACTTTGAAGCACTGTCATTTTCACTGTGTATGGGGAGAATTTAGAAAACCAAAATAAAACACTTTAAAGTCATATAAGTTTTCTGCCCACATTTATGCCTTTGATTTGGCCCAGTATTGATTTAGATCTTAACTGTATCACACCTTTTAACGTTTAAGAAATAATACTGTTGTTAAAGGCATCTTGTCCTAACCACCTTTTATTCTTTTCTATTCTTCTCATTTCATGATTAGGCTCTCAGTCCTGTAAGGTGCTGAACATCTAATGTCAGTGGGATTTGAGGGAACTCAAGCATTTTGTAGGATCAAATGCCACATAAGGAAGTATGGGGTTTTGGTTCAAACATAGGACTCTGAGGTTTGAGACATGGGTTAGTTTGAATAATGTCCGTGAAGTGGTTTGAAATCCTTGGATGGAAGGAGTTAGATGAATGCAGAGTATTTTTTATAAATCTTGATTGATTTGGGGGGACTTAAATATTCACACACCATAAAATGGAATTAAGAGCAGGCCTCATGAAAAGAATTAATTAGACATTCACTTACTGCTTGCGAATCCGCTGCTGCAATGTGGAAGTGAATGAGACGTAGAAGCTATGCTGTTTAAAATGACTTTCGGTGTTCAGCACTTTGCAGGACTGAGATCCTAATCAAGTAATGAGAAGAACAGAAAAGAATAAAAGATATCGCTATGAAATGAAACCAAGGTAAATCTAAATAAAGCTATAAAAGAAACAAATACAAGCTGCGGGAAGAGGAGGAGGAACCCAGTCCCTCATAAAATACAACAAACAAGTGATTGGAAACTATGAGAAAATCAAACTTCATAATCCTGGCAGGAAGAGCATTAAAATATCCCTGAAAACTGCCTCCTGCCATTGATTATCATCTCTGTCAATTAAATATAGACATGTGCATTGCTCGAGCACTTGACCTGAATAGACATCACACCCTAATAGAAAGCTCTGTTTGTGCCCTTAGTTTTTAAGTCGTTTGGAAATATTGTTTCATGTTTTGTTGAAGTGATGGATGAAGTCCATGTCAGACATTCAGTCAAGTGTAAAAGCTCCAGTTCATCCCCCAAGGAGGAGCTGGACAAATAACAAAACCAACATACATAATTCAGGCCAAGTTGCCATAAAAAATCTCCTCTTACCAAGGAGCATAGAGACACAGAATCACTCTACTTCTCTCTCCTTTTTTCCCCCCCCAGTGACGAGTGGTGGAGTGATCTTCAGGTCATTTCACATGTAGGAAGAGAGACCCATATGTGAAGGAAAACTAACAACATTGGTCCCTTTACAATATCTGCCTAATGTTTAATGTTAATTGTTTTGTATTAATGGTTCTTCAGCTTCCAGGAGCATGACTTTATCTAGATAAAGGAGGGATAGCTCAGTGGTTTGAGCATTGGCCTGCTAAACCCAGGGTTGTGAGTTCAATCCTTGAGGGGGCCACTTAAGAATTTGGGGCAAAATCAGTACTTGGCCCTGCTAGCGAAGGCAGGGGGCTGGACTTGATGACCTTTCAAGGTCCCTTCTAGTTCTAGGAGATAGATTTCTGTCTTTCTTTATATGGGCCCTAGTTCAGCAAAGCACAAAAGTACATCCCCCGCTGAAGTCCCACTGATTTCAAGTGCTTTTGCGTCATAGGAATGGATTTAGGCAAGTGTTGGACCCCTTTACTGAACTGAGATAAGCATGATCCAAATCCTAGATCTCCAAATTTTGGGTTGATGGTAGAGGGGAGTGAACAGGTTGGACTGCAAATCTCAGTGAATAAATATCTTGGATGTGAATAGTGAGACTTCGGCTTGAAATCTAGATCATTTCACCTTTTTTCTTTTTGTTTTAGCCTATCTCTAATTGCAAGATTACAGTTTGTAGATTACTCTACAGTTCGCAGATTTGATCACTTAAATTTCGAAGAACAGACAATAAAAAATAAAGCAACTGTCTAGGGAATTCAAATCTCTTAGTAAACGTGGCTAAGTTTTGTGTTACATAGCATGTCCATAGCATATCTAAACCATGCTGTAGTCTCTTATGAATTTGAGTATTTTAACATAAATTTTTTTTTTGCAGAATACACAAGTAATCACTTATAAATATACTGATTTTCCTCTGTAGGTAACTAAGTTCTCTCTAAAAGTGATTGTGAATTATTTATCCCTGTTTTTACAGAGGGCACTGAGCATTAGAGTAGTGTCTTGCTCAAGGCACTTACTGTCAGTGACCAAGTTGGAGGTAGAACTGAGAACTCCCCTGCCCCTTGCTCAGTCCAGTACAGCTGCTCCTCTGTAAGTACAGATCTGTTCTTTCTGTGGTTTATCTGTGCCTCAGTGTAGTGTGTTTTTTGTTGGCTAAAATAATTTGACTATTTTATTGATGAGTTTATTTGCTTCCACACTTACTAATCAGGATGCAGTGTTTGGAGCTCCATTGGACTGTGGCAGAGTTAAGGCAATCATACTTAAGCTGCAGAAGATCCAGCAGTCTTTAGTACTTTTATGACCATATATAAGACACTGCTTCTCAACTTCTTAATCCTCCCTCACCACCCTAGTCATGCATTTCTTCTATTTCCACTGCTACTTGCTTACTAGATGGAGGAAGAATCAATCCAACATTTCAACCATTGACACTAAAAAGTAACCGGAAAACTGCAATAGTATCAAAGGTAGATGAGATTATTGAAGTGACTAGGAAGCTTGTTTGTCTCAATCAAAATCAGATATCTTTAAAATGAAATGATAGAAAAGTGCCTGATAATTATGTCTCTTATTATTAAACAACAGGAACAATGTTGATTTTAAAACAAGAACAAACATTTCAAAACTAACTTTATACCGTGGGAGTATACTCTATATCGAGCTAACTCAGACTAATTGAAAATAACAAAGCATTGGCATAATTGTATGTTGGCGATGGTTTCTGCTCAGCCTGCTGAAATCTCCTGGAACACAAAAAAGCAAAGCTCGGTGAACCTGCTATTCCCAATCTAACCTACTTCATCTACAATAAATCACATTTATACTAGTGATAAGCACTAGAAATATTGTTTGATGTGCTTTCATATTAATTATGCTTGTAGCAGTCTTTCCTTTATCAGACTAGATAATTCATCCAAATATTTGCACTTGCAACTGTTTCCGATGGGGCCTTCTGAATTCACTTCAGATGTCATCACAGTGGAATGCAATTTTGTAAATAATGTAAATGTAAGTTCCATTAGCCTCAAATTAGAATTTTAAGAGTGGGTGGGGGGGGGGGGGGGAGGCTGGTACAGACTAACACCAACTGCAGTAATACAGAGAAAATGGATATGGGTTAAATTCAGATCTGGGGTAAACTAACTGGCCAACACTAGAATTTGGATAGCTGACATATTAATTAATATATGAGTATGCACACATTCTTGTGGTAGGTTGTATTTTATTTCTAAAAATGGATGAATTTTGAAATGTCTTTTTCTGCAAATGGTCTTCAGTATCGTGTACTAACTTTATTTGGTTTTATATTCATATAGGTGTGGTCTCTTGAAAATATCACTGAGCATAGTGAGCAGTTATAGAGCAAAATCATCCTCCCCTTATGTGGTGTGTTCTGCTTGGGGGATAGGGGGAGAAAAAGCCTAGATTGTCATGCATCTGGGGAAGCATAATTTTTCTCTCAGCATTGGGAAGCACAGGTGAAGACAGGGCTGATAGTTCTGCCAACAGCTCTAGCTGCACCAGAGAGGGTTTGTCTGCAATACTGCATGCTCCTAATGCACCACTGTGGAGGGAGGGTCAGAATCATGTCCCTTCTCTTGTGCAGTGGAACCACTGTCTCAGGGACCTCTGCTGATGTGGGCCTCATGGCTTGATTTGCCTCAGAGGAGACAAGCATACACTGTGAAGTGTGCAGCACGTGTGAACCTCTATGCTATACTTACTAGAAGAGGGATAGTTTATATCAGGGGTAGGCGGCACATGAGCTGATTTTCAGTGGCGCTCACATTGCCCGGGTTCTGGCCACCGGTCCGGGGGGCTCTGCATTTTAATTTAATTTTAATTGACGCTTCTTAAACATTTTAAAAACTTTATTTACTTTACATACAAAAATAGTTTAGTTATATATTATAGACTTATAGAAAGAGACCTTCTAAAAACGTTAAAATGTATTACTGGCATGCAAAACCTTAATTTAGAGTGACTAAATGAAGACTCGGCACACCACTTCTGAGAGGTTGCCCACCCCTGATTTATATGGTTCCTACAGTGCTATGTTCCATAGCCTGGCGACTCTATTGTTTACAGTTCCTTTTACAGACCGCTTCTGTTCAGTAGGCAAAGTGAAGGTGTTTCTTTTTCTCAAAGGGTACACCTACTCTGCGGCTGGGAGCATGATTCCTGGCTCAGGTAGACAGACTAAAATAGCAGTGTACCTGGGAGTGGCATGGCGGTGACTCATGCTAGCTGTCTGAGTATGTACCCAGGGGTCCAGGCATGTTTGTACTTTGGCGGCAGCCAAAGACAACAGCCATGCTAGCCCTGGCCACACTGCTATTTTTAGTGTGTCAGCTTGAGCAGAGCCAGTTTCTGTCTGTCTACCTGAGCTGGGAAGCAGACTTGCAACTGCAGTGTAGACAATACTCAATATGAACCTTTATTTAATCTACTGTATATACTGTAAAATATTCTGGATAGTCAGAGAGTTAACATTGTTGGAGAAACCTTGGACAAACCCTCAGCTGCACCAAGCTCTGAGCCATGTTTCTTCTCCCCCATTGCTGGGACTGCTACGCACCAAAATGGCCCTGGTGTAACTCAAGTAGCCTAAGTTGCGCAGGCTGAAAGGCTGCTTCAGCTAGCTGAACCTGAAACACCCACTGTATTGTAAGAGTAGTGTCTAGAGTGAAAGACAGAACCTGCTCTGTTACCTTAATGCCATCAGGGTAAGGGAATCTCTGGTTACCCCTTTGAGGGCGGATTTCAGCCACTTTACTCTGCCTCAGCATAAGGTGAGGATTTGGCCTCACTGAATTTTGAAGTTTTTGGACTTGGAGTGTTTGATTTCTTTGCCTCAATATTAAATTTCCAATAGCTTTTGCATTATATTAGGATTTGGATTTGCAATTAAAGATTTCATTGGTATTGCACAATAGTAACCTAACATCAGATTGTAGAGCAAATAATTTGTTGGAAGTATGATTTAGTTCTATCTTATCTTCAGTATCTGAATTTTACTATCAACAAGACAGAGCTCTATGTTGAGACTGTGGGACTTGAAAGAGCATTAACATTCTGCAAATAGGGCCTGTGTGAGAACTGTGCAAATTGGCAATAAATTTAACGAAAGGAAAGTCATCTTAAGCTCAAGCAGGAACGGATGGCTGAATTGTATAGAAACAGCCGAGTTTTCAGTTTATGGATCATAGTATCTTAGGGAGTACGCCTATTGATGTTGGGCACGGATAATGTTTTTATGAATCCAGGAAGATGCTAGAGGAGTTGTTGCTTTTCTTTTTTCTCTCCTCCTTGAATGATGCTTCTGTATTCTTTAAAATCTGCACAAACATTAACATAGTTAAATACGCACATGGCATCAGTACATTAAATGTGGTGACTGTATGATAAATTTGAATGTTTAAAGCATTAATTTCTTGAGACACAATTGGATGGATGGAGAAATTGATTCAAGGATATGGAGAGCTAGTCAGCTCTGGTTTGCTGATTGAAAGTCAGTCCAGGTTAGCAGTTTATATGGTTAAGTGAATCACTTTTGCTTTAGTATGATGCTCTTCTACCACCTTTAAGCAATCTCATCGTATGCTCATAAAACTAGCAATGAAGTTAATAAAACAAAACAACCCCCGTCCCCAAGTAAAAGCAATTGGGGGGTCTGAATAACCCATGAGGATCCGACTCTTATCATTATTGTTCATAGTTCCAGTACAAACAATGCGTGTATTCACTCTACTGTATTTACCAATTTTACTGTCAGACACAAATATGAATAAATCACGTAAGAGATCTTTAAAACTTCTTCATATTTACTCTTGTATATTCAGGAAAAATAGGGAGCAAACAGATTTAAGGAATCCTTACGCAAAACAAACAAGAGGCCCTGAAAAGACTTTCATATTAATGACAATATCAGATGCGCTACTTACAAGATGAACCTCTTCTAAAGGAAGCTTCATTATAACCTCATCTTAAGTCTCCTCTTGCTTGGATACAGTAATCTAGAAAGAATGTGTGTAACACCATCTCAGTGTGTACATAAGTATTGGATTTTTTTCTGGTCAAGTCTCATTATTGAGGAACTTGTTTCTTAATAAACACCATTTGAGTCTTTGGAAACTAATATATTGTCAATATGACTGTAATTAGGCAAGCAAATGATTTCACAATTTACTTCCATAAAACTCACGTTTTTCATACAAAGATACATATTGGCCTATTTAAATGCATTATTGAGCATAAAATTTATTCAAGAGAATCCCAGCAGCTAAAGATTGCATTTTTTTTATTAATGCCTTTTTATGAAGCTCAGTTGAATGACATTCCTTGATATTAAAAGTCTTTTAAAGTCTTAAGTGCATAGCAGTTGACATAAGAGACTTGATGTTGTGGGTGACGAGTTTGGCTTTTATTCAATTGCCATCTGATAACGATGCCTGCTAGTTTCCAGAGCCATCATGAAAGGTCAGAAACTTTTCCTTTACAAACCAATTCTTCATGGATTTATTCAAAGGTTGTCAACCCAGATACAAAAGTTGGCTTAAAATAGTTAAGAAGTTTTGTTTACATGTAGAGGATTTAAAAAAGTGTTAATATGTAAATGATTTATATAAACATAGTAATCACTAAAAAAGTACATTATAACAGATGCATAAGAGCAGCTTGCCATGCATATATTATGTTCACAGAACTGTTGAACACCTTATTTCTATATTTTCATCTGATCATGTGGCTGCCACTGTTGCTGTTTGAAGTAGAAAATTCCCAGTGTCAAAGGTAACCTTTTTATTTTTATCTTTGATTACAATAAATAAATAAATCTAATCTTTACAGAGCCTGAGGATGGGGGATAGATTGCTCAAAGTAAGAGTGGTCTTACATTTCATCTCTTGATTCAAGCTGAACTGAACTAAATTTGAAATTATGAGATCACTTCAATCAAGTCAAGGGGGGGGGGGGGGGGGAAGAGAGAGAGAGGAGATAGATGTCACTCACTTTAGTCCCAAGGTTCCCTATGTTCCACATAAAATTTGGCATCTCCTCACTTTTATTGTTAAACATTATTTCCATCAGAAATAAAGAATGAGGACATTGAAGTCATAGAAGTAGTTATACTATTGTGACAGGGTCAGGCCAGATGGCTACAGAAGAGTGATCCTATTGGGATCCAGGAAGTGGGCGGGACTGCTAAAGGATCCCCCCACACCCCTAACCTAAGGGAGGGGGTTCACAGAACCTGGAGACCAAAAAATTACAGGGGACAACTAATAAAAGAACAGAGACAGGAGTGAGTTCAAAGGGTCAAACGAAGCGAACCAGACGGGGACACCGAGCAGAGAACCTCGGACAGCGCCCACTGCTCCTCGAAGGCGTCAAGGGAGCCAGTGGACGCCGCCCAGAGGAACTCTGCCCGGATACGTACTAAGGACCAGCCCACCATGGCATCATCCGGGAGCTGGCTAACAGGGGTCGGGTCAGGGAGCAAGGGCAAAGGCTCAGGGATTCGGGGAGGCAATGGTGGGGCAGCATGTAGGAGGGAGGATTCTCCCTGGGGCATGCCCTCTTCTATGCCCGGCGGTATCCCTACCTCACCCTCCTCCAGAGGCCCCGCCAGATCACAGGCGGCAGAGGCGGGTCCCTCCTGCTAGTCTGGGCGCACTGGGGGAGATACCCCTTGGGCCCGAGCGGGAGCATAGGTGGGCATGAAAGGAGGAGGGGCGGCTTCGGGCGCCAGGCAGCCAAGGGCACCGGCGATGACAGGGCCGGCGCCCTGCTGGGTCTCGGGGGTCCCGGATGCCCCTCCATGCCGGGCCAAGGGGCAGTCCCTCCGGACGTGTCCCATCGCCCGGCAGAGGTAGCACCGGGCCTCCCCCGTCGAATAATGCACCCAGTAGTGGGCCCCCTGGTAGGGGACCAAGAAGGACCCCTCGAGCACCTCACCGTTACGCACTGCCGGCAGCAGTTGTAACTGTACCTGCCGGCGGAACGAGAGGACATGACGGAGGGCAGGGTCTTTGCAGCCCAATGGGAGAGGGCTGACCACAGAGATCAGCCTCCCCAGGGTAGAGAGGGCGGGTAACAGGGCGGCATTAGGAAGGAAGGGACGGACAGAGGTCAGGACCAGTCGGGCGCCCAGGTCTTCTAGCGGCTCCAGGGGGACAAACCCCCCCCCCCCACAACCAGGCCCTTCTCCACCGCCTCCTGGGAGGCGGCCTCCGATGCTAGGAAGAAGATGACCTTTCCGTACATCTTGGAGGCCACCATAATGGCCGTGGGCCCCACTACCCTCGCCAACGCCCGCACGTAGGTCTCCACGTGGGGTGAGGTGGGCACCAGGAGGCAACGGATGCCGTGCTTCCTGGTCAAGGTGGGGAAGGGGCCCTGGCCACTATAGATGGTAGCAGAGGTGGTGGTTGGTTGAGATGATGATGCAGCGGCAGGCGGGGGGACCGCCGTCACCTGGGCATATGCCCTGGGGATCAGGGGAGGGACACCTACAGAGCTGGTGGAGGGAACAGCGGGGAGGGACGCCGCGGCCAGTGGCAGGGCTGCGGCAGTGGGGACAGCCCCTGCCATGGAGGGCCTGGCCTTTTTGGCAGGGCCTTTGCCTTTCTTAGTGCCCTGGCCCTTCCTGCCGGCTGGGGGGGCTCCCCCAGAGTCGGAGGGGACGAGGGACATGGCAGCAGCGGAGGTCACCTCATTACCCGCCGCTGCCGGTGCTCCAGCAGGGGCAGTAGCAGGTGGCACGGCAGCGGCGATTGAGGTAGAAGCTAGGGGGGACGATGGTGGGGCAGGTGGAGGAGGGGCAGCAGGGTCTGCCTGAGGGGTCCCACTCACCTCGTCCCCTGCCATAATGAGGACGGGGGAGAACAAACACCGGAGGGGGGGCAGGGAGAGAGGAAGCAGGTCGACCACTCCTCCCTGCTAGGCTGCAGGCAGGGGAGGAGGGCGCCAAAAAAAGGAGGTGGGCTGGATAGGGGGGCTATCAAGGGCTGGGGTCAGTCACCGACTCGGGGAGGGTTTCCGGCTCCTCTAGTTGCACCAAGGAAGGGGGGATATAACAGCATTGGGGGGGTGCAGTGAGACAGGGTCAAACTAAAACAGGGAGGGGCACAAGCACATGGGAGGGGACATGGGCGCACGAGGGGAGGGGCTGATCAGGGCAAGGGGGCCGCAGGGGGAAGGGAACAACCAGGCTGGGAGTGGGGCAGGGGAACCACCGGGCTAGCTTCAGAGGCTGGGGCGGGTCAAACAGACAAAGGCTGCAGAGGGAAAGGGCAGGGCAGGCAAACAAACTGGAGCTAGCAAGGGGCTGGGGCAAGGGAGAGGGGCAAAAGGCTGCAAGGGACAAATGGGTAGGTAGCGGGGCAAAGCTGGGGGCTTGCTGCAGGGGGGACAGGGTCAGTCCAAAAAAAGGGGGGGGTACGTGCACTCACGTGCGCTTGCAACAAAAAAGAAAGTCAGTTTAGCCTGGCTGCTGTATCAGGCCCAATGGTGGCAACAGGGCGTGGCAAGCCTAGGTCAGCAGCTGAGTCCCAGAGGCAGGAGCTTGAGGCAGATGGTGAGTAGCTGGTGGGGGTGGCGGAGGGGGCCACGATGATGGTGGTGGTGGGGCTCGGGGGGGGGGACACAGATGGACCAGGGGGCAGGCTCTATGCCACACCCCCTGTGTCCTCCCAAACACAGTCTAGACCCCCACCACAAGAGCACAGTTCAAAAGTTACTCAGTCCGTGAGAACCCCCTCCACGGTGGTCTGTAGAATTCCTACACGCTCCCCTACTGGCAGATGGTCCTCTTCTCCTCCTCCTTCTTGGCGCTCCAGCAGCTCCCCAGCAGCAAACACAGCAGCTTTAGGCAGCAGTCTGGTGGCCAGCAGGAAGGACTCTTCTCAGGTGGTGGTGGTATCCACAGCAGCAGGAGCAATGGCTGGGGTCCCTCCCTCCCCTCCTCTGGGGAGTGGGCCAGCAGCCCCCCCCCCGCCCCCGGAGCTGTAGCAGCAGCAACCAAGGGTGGGTGGTGGGGTCTAGCAACCAGCCAGCAAGTAGATAGCAGAGAAGGGGAGGGGGGGGTCTGGTCTGGCCTAGCCAGGGGAGTAGCTGGAGCAGCAGCTGCAGTTGTAGGGAGAGCCCAGGACCTAGTAGCAGGAAGAGCAGCCCCCTCCCTCCCTCCCTCCCTCCCTCCAGGCCAAAGGGCTACAGGAGAGTGATAGAAGGCAGATATATTAGCCCCAGATTAATCTTGGGCTAATATATCTGGTACAGGGAAGGTTCCAGAACAATCAGGAACTTTCTGGAAACAATTAAGGCAGGCTAATCAGGGCACCTGGTTTAAAAAGGAGCTCACTTCAGTTTGTGGTGTGTGTGTGTGTGTGTGTGTGTGAGGAGCTGGGAGCAAGAGGTGCAAGGAGCTGAGAGTGTGTGCTGCTGGAGGACTGAGGAGTACAAGCGTTATCAGACACCAGGAGGAAGGTCCTGTAGTGAGAATAAGGAAGGTGTTTGGAGGAGGCCATGGGGAAGTAGCCCAGGGAGTTGTAGCTGTCATGCAGTTGTTACAGGAGGCACTATAGACAGCTGCAATCCACAGGGCCCTGGGCTGGAACCCGGAGTAGAGGGCGGGCCTGGGTTCCCCCCAAACCTCCCAACTCCTGATCAGACACAGGAGGAGTTGACCCGGACTGTGGGTTCCACCAGAGGGGAAGATCTCTAAGGCAAGCAAATCTGCCAATAAGCGCAGGACTCACCAAGGTAGAGGAGGAATTTTGTCACAACATAGAAAATAATCCCACAGAATTTTGAGGTTTCTACTATGAATAATTTGTTTCTGTCCCTCATTCTGGTGTCTGGCACACATTGTGTCCCATGTTGAGGCACTGGTAGGATGAGAGGTATGATCTGGTGGAGACTTATGTACCTAAAGCAGTTTTCACAATAAAGTGTGTATGGATAACTATTCTTTTCTCCAGTTTCTTGAATCTAATGAAAAGTAGGAACTTTTGCCAGTATTAATCTCAGTTAAAGGATCACCAACAGTTTAAATGTACTTTTAAAAATAATGTATATTTAGAATCCCTGTTTAATGATTAGGTTCTCTGTCTGTTACATTTTTCTATCTTGTTCTGAAATGTGTGGGTTTTGACCATTTGAAGATGCGGCTAAAGAGCCTGAAAACATGTCTCTGGTGCATAACCTGTAAATCTGGGCTGCTGCCATCTTGAAGGCCTTTCTAGAAAGGCAAGAGGGACATTGTGGACAATAAGGAAACATTCAGGCCTGAAGCACCTCTTCTATGGGGGTGGGGGAGTCAGAAGTTTCCTCCTCCTCTTCCAATGGTGCGTAGCCCCTCTCCACTACTGTCACGGGGTGGGGAAAGAATAGGAGGAAATTCCCTCCCAAACAATCCTGGTGGCAGGTTGGAGCTACTGTTGTGAGGAGGGAGGGATTAAAAAATGCTGTTGTCCCCACCCCCTTGCCCCAAAGAGTATTGCCTCATCCTCACCACAAAAATGCTATTGCTGTCCTCCCCCAACTTTAATCAAATGCTATTAACAGTAATAACTGGGATACCTATAGTCTCATTCTTGTTTATTATGCATAGATGGGAGCAGTTGCTCTCACACAAGAGTGAATGTGTGTGAGAGAGAGATCATGTGACTCTCAGAACAGTCCATGAGTATGGCCATGTCACCATAGAGATGCATGTGAGCAGCAAGGACAAACTCGTTAAATCCTCATAGGAAGTAGTGAATGAAACTGCTAGAATTCATAACACTGCAAAATTACAAACTTGATCCAAAAGCAGATTTTACTTGCAGGTTCCTAAGATGCATGGGTAACATAACTAAGGGGAATGTAATAGAAGGCATCATTTTTTCAAGTTCATGATGTCCATTGTATCGTTTTCAGGAAAGTCCTGTAACGTCAGCTTTATTCTGTGGGGAAAGCCAACAAAACTCTGGAGAAGTATGGGAAGATCCATTGGTGTACTACTGGTATCTGACCAAAAAAGTTTTCCTTAATCAAATGCTGTCAAACATTTCAAGAGTCCCTCTTGCTGGCATTTATTCAGAAAATGTTTTAGGGCACAGTAGCTGGGAATGTTGTTGACATCCATTGAGTAAGTGTGAATACGGAGTGTCAAATTACTGACTTTTTATAGGAAAATATAAAGACTTTCCAACTAGAAGATACTTCAAGCTATGATAGATGTCATGAGTTCCGATACTGAGTGATGAGCGCTATGTAATGTCAGTTTAAAGATGCAAAGCTACAGCACAATAAAAAGGAATCCTCTGAACATGAATCCTGTGGCACCATAACAGTTAGCATTTGAAAACCCTGACTCTTCTGACTGCAAAATAATTGAAGAAAAGGCCAGCCTTAGAGTTAAATTATTATCACATGTTTTTTGAAAGCAAATGCTTACAAGACTGTTTCAACCCATAAGTTTTAAATGCATTTTCCTTCTTACTGAGGAATTTTATTTATGATTGGATCAGGGCCAGCTCAGTAAAACTGAATACCAAACAACCCAGCATGCTTTAAATCCAGTGACTGTGGTTCACTGGAGCTTTCTCAACATATTCCCTATATCATGCTTTGCATCAGTGAAGACTGGCAACTGGATCTTTTAGTTTCATATGACCTTGTTTTGGGCCCAATTCTGTCCCATCTAGTTTAATACTCTAGTGGGAGCAGGACCAAACCCTTTAACTAAACTAGTATTCCACTTTAATGTTAATTTCTTCAATGTGTAGTTTTCTCCACTTTGCATTTAATTCTTCATCAGCTCTGAGGGTATGTCTACACTGTGAAGTTGTTGACAAAACTTTTGTCTTTCACAGATACTTACAAAAGCCCCCCTGCGAAAGACAAAAGATTTACCGACGCAAGTGGCAGTGTGAATGCGGCTTTGTCGGCAGGAACGCTCTCCTGCTGACAAAGCTAACTCCGTTTGTGGGGCTGGAAGTATTTTGTTGGCAAAACTGCTGACAAAGTGCTGACAAAGAGCATTTACACACGCTGACTTTTAGGGACAGGGCTGTGTCGACACAGCCTTGTCGCTAAAAGCTGCGTGGTGTAGACAAGCCCTGATTAAGCTCATTGTAGGTCTGAAAGCAGGTGAACTAGGAAAACTACGTATTTGAATGAGCTTGCTTATTGGGATAGGTTTTTCTCTGTTCTCCAAGGAATCATAATTTAGGTGGGTTTTTTGGATTTTAGAAGCAGTGGGGTGCTGAAGGACTTCGAAATTTCTCTTGACATTGTCATATGCCAAATGTCTTTTTTTGGTTTACAATTAGGCATGGCAGAATTAGATTTTTATTGTTTTATAATTTTGATGGCTAATATCAGTGTTGATTTTTTTAAAGTGATCCATTTTAAAATTTGTTCAAAATTATGGGTTTTGAAACTTTTTTAATCTTTAAATTTTCACAGTTGTGGGACATTGTGGGATCAGACAGTGAGGGGGAAAGACTATCATTAATGATAGACATTGAGATTCAAAAAGTTCAAGCTTTATAACCATTACAATAAAATTGTCAACCTCACATGTCAAACTTACAAAGTAAATATCCCTAAATTAAGCTAAATGGTCAAGAAACATTTTTATTATTTTGCCTACCTATAAATTTCGATTGATGGAAATATTTTTGTCAGTTTGTGTGTGTATGGTGGAATTGATGTTTACTGACATTTACTGACAAAAATCTGATCATTTCAAACTTAATTTGATAAAAGAACAAAATAATTAGAGGTTTTCTAAGGTCTAATTAAATGATTTAAAAAACTAAATGATAAGAATTATACAGTAAAATGTTTTAAACAACTAATAGTTCTTTATTTAATAAGTGATAAAACATGAAAATGTAATGTTATTAGTGACAAAGGCCCTTACTGGCTTAATAGCCCATGTGGCTGTGAACCACAGGACTGCAGTCCACACATCCAGTCTGAGTGTTTGGACTGCATGGTTCCACCAATAGTGAAGTGTAGAAAACTAGGCCTATCACATGAGGTGTGTATTCAAGAGAAACTGAAAGGAGTTTAAAGCACAGCTCCCCCTGCAACTGTGACAGTAGCACCAAGAAGTAATTTCCATACTATCAGAAGATGGCAGAGAATTTTCTTGAACCATAAGAAGTTATCCTAAATTGTGGTGAGCATTGGTCTCTAACTTCAAAATATAGAAGCACAATTTAATAGAGGTTATTGAGCGTCACCTTACCTCCCATTCATGACCTTCCAGATCATTGCCCCTCTTAGTCACAGTCATGTAGGCCACATCCTCTCCCCAGTCCAATTGTAAAACATTCCTGGGGCAACTACAACATTATCTATGTGAAAAACTACTGTTAGGAAAATATTTAAGGGAAGACTTACAAAAGTACCTAACAATATTAAGAACACAAACGCATGCAATGAATGTGAAGGTGGTCCAGAACTTGAGAGGAAGTGATCATGATCTGATAGAATTCAAGATCTTAGGGAAAGGAGGACATGAGAACAGCAAAACATGGACACTGGATTCAAAAAGTCAGATTTCAACCAACTCAGAGAAATAGTAGGCAAGGTCCCATGGAGAGAACAATTAGGAAGAAAAGGAGTTGAAGAGGGTTGGCAGTTCTAAAATGTAATACTAGAGACTCAGTGTCAAGCTATTCTGATGCAGAGTAACGATAAGAAGACCCGCAGGAGACAAACATGACCGTACCAGGATCTTTTTTAGCTATCTAAAAACCAAAAGGGATACAGACAGGAAATGGAAGGATGACCATAGTATTTGGGAAGTATATATGGAAATAGCACAGTGTGTAGGGACAAAATCAGGAAAGCCAAGACAAGGAATGAGTTACAACTGGCAAGAAATGTTAGAGACAACAAGAAGGGATCTACAAATATATATGTGACAAAAAAAGATCAGGGATGGTGTGAGTCTGTTGCTCAATGGAGAAGGTGAGCTGGTATGGAAAATAAGGAGGAGCTGCTCAGTGCCTACTTTGCATCAGTCTTCACACAAAAAATAACATGTGACTGGATGGCTAGCAAGGTTAACATAAAGGGAGAAGGGATGCAGATCAGGATAAGTAAAGAACATGTCACTCCAGGGCTGCAAAGGAATTAGCTGAAGAAATCTCTGAGACACTGGTGATAATATTTGAAAATTCATGAATGACAGGAAATGTCCTGGAAGACTGGAGAAGGGCTAACGTCATGCCCATCTTAAAAAAGGGGAAGGAGAATGACCAGTCAGCCTGACCTAGATACCTGGCAAGCTACTAGAGCAATGTATAAAACATTCAATTTGCAAATATTTGGAGGATGAAGGGATGATCACTAGCAGCTAACATAGATTTACTAAGAACAAATCATGCCAATCCAGCTTGATTTCCTTCTTTGACAAGGTAACGGGTTTAGTGGATGGGGGAATGCAGTGGATATAATATACCTGGACTTTAACAAGGCTTTTGACACAGTCTGACATGTCTTTCTCATAAGTAAGCTGAAGAAATGTGGGCTTGGCAGAACTACCATTAAGTGGATACATAATTGGTTAAACAACCGCAAACAAAGAGTAACTATTAATGGAATGATGTCAGAGTGGAAGGAGATCTCAGAAGAGATTCTGTGGCATCCCACTTGGGTCCGGTGATGTTTAACATCTTTATTAATGACCTGGATGTTGGAATTGAGAGCAAACTGATCAGATTTGCAGATGACACAAAGCTGGGAGGGGGGAGGTTGGAAACACTTTATAGGATAAAACTAAAATTCAAGGGGTTCTTGATAAATGGAGAACTTGGCTACAGACAACAAAATGAAATTCAACAAAGACAAATGTAAGGTACTACACATAGGGAAGAAAATCAAATGCACAAATACAGAATGGGGGATCACTGGCTTGGCAGCAGCACCGCTGAGAAAGATCTGGGAGTTGTGGTGGATCACAACCTCTACATGCTGTTGCAAAACAATGTGATCGTGTTGCAAAACAAGCAAATGCAATTTTGGGTTGCATCAACGGAGGCATAGCATGCCAGTCATGGGAGGTGATAGTACCACTCGGCACTGGTTAGGCCTCAACGGGAATACTGTGTCCAGTTTTGGTCATCACTGTATAGAAAGTATGTGAAGAAACTGGAAAGGATCCAGAGGTGAGCGACCAAGACGATCAAAGGGATGGAATGCAAGCCATATGAACATAAGCTGAAGGAAATAGGAATTTTTAGCTTGGAAAAGAGGAGGGGGGGGGACACCTGATAGTCTTCTTAGAATACTTGAAAGGCTGCCATAAAAATATGGAGAAACATTTCTCTCTCTTGGTACAGAGGGCTGGACAAGAGGACGTGAGATCAAACTACAGCATAGCAGATTTAGATTAAATCTCAGGGAAAACTTACTAACTGTAAGAACAGTAGGACAATGGAAGTCGCAGAATCTCCTTCACTGGAGGTTTTCAAAAAGAAGCTGGATAGCCATCTGTCTTGGTTAGTTTAGACACAGCAAATCCCTGTGTCTTGGCAGGGGGGTAAACTAGATGAACCTTTTGCGGTCCCTTTCAACCCTATGATTCTGACACCAGTCCTACTGAAAGTACGAATGAATGAATTGCTTGTAGTCCTATTTTTGAGAATATTATGTGGAGAGGACATTTTCCTTGCAGACAAAGTAGTTACAATTAATTATACAGAAAACAAAATTGAATTCTGATCCCACTTAAACCAACTTCTTTGAATAGGTACTGACAGTTAAGTGAAAAGATCAAAATAACATTTTAAATGTTGTTAATCCTGGTTTCACTCAATTTTTTCCTGTTCTAAGATGTTAGATTGTACTGGTTGATGGACAACATTCAAAAGAGTTACTTAATCTACCTGTACCTCATCTGTAAAATGGGGAATCTGTAAAATTGTGTGCCTTGTCTACTTAGAAAATAAATTATTTGAGGAGGGGGCTGCTTCTTACTATGTGTCCATACAATCTGGTTGGAACGCTTGAAATGATGCCATGAAACAAATAATAATAAAGTTTCTGGGATTCTGAACTGTTTAGGGAAGGTCCAAGATTCTTTTGCAAAGGTTCTCCGAAGTTATTGGATTCTCTTACTTAGGCTACATCTACACTACGGGGGGGGGGTCGATTTAAGATACGCAATTCGGCGTATCGCAGCCGACTTACCCCGCTGTAAGGACGGCGGCAAAATCGACCTCTGCGGCTTCCCGTCGACGGCGCTTACTCCCACCTCCGCTGGTGGAGTAAGAGCGTCGATTCGGGGATCGATTGTTGCGTCCCGATGGGACGCGATAAATCGATCCCCGAGAGGTCGATTTCTACCTGCCGATTCAGGTGGGTAGTGTAGACCCAGCCTTAATAGGTTACCCTACTCCTTTCTAGTAAACGCGTATTGAAGAAGCATTGACTAAGTCCCTGCTTTCCCAACTACAAACTTTTTTTTCCAACACAACCACCTTCTGAATAGCAACTGTCTCCAGTATTTCTACCATTCCTTCTCTCCTCCCACCTAGATGTCTCTACTCATACTTTTGGCTATATTAACTTTCTCTAGCAGTCACTTCTCAGTAGGGTTACCAATCCTCCAGGATTGTCCTGGAGTTTCCAGGAATTAAAGATTAATCTTTAATTAAAAGAACAGGAGTACTTGTGGCACCTTAGAGACTAACAAATTTATTAGAGCATAAGCTTTCGTGGACTACAGCCCACTTCTTCGGATGCATATGTAGTCCACGAAAGCTTATGCTCTAATAAATTTGTTAGTCTCTAAGGTGCCACAAGTACTCCTGTTCTTTTTGCAGATACAGACTAACACGGCTGCTACTCTGAAACCTGTCTTTAATTAAAGATAGTCATGTGATGAAACCCCCAGGAATATGTCCAACCAAAATTGGCAACCCTACTTCTGGGAGTTAGATTTGGATCAATCACCTTCCTTCTGGTCCACCTGTCCTTTCTAGTTGGTGCTATCTCTTATCCTTTAAACTTGTCCATATCCAGGTACCACCTTACATCAAGAAAGGAGCACAGAATTCAAAGTAATCAAGTAGTTAGCACCTCAAAGCAGATTACTGATATTTACCAGTGTATATATCTTCCCTTGCCTCCCAAACAGAGTTTTATCAGTAAATACTGGTTTACACCACAAAGCAGAATCCTTATGCTACCAAACTTATTAACCTCCCCCCCCCACAAATAATACCTGTCTGTTCCAGTGTTATCTTTATACATTGCTTTGCTTTGACAGATGCAGGCTCAGCTTAACAAAATATCAGGGGAAGGGGGGGGGCGTGGAAGCATGCAAAGATATTTCTTAGAAATATCTAGGAATAAACACAATGCCTACCAAAGAAAATAAGCACATTTTTCACACTTACCTTTTCAGTTGAAATATGGCTTAGTGAAACAAGACACAAATCTCTCTAGAGCCTGCAAGACAGTGGGAGAAAGAGAGAGGCTCACAAAGATGAAAGAAGTGGTATGGGGAAAGCTGATTTCAGATACATGCTAAGACCCAGTCTGAACCTGCAACCAACACTTAATGCCTGTCCTTGTGAAACTTGAGCCCAAATGGTGAAAGCAACTCAGATAGAATAAAGAGCTGAACTTTTGGGTGCTCACATGAACTGCGCTCAGTTTCTGAACCTTTGGAGCTTTACCCATTACTGGAAAAAAGCATTGTGCCTCCAGGCTATTGCTTCTCGGAAAATGAGTTGCTAGTGCCCAAGATGACACTGTTAAATGACACAGGAAAAGTTTTGGGATTGAAATAGATTTGTCTTCATAGGCATGAAAATCTGACCAAACTCTGTGCCTCACTCACTGTGTGAAGAACCATCCTTATGACCTAAATAGGCTCTGCTAGCCATATTCTAATAGGTATTATGCAAGTACTGTATCTGTTCTCATTTGATGACTTGAATGCCTTCAGCTGCTCTTGAGATTTATCTGAAGCTCAAAATAGAGAGCAAATTTTCTCCTCCTCTGCTAACAGAAATGATGCACTTGCTTTTAAAACAACATTAATCCTGAGCAGAGACTACCCAGCTGCAGTACATTTAAGATGATTTTTTATAAAAAAGATGTACTTGTGGTTACCAGAAGGGCTGCAGCCTGAGACCTGCTGAATTGCTGTTATATGGAACCTCTCAGTCAGCTTGAGATCAGAACAGATGGTGTGAAGTAGAATAGAATTTGAATGTAATGCTCCAAAAGGAAGGCCCATGCCCGTGATGGGTTCAAGATTTTAGAATTGAAACATGGCTGACAGTAAAACCTTAAACGGAAGGAACTCCAGCAGTTATTTGTACCCATTATTGATTCCCTCTCATACATTAAGAAGAGGTCCCCCCCCATATTTCAAAGCTAGAAGGCCACTTATGTTTCACTGGAGTCTTAAAACTTTCCCAAAGGCCACAGACTTTTTGTACAAAATAAACATAATGGGCTAGAGCCAGTGAAGCTGGCTCAGAGCAGTGTAAAGTATATCCCCATCCCCATCCCCATCCCCATCCCCTCCCCTCCCCTCAGTGGGATTCACACAGAAGAAGGGCAAGTGATGGTGCCATAGGCATTGCTCTTCCTTGTGGTTTTCTGCTGGAGAGGAGTAGCTTTTGATTATGAATTGGCATATCCCTTAGCTGCTGGGTTATGCCCAGTCACTGGCAGAGGGGATGTTGTGGTCTCTTGTTACTGCTGTGGTCTCAACTGCTGGCAAATTTTCCATCTTGCAGGTCCTCTGCTAAGGGTCTGTGCCATTGGAAGCCTCAAAGGCTAGCTGATCTCTCTAAAATAGGATTTGACAGAACACTGACCATTATGGTGGGGAAGAGCATCTTGAGATTAGTAAGGCATTTAAAAATTTTTGGTCAATTTCGGAATCTGTGTAAATGATTACCATTGTTTTTTATAATGGGTTTACACCAGGTCTGAATAGACTTATATAATGCCTCTAACTAGATGTGTTTTGGATTAACCAACGGTCTTTCTAAGGCTTTTTGGCCTTAGCTTTCTCTTCGAGCCCTCGTGCCTTTCTGCTTTGCTCCCAGAAGCCTTCCTCCTCTTTTGATTTTTTTTCTTTCTTTCTATTTCTAGGAGTTCTTTTTCTTTCAGGATACTTTCACTATCTCCTCCTCCTTTAAGGCTACTTCTTCCTTCTTTTTTTTTTTTAAATTGTGAGAGCACCCCCCTGTGGTAGGGTGTTTACCCAACACATGGTGAAAGGGTTGATGTAGGCCTGAGACCAATTAATTCACCTGTTTGCAACTGGAGGGTGAGTCAGAAATAATTAAATATGAAGCCTAGCAGGGTGGTGTTACATAGACAGGAATTCTAGCACAGAAGGGGCCTGAAACAGGGAGAGAGGTAAGAACTCTATAGTCACTCTCTTCATAGTAAAGATTGGAGTGATCTGTAGGGAATAGGAAGGCTCTTGCAGGGTGAGGTGGAAGCCCGATGGGGGAAGATACTTGGAAGACACAGGATTGGAACAATGTCCTGTGACTGACCCTGACAAAGGTAGGAACTGGACCTTTAGGGAAAGGAGCTCTGGAAAGTGTTGCTTGTTACAGAGAGCCCAAGAAGGGGCGAGAAAAGGCCTAAAAAAAGACTAATGGTGGGAAGGAGCCCAGGGAGGGAGTGGCAAGGTGTCTGATGGAACAGACCTTGGCTGCTTGTCCTAGGGTCCCTGGACTGAAACCCAGTATAGAGGGTCGGCTTGGGTTCCCCAATCAGCCACTAGGAAGGAGGTGTGAAGCCCCTCTGAAATAAATGAATAAGTAAGGATGATTTCTAAGAGAAGGATGTAAAGACCACTAGGCCCAAAGTCAGGGGCTGGATATGACAACAAAGGCTTGAGATTATTTGTTGAACTTTGATACTCTGGAAGGGGTGGAACTAAAATGTGCACGCTGGCTGGAGGGCTGAGTCACAAGAAGAGGCAAACCACCGTAGAACTGGAGCGAGACTGCCGGCAGGGGGTGCTAGGCAGGAAAGAGCTGCTACACCACACGCAGCCTAGAGGGGATTCACCAACAGTGAATCCACACTTTGGTGCACCCTTTTCTTTTTCTTCCTAACATTCTCTGTGTTCCCATGTGTCCTCTCCTTTGCCTCATTTACAGAGGAAGAGGTCTCCCGTGAGGCCTCTATCTAGCTGCTCTCCCTAGCTCATTAGTTTATCAGGGTGGCAATAACATATGTGGGCCCTCTTCATTTTTATGCTACTATTCACTGCCATGGTTATTCATATACTATCACTCGGATGCACCTGTTGTTGTTCCCGGCACTCAGTGGTTGTCTGAGATTCTCAGTGTCCTAGAAATAAAATTTTAAATAGGGTCTCCAATGGTCACTTCCATTTGGAATTTCCCCATACTAAGCTCTTTAACTTTAGCCCATAGTACGACCTTTGTCACCCTCTTGATCCGGTAATCAGTTGTTTTGAACTGTAACATGACTAGAGGGGTGGGAATTAAAATGTAGCTTTATCATTCTTGAAGGGATTAATCATCAGCAATGTAACACTTGAACATTCAACCATGGCAGCAAAAAAGGGAAATTGGATTTTGGGGGTGGGGGAAAAAACTGGCCAAGGTTTTCAAAAGTGATTAGAGATTTTTGGGTGCCCAAGTTTTGAGATACTATAAAAGGGACCTGATTTTCAAAAGGAGTGGGTGTTCAGAACTTTCTGAAAATTGGGCCTCTTTAAGGTGTCTCTAATGCTTACCTGGAATCACTGGTTATTTTGAAAATCTTGGCCTTGCTGAACATATTTAAATTCGAAGTGAATTCCTCCTTTCGGTGTCCCAGAACATCTCATTATTTGTCTTTTTCCTAGACTGTAAATTCCTTAGGCCTTGTCTACAAGGGAAAGCTATAAAGGTCTAAGGTCAGGTGTGAATTTAAACAGATGCCTTTATACCAAATGTTTTATCAGTTGAGGTTATGTTGCATGGGAAAGGGTTTAAATGAAACTGAAAAAAGCCATTCTTTTATCAGAACAAGTGTGTCCTCACCAAGGGTGTGTGTGGGTGTTATATCATTATAAATATACCAGAATAACTGGCAAAATAACTCCACGTAGGCAGGCCCTGAGGGCAAGGACTGGCTTTATATATGTGACCTGTACAGCTCCTCAAACATCACTCGGGTTTAACAAATAATAATAAAATGTCTATTGTCAAATTATGCAACCAAGGAAAATGTTCCTCTTCAGCTGAGTGTTGTGGTAGCATCTTGTTTCACTGAAATAGCGAAGAAAAAAGCATTTCATTTGAATACTGGCTGGCTAAGCACAGATATTGACTCTTCTGTAATGGAAATGCACTTGAATTTGGGGCTAGCTGCAGTGATTACAATTTCAGGTTCCAGTTTTCACTGTCAAACTTTTTTTTGTTCCATTAATTTTAAAATATTTTATGCTTTCGAGTTAGTTACCATAAGAGATACTGGGGGAAACTCCAGCAGGTAGGTTATAAGACAGCTTTCTGCCTGCTTTGTGCTACTGAAGCCGGGCCAAGCAGGTGGAATAGGAGGTAGGATTGTGGGGGCCCATGGTATTTCTAGCTCAGCTGGAAGCAGAGTTTGCAAGAAGCTATGGGAGCTTGTTCCCTTGAAGTTTCTGGTCTAATTCTGCAGCCCACAGGAGGTTCACAAAACCATGCTGACTTTGTGTGCTCATTCAGATTTTCTATAGTCTGCCTGTCATAGGTGTGAAATATTTTTTAATCCCTTGAAAATACTGGATCAGCTCCTGCTCCATGTTAAGTCTGCTTTGCGCTGCTCTAATGGCAGAATTTTAATTAATGTTTATAAGAAAACTGGGAAATTCCTCTGGCATGAGGAATCCCAGGTCATGTAAAACTGGCATAGCTTGCTCTGTCACCATGACCTGGTTACCCCCAGTGGGAGGGGATATGGCTAGAGCATATTGCATTCTAGTGATCCTCACCAGTCTGTTGATTTCTAGTGGTCTGTTTAAAATCGGGCATAAGTTAGAGCAGTTTCTGGGAGTCGCTAATTTATACCTGAGGCCAGTATGATCTACAGTGGCCCCAGGAATTAGGGGCTATAAAGATGGCTATCTTCTACCTTTCCCTCCCCACACCTTTAGGTTCTACACTGAATGGCTCTTGGCCAATTATGAGGATTGTGTGCAAATATAGTGAGGAAAGCTGCTGCCCTGAAAAGAAACAGAGGGTACAGATTCAGACTAACACGGCTCTGATACCTGAAAAGAAAGTTACTGACTGCATCAGACATCAACCCTCAAGTTTTGTAACTGTGTACATAGGATAAGTAGTATAATATTAGTGTAAATGTAAGACTTAGTAGGGGGCTACTGTATATTCTTTAAGGGAAAAGCCGCATTCTAAGGAATTTGTTCAAATTGTATATCTGGAGATTTTTGATGACTCTCTGATCCAGAACTGATCAAATCTAGGGGTGGCTATCAACTGATAGCCTGTGCCTCAAGCTTAAGAAATGCAGTGCCACCAAACCCACTTACTTGTCCTTCATAAAACTGCTGCAGCGAACCAGGAAAAAAGAATAATAAGCATGACATTTCCCATGCTCGGTGTGTGTGGTGGTTTTTGTTTTTGTTATTTTTTGTGAGGAAATTTAGGACTCGGAAGGAAGTGAAAAGCTAGAAATTACTAGCGTTTTGAATGTTAAGAGGAATATTGGGTTGAGATATTTAACTCTGCGATTGCTTTCAGCATTATTGTAAAAAGTTCAAAACATCCAGTTTGTTGGAGACATAGAGGAATTTCATTATGATGCTCTTCAGTTGCATTGTTAAAGGCAGATTATTATGTTGTCCTGTTGGAATGAGCATTCTGGAATGGGGAATATTGTATATGGCCAGATATTTCTTGCAGCAGCCTTGTAGGTTATTTGCATTGGGATGGGGGACTGTTAGGTATTTCCATTTGTCTGTTTATGGCTGCTATTCATTACCACTTTGACTTGACAGGCAGCAGAGCCAAATATATTGCGTAGATTAGACTGTGTACTCCATAAAATATTATAATGTTTATGAGCTGTCTAATTTAGCTTTATAAAGGACACCTTAGTAATGAACAAGGATAGGAGAAAAGCTACCTGTAGAGCCAAATAATGAAGAGAGAACAAGAAAAGAAATTTCACTAATTTGACAATGAGCTGATAACATTGTCATATAACTAGTAAAATTGAAATATAGCACCAACCCACTCTACTGAACTTGCGTGTGAAAAAGCCGGTTGCTAAGATTTGTGATAGCTAAAAATTATGCTGCAGTCCCCTATTGAATACTGATGCCATTGCTACGAGTGTCCTCACTTACTCATTTTTTGAAACAGATGAACAGTTCTCATTGTGTGAAAACACCTTAACACTTACATTTTCAGTAAATTTAGTTTTTAAATGTACAGTGTAATAATTAGCAGAAATACTGGAGTGAGTTAATGGAGCCACTGAGTGGAGTTGGACTGATATAAGCTACTCTATTCTGTAAGTAACACAGAAGGTTAGGTGTGCAGCTGTATCTGGAAAAGTTTAAAATAATCTGAAATCTCTCTTCTTGGTGGACTGGTCTTGTCCATCATTAGAAACACCATTCATCCTTCCGCAAGGGCTCAATCCTGCAAACACTACCTCGTGTATTAGTTAGTACCACGAGCAATCCCATTGAAATCAACAGTAATGTGTTTGGTAGGAACTGGGCCCCAAATGGCATAGAGTATCATCTTGGGTATAAAGAAGAACAGGAGTACTTGTGGCACCTTAGAGACTAACAAATTTATTAGAGCATAAGCTTTCGTGGACTACAGCCCACTTCTTCGGATGCATATAGAATGGAACATATATTGAGGAGATATATATACACACATACAGAGAGCATAAACAGGTGGGAGTTGTCTTACCAACTCTGAGAGGCCAATTAATTAAGAGAAAAAAAAACTTTTGAAGTGATAATCAAGCTAGCCCAATACAGACAGTTTGATAATAAGTGTGAGAGTACTTACAAGGGGAGATAGAGTCAATGTTTGTAATGGCTCAGCCATTCCCAGTCCTTATTTAAACCGGAGTTGATTGTGTCTAGTTTGCATATCAATTCTAGCTCAGCAGTCTCTCTTTGGAGTCTGTTTTTGAAGTTTTTCTGTTGTAATATAGCCACCCGCAGGTCTGTCACTGAATGACCAGACAGGTTAAAGTGTTCTCCCACTGGTTTTTGAGTATTTTGATTCCTGATGTCAGATTTGTGTCCATTAATTCTTTTGCGTAGAGACTGTCCGGTTTGGCCAATGTACATGGCAGAGGGGCATTGCTGGCACATGATGGCATATATCACATTGGTAGATGTGCAGGTGAACGAGCCCCTGATGGTATGGCTGATGTGATTAGGTCCTATGATGATGTCACTTGAATAGATATGTGGACAGAGTTGGCATCGGGGTTTGTTACAAGGATAGGTTCCTGGGTTAGTGGTTTTGTTCAGTGATGTGTGGTTGCTGGTGAGTATTTGCTTTAGGTTGGGGGGTTGTCTGTAAGCGAGGACAGGTCTGTCTCCCAAGATCTGTGAGAGTAAAGGATCATCTTTCAGGATAGGTTGTAGATCTCTGATGATGCGCTGGAGAGGTTTTAGTTGGGGGCTGAAGGTGACAGCTAGTGGTGTTCTGTTATTTTCTTTGTTGGGCCTGTCTTGTAGGAGCTGACTTCTGGGTACTCGTCTGGCTCTGTCAATCTGTTTTTTCACTTCAGCAGGTGGGTATTGTAGTTTTAAGAATGCTTGATAGAGATCTTGTAGGTGCTTGTCTCTATCCGAGGGATTGGAGCAAATGCGGTTATATCTTAGAGTTTGGCTGTAGACAATGGATCGTGTGGTGTGTCCTGGATGGAAGCTGGAGGCATGTAGGTAAGTGTAGCGGTCAGTAGGTTTCCGGTATAGGGTGGTATTGATGTGACCATCGCTTATTAGCACAGTAGTGTCCAGGAAATGGACCTCTTGTGTGGATTGATCTAGGCTGAGGTTGATGGTGGGATGGAAATTATTGAAATCATGGTGAAATTCCTCAAGGGCTTCTTTTCCATGGGTCCAGATGATGAAGATGTCATCAATGTAGCGCAAGTAGAGTAGGGGCGTTAGGGGACGAGAGCTAAGGAAGCGTTGTTCTAAGTCAGCCATAATGAATGGCTTGTTACCCAAGATCCATAAACCTGGATATCCTGGACGCCCCATCATCTCAGGCATTGGTACCCTAACATCAGGCTTGTCTGGTTATGTAGACTCTGTCCTCAGACCCTACGCTACCAGCACTCCCAGCTATCTTCGAGACACCACTGACTTCCTGAGGAAACTACAATCCATCAGTGATCTTCCAGAAAACACCATCCTGGCCACTATGGACGTAGAAGCCCTCTACACCAATATTCCACACAAAGATAGACTACAAGCTATCAGGAACAGTATCCCTGATAATGTCACAGCTAACCTGGTGGCTGAACTTTGTGATTTTGTCCTCACCCACAACTATTTCACATTTGGGGACAATATATACCTTCAAGTCAGCGGCACTGCTTTGGGTACCCGCATGGCCCCACAATATGCCAACATTTTTATGGCTGACTTAGAACAACCTGTCCTCGCTTACAGACAACCCCCCAACCTAAAGCAAATACTCACCAGCAACCACACATCACTGAACAAAACCACTAACCCAGGAACCTATCCTTGTAACAAACCCCGATGCCAACTCTGTCCACATATCTATTCAAGTGACATCATCATAGGACCTAATCACATCAGCCATACCATCAGGGGCTCGTTCACCTGCACATCTACCAATGTGATATATGCCATCATGTGCCAGCAATGCCCCTCTGCCATGTACATTGGCCAAACCGGACAGTCTCTACGCAAAAGAATTAATGGACACAAATCTGACATCAGGAATCAAAATACTCAAAAACCAGTGGGAGAACACTTTAACCTGTCTGGTCATTCAGTGACAGACCTGCGGGTGGCTATATTACAACAGAAAAACTTCAAAAACAGACTCCAAAGAGAGACTGCTGAGCTAGAATTGATATGCAAACTAGACACAATCAACTCCGGTTTAAATAAGGACTGGGAATGGCTGAGCCATTACAAACATTGACTCTATCTCCCCTTGTAAGTACTCTCACACTTATTATCAAACTGTCTGTATTGGGCTAGCTTGATTATCACTTCAAAAGTTTTTTTTTCTCTTAATTAATTGGCCTCTCAGAGTTGGTAAGACAACTCCCACCTGTTTATGCTCTCTGTATGTGTGTATATATATCTCCTCAATATATGTTCCATTCTATATGCATCCGAAGAAGTGGGCTGTAGTCCACGAAAGCTTATGCTCTAATAAATTTGTTAGTCTCTAAGGTGCCACAAGTACTCCTGTTCTTCTTTTTGCGGATACAGACTAACACGGCTGTTACTCTGAAACCTGTCATCTTGGGTATAGCATAGAGGATTTAATGCTGTAAGGAGGCTGAACAATTCTACCTCCCATGCAGATCTGGCCATAGGTTTATTGGTCCCCATAAAATTATATTTTTAGTTCTCTCTCCTGCCTCTCTATCTCAAATTTGAAATTGAAAAGGGAAAAGCCAGCAATATTTAAAAGAGAGAGAGAGAGAGAGAGAAAATTGAAAAAAAAAATTGATCCCATCTATGAGACTTGCTCCTCAAGCACAAGCTTGAATGAAAACAAATACAATATAAATATATTATCCTAAATTCAAGTGTGTGCATGTACTTTTCCCTTTCATAATGTCTTTGCTGCTAGGATGCAAAGCTTTTACTGTTGAGTTTAAATGAAGAAACATACAAAATGGTCAGGGTCTAGTTTGTACTTTGCTGCTGTGTAGGGTAAGGACATAACCCTAGAGTTATAGTCCTGGCTTTGAGTGCGTGATTGCTGCCTAGAGAAGAAGATGGAACTTG
The DNA here is from genome assembly GCF_011386835.1 of Chrysemys picta bellii. Taxonomy (NCBI): domain Eukaryota; kingdom Metazoa; phylum Chordata; order Testudines; family Emydidae; genus Chrysemys; species Chrysemys picta. The sequence continues at coordinate 52,378,121 of NC_088794.1, read as the reverse complement.
TTTAGTTCACTGTTTAATAGGAATATGAAACCTTGTCTGGGTGAAAAATGTTGATGGCTTTATCGATAGGGCTCAGTAAACTGTAAAAGATATGCTGCCATCCATTTCCTATGCTATAAATTAATCTGTTGCCTTAATTAGTTTAAAAAATTGGTGGACTTTACTTGCATTTGACTTTCTTAGGCATGTTTCCAACAGTTTTAGCTCTTCAATTACTTGTCTTAGATGCTTGTGGCAGTTGGAAGACTTTTGAAGTGATTCATTAATTTAATTTTTCTTCAATGGGAAGTTAAATATTGATTTTAGTATAAAAAAAACCTAGCACCAGTCTTTCTCAAGGGACGTTATAAAGAGCACCTCTTTCAAAAGCAGCTGATCTGAAATACACTTTGAAACAAGATACCAGAAATTGTGCTGGGTGGGAACAATCAATGATATCAAGGGTCTTTTTCATACGAGTATCTGCTTTGGTAAGATTCTGGGCAGCAAACTCACTTAAGCCCAAATCTCCATCAGCAATGTACAACCTGAGTAATGGGCTGTGCATTGTACTGGTCCATGTGAAGATGCCTAATCCCCCTGCCCTGGTATGGAGTGGTTAATGAGCCACACTGCAACTGCTACTGTAGCATCAACAGCCTTAACACACACCCTAGCTGAAAATATTTTAGCCCATGGCCCATCCCCTGAATAGGGCACCACAGGGTCCTCTGCGGAGCTAGTCTTTGAGCAGGGCATACAAACTTCTAGACAGTGATTCCCTACCCCTTTCTTGAGCCGTGGAATCTTACTGGTTCCAGTTCTGGGGCGCCTTCATGCAGTGGAGCAAGATTTGTCCCTACAACATCTAATAAACTAGAGTAAGGAGACAACACATAAACTTGTTTATAATTGTGTTGGCCATTTTTCTAGTAGATTATTTTCAGAAAGAATACATACTGTGCAATCAGCAAAGCACAATAAACTAGTTCTAAACTTTCAGTAATTAAAATACCCCAAACAAAAAGAAACAAATGGAAATTCATTGTGCTCGCACATGGAACTCATTTCACGCACAAAATATCACCACTCTGAAGCAAACAAAAATTGTTACTATTTAGTTATGATTCAGCCTGTGTCTTATTCAACTGCTTCAGACAATTTGATCACACATGGCCTGAATTTTGCTTATTACTTCTTGCTGATCTCCGTGGATCTCAGATGGCTGGATATTAGAGTTTTTTATCCACTTACTGCTTGTGTCTTGCTTTCTTGGATGTTCAGGGCTGAAATCAGCTCTCCAGTTTCAGAAAAATATATTTTTGGACCCTTAGACTGTGACCGACATCATCTAGAACCTTTCATTGAAGAAATGAGCAAATGGTTTGTCTAATAGCCTGTCATTAATATTATTGTGTCATAAAGTCTCTTGCTTAGTCACAATTCACTATCTCACAGCTGGTATTTCTGTTTATCCAATTGGTCTTTATATGCAGGTCTCACCATTTTCGATTAGAGGCTCGTCTGAGCTGCATGTCTCAGATCATTCCCAAAATGGTGAGGGAATTGAGGTCTGTTGTCCCAGCTCAACCTTAGGAAGTACAGCATCTGTAGGTCTTTCAGGAAAGATAGGGATAGGCAAATCTGTTCTTCCAAATTTTGAATCAGTAGTATATTGTGGGTTCAAAAGTCCAACTCAAATATGAATGATATTGGGTTTAATATACTTCTAAGGAGACACTAGAGAAGAGAAAGGGAGCAGACAATGATGCAGAAAAAATCCAGGGGAAAAATAAGGTAGAAAATGGGCAGACAGAAAGACAAATACTGAGACTGGGGAAAAGATCAAAATGGGAAGAAAGCGAGAGAACAATTGAAATGGAAAAATACTTAGTGGTATCCACTTGTGACAGACTAATTTTTTTAGGATTGGGAAATGAATTCTATCTCTAACAGAGAGAACAGGCAACACTTTAACTAGAAAAACACGTTAAAAACAAATGAAACCCCTTTGTTAGGTTTAAATCCCAAGGGGAAAAGGTTTGTGAACTCTAAGTTGCTTTGCAAACCCACAAAGTAGGTTGAAACACTTACACAACCTGAACTTCCAAGATTTTCTTGCTCCCATAGAGACTCTAAAACCAGTGAGTGATCTTACATCCCATCTCTTCAGGAACGCAACTGAACATGAAGAAGGGCTGCAAGGGTTTTCCAAAGACCATCCCCTTATTTTTTACTGAAGAAAGAAAAAGAGAGTCAGGTGGTGTGCTTTGGACATCATGTATAGAAGAGAAACATGAGGGCAATCTTGACTAGCTGCGCAGATCCAAATTAATTGTTTTATGATAAGTTTACATTAACTGTACAGAGAACTGGAAGTGTAGTTTGTGGAACTTTATGCATAATTATGAAGATTCTATCATAGTAGCTTTTTATTTAACAGAAAAATTGTAAACATTCCTGGAGGCCAAGAGTATATTAATTCAAATGTGGTTCCCAAATTGTGTCTTGATGTCCGAGAAACCTATTTAGATTCCGCTTTGGTCTTGGAATGGATCTCACAGTTATGCAGGAAGAGAAAACTAAACAAACCCATTTGATCATTTCCATATTAAAAATGTGGATAAATTGGTTTATCCGGCCTGCGCAAACACAGATAGATGAAGCTGCCGGCAAATGCAGATGTACTTTGTTGAAATGGTTTCTGCCCAGTATGTCTGACCTTTTTTCATCAAAGAATATTCAGTTGACTATAAAAGCTTTTCAAGCTATCTCCAAAAGCTCAACATGAATTTATTTCATTGTAGAAAAATGTAGTACCTTATCCTGAATGACTAACAACTTGTAGGTGTTGAGGGTAAAAGCCTGCATCTATTGGCATTAAAAATATAGTGGAGGTTGGGTAAGCTGAAGAAAAATTAAATGACGTCCTTTACAGCACTGTAGATTACTACAATATATAAAGTTATATCAGGAAGAAACAGGCTGATCTTACTGCTAGGTAAAATGAAGCTTTGATCACCTTGGTTGTATGATGACTTTATAATGTGATATATACAGACACAAAAATATGGTTTCATAATCAGAGTGAAAAATTATTGCCCACTGTTTGAAAATTGACATGTAGTGGGATATACTGCTTTATAATGCAACCTAAAAACTTCAATCAATATAATGGTAATTGCTCACCAACAACTGCTTATAGTTAGGATGGTTAATTTTATAACACTATTTTCGCTTACTCATAACTTACTGAAATATGCTCCTTTCAGGGCTAAACTTACCATGCTTAACTGCTGAGCAAAATCCCTTCAGCTGTTTTAGAGTTGGCTGGGTGTATGGGGGAGGAAATACAGATTTTTACATATAAAATTCTAATCATTCTTTTTTATCTAGTGTTATGTAGCAGCATAGCTACTATTAGAAACTTGATGTGCAAATGGAGCTGGATCCTATCAGTTGGTGAACACCCTCAAATCCTGTTGACTTTGCTGGGAGTTGGTTGTGCAGTGCATCATGCAGGATCCTAACTTTATGACTGATGCTTTTTTTTTTCTTTGAGAAATCTTTAACTAGACACAATTAAGTACAGAGTACTTTAATTAGACAATTAAGTATCTATTACTCAGAATGATAAATCTACAATGAGTTTCCTTTTGAGTAGTCAGCTGATTGGCAGTTGTACTGGTGGTATTTCCTTAGCAATGTCTGGTACAGCAGCAGCTCAGTTCACAGTCATCATTCTGGAGGGAGAAAAAAATATGGAAAATATGTATTTTAAGGAGAGAGTTAACACAGCAATCACCAATTGGATATGAGGAACTTCTTCAAGGAATCAATGGGAATTGGTTTGCACCTTTATGGACCAGTAGGAATTAGTGATGTTTGTTCCTAGTGGTTTTTTCTAAGGAAATTTTAAGCCCACATCTCAGGATTTTATTGGGAGGGGAAAGAGGAAGATATTTATTTTTTTTCCATTTTGCAAAGGCAATCATCTTCTTATAAACGGATCTGCTACTGCCTTCTAAACAGACAACTGTCCTTAACTAAGCAACAGTAGAAGTAAAGTGCAAATTTTCACCCTTTTATGTCTCTGAGGCCTCAGCTTCAAAACTTAATTAGGGCTATTGAAATGCTCATATTTTTCTTTACACAAAATAACCAAATAAATGAAATGAATGTAACTTTAAGGACTAATCACAAAAAACAAGCAATAAAAATGTTTTAGTTCTTTGGATAACATTAATTCCCCCTTTTGAATTAACTAATGTAAATATCTGAGTCCCCAGACTGTCTGCCTGGAAGGCAGGGATCCAGTGAATTGGCAGGAAATGTTCAAAAAATTCCAGAAAAGGAGTTTTTCAAACCTTTCCATTCTGTGGGAAATTTTGCATTTCTGACTTGAAGGGACCCCATTTAAAGAGAAGGTCACTTATTTCAGTTAAGGTTTCTTTCCGTCCCTTCATGATTACTCCTTTCTTTCTTTCTATTGGTTGATAGCACCTGGAAGAAAGAACAGTAGATAAATGCTGTTATCTTATCAATTAAAAACATACCTTGGTGCCACTTTTCAGTGGGCCAAGTTCTCCTCTGCTTGTACAGTGGTTGTCATTGACACCTGAGCAGAGTGGGTGTAAAACACCATGGCCAGTGTGAGTGAGAGAATTCTGATTTGGCTGCATTCTGCACAGGTGTAAAGGATACACAAGATGAAAGGCAATGGATAATCAGGTCCAATAATGTGTAACTGGAAGATCGAAATACTTCACTCTGCTCTCATTTATCCTTTCTGCTCTCCCACATTTTTAGAAGTGGTTTGGCTGTTTCACCTCCTGGTCTGTAATTTTCGCCAGAGCCTATGGCTCTAAGCCATGTGCCTTTCCCAGTGGTACTTGCTCCCTTAGAGCAGAGGACTGGCAATCAGGATTCCTGGGTTCTACTATTCTCTGAACTTCCACTTATTCCTCATGTGCCTCAGTTTCCATATATAAAATGGAAATAGGTATTATCTACTTTATGAGGGTTTTGTGCAGATTAATTAATGTTTTGTGAAGCCTGTTTAGATTAATGTATGCAAGTGCTATGTTTGTGCATGGTATTAATATTACTAGACAGTATTGCCCTGTCTCTAAAATCACCCTTTGGTATATTCCAATTTCTATAAATTCTAGCTGTCAGTTAGTGTGAAACTGAACTGACTGTGGTCATGCAGGTGATCAGTGCCTCCCTATCTCATCTACTCACTGGTGATAATGTTAGAAAGACCAACCTTTTTATCCTTTCCAGACTTTACTGGTCTCACATCCTCATGTGCGGACTCTGTTTGCCATCTCACATAACTGTGAACTATATTCTGCTTCTTCTGAAGTAATTCTCTTAACCCCGGTTAGCTGGCTGTAAGGAAGACCCTTTTCCAGTGGCCTAGGATGAAAGCTTGAATCTGGTAAAAGGTTACTCGGATCTATCTCTTTCCAATAGACTTTTGTTTCCAAGTAACTTTTATAATACTTTGTAAGTTGTACATCTAAACAGTGGGTAGTATATGAGCTGAAGTTAAGACATAATATTTTTAGTAGTGAGATGAACTGTGGATGAGGGTAGATTTGCCTGTTTTTTATAATCACAAAGCTCTGCATGCAAAAGGGCCTAATTCTTTTCCACTGCTTTTTACCTGTGCAAAATGGATGTAAAATTCTACTGGTTCGGAATCGTGGAACTTCATTCACTATGTACTAGGATAAATTAATACACAAGGTACAATCAGGCTCATAGTAAATAGAATTAGCAGCAAAGAATTCCTCCCATCCTGTGAACAATAGGAGCAAACTCTCTGTTGGGATAACTTGGCCTAACTTCATTGAAGTCAATGGAACTGAGTCAATTTCCACCAGTAGAGTACTTGGCCCTAATTACCATACATCCACTGTAGCAACTCGCATGGAACAGGTTGCAAGAGGGAAAAGTTGGGAAGAGGCTCAGGCTATGTGGGTGTTAGGAAGCCAGAATGTGGTTAGAATGCTAGCTGCAGTTTTAGCACATCTGTAAGTAGTTCTCTTAATACACAGTCAGTTTAGGTTTAGATACATGGAGTTCTGTCATATTATTATCCAGCATGTGGTACGTGAAACATCCATTGTTTGTTTATGGCATTCTGCTATGACTCTATGGTGGGAAATCTATGGTGTTAAATTGGAGTTCTGCATGTGGGACAACTGCAAGATTATCCCCAAAATGTACAGTAGGAGAGACATTTATATTTCTCTTTGCATTGTACAATTGTGGCTTTAAGAACTGCTCCTTAGAGAAAAAGATGGAGCTTTTGTAGTTCTCTGTTTAATAAGAACTTGGAAAGCTGAATCTTAGAACTACCCACATATTGGTTATTTAAAGATTTTAGTTTGTGAATCAGAGCTTTAAAAAAACACAAGGCATATGCTGTAAAGAGGGAAATAACTGCACATACTTTTTTCACATAAGCTATTTTGTCATAAAGAAATCATGTGGAAAGCTACTACAAGAATAAACTTTTAAATAGTTCCTTGTAATTGCTTAATATATATATATTGGTGTCATTCTCTCCAACATAATAAAATGCAGAGATGCAATGAAAATGTTCAAAACCACATACCAATATGATCTAATTGCTTGCTGATGACATCTTAAAAACAATTGTTGCCATAAATAACTTTCTTTAAACATTCCACTGACTTCCTGGTGTGTGTTCTCTGTAATTACTTACTCATTACTAATTGGGGAAGGGTAATATTTTAGAAATTCAAACTTGGAATAATTCATGAAGATTTCTAGATCTCAAACAATTGAACATCTGCAACGAATTTCCCTTGACCCATTCCTGTGCTTTAATGTTAGTTTCACTAATTGAATATAATCACACTGGGGCAAAAATAATGTTCTTAATTACTTGCCATATGATAAAATGGTTTGGGAACTTGCCTTGCTTTTGAAAAGTTTGAGGGAAGGAAAAACTAAGCATTTGCCCAAGAATTCTTCTACCTAATGACTGGCCTGGCCATCAGAGTCCAAACACTGCCCTCAGATTGAAGCCATCAGAGTTGTATGTGTTGGTGCATACATATGTCCAAGGTTTATTTTAGTCAATAACTCTTAATGTGTCATAAGAGCCACTCCCATATATTGAGCAGTTGATGTACATTGTTCCTTCAGAGACAAGTGCTAATTAGAAATGGCTGTTAATTTTATTTTGAACTGTCTACACATAGCTACCACACGATAAATGCTTCTCCTCGACCTACCCCAGGAACATTACACTGGGCCAACATCATTAATCAGATATTGCTACAGCAGTGTACCTGTTGAAAGATTTTTACATGCACTGGGCCATAGCTCTCTTTATTATTATAGTTCTGCAGACTGATGAGTTTGTCAATAGTAAGAACCTGGGGCTTTCTGTTCAATCTCAAGTCCGATTGCCTACAGTTGTTCACCTTTTCTTAAAAAAGGGCATCAAGGTAACTACAATGTCTCACTTACCTACATACATATCCAAACATGGGAGAAGGAAAGCTGATGGATGGGATAAAGACATCGTACTCCCCTGCTTAATCGCTCGGGGGGGGGGGGGAGAAGGAGAGGGAGGGTATGCCCTGTTTGACAGCACTCTTGAAAGTGCTCTATCTCTTACTATCTCCCTCTTCAGTCTATGGAATATGTCAATGTGGCAGGGTCAGATCATTTTGGGGGAATTACAGCATTTTCTAATTTAGTGCCAGAAGAGCTTGTCACGATAGGTTGGAGGACTAGTTTTTCAGTGATGGTGGTAGCTTACTGGCTCAGAGGTAAGACACTTGAGCAAAGTACTACCACTCTCGCTATTTGTGGTCCTCTTTTGCAGTATTTAGGGAAGCATCTCAGCCTGAGGGTTCCTATGTGGTTTTAATCCTATAATTTTTAGCATCTTCATTCCTAGAAGTACAGTACTATCTCCTAGTGTGAATGGATATCTGTTCAATAGTCCAGGTCCTGCTTGCGTAGAGTTGTGACACCGTCATTGTAAAGTCAAAATTACAGTAGATAGGATTGATGCAGTCGGTTCTGGGAATGACATCACTGTTAGGTCATGCCATGGCTTTCTCTTTCCTAAAAAGCACCGCTTTTCTAGTGGTGGTATTTCTGTAATTACATGAGCATGTTGACCATTGGTTCTGAGTACCCATTACGATGTGTGATATTTGAATGACCATTAGTAACTATCTATTCCACACAGGCCAGATCATTTCCAGTTATGTATTTTCCTAATTCAGAGAGTCACCCTTTTTTCTTTAAAAGTTGTGTCAATTTCATGTTTAACCCAACATTAGCATGGCCAGGACCCAGTGATGGAAGAGCATTGTGGAAACAATGCTGGAGGAAGAGTGAGGAATTGAGATCCCATCAGAAAGGGTGGGCTGGAGCAGTCCCCATCTGATGGTCCTGAAGAACATGACACAAATGCTTTTGATTCCCCTGCTACCCTTCCAGTGAGCATACTAATGAGGCTGAATCAGTTGTGCTGCACACAATGCTTGCTGTCAGAAGAAGACAGGAAATGTTGTGTACAGAAGAACAGACTCAGGAAACTAGTCTTTTTAATTCTGTATTAGGCTCCTATGAACCTCATTTTCAGGGTTTTAGTTTTGAAGGTGACAGAGATAAAGTGAGAAATGTCTTCCCCTCACTGCACTCTTCGATCAATTCTTTTAATAAAGGTGCAACAATACAGTTAAGCCAAATAGGTTCAGTCTTAGGTATTCTTTAGACACAGGGTCAATTTGGCTTTGTTAGATGGGGGCAATTCCTATTCATTTTAGTGGGAGTAACTCCCATGTATCTGAGAGCAGAATTTGTCCCCCCTCTGTTCTCAAATGAGGTACATACAGTGGTGACCATTAAAAGATAGACATTTGCCATTGTAAGCTAATAGTATTACCATGGCCTTACAGGTATTCTCTGTACCTAGTAACCCTAATTATCCTACAGACTGCATTATGTTCTCCTTTTACATCATTAGATTATGCCTGCTCTTTGTCATGGGCATGTTCGAGTCTGGAACAGGGTAGCTTGCCCTGTAAATGAAACTTGGCTCAGTTCTCCTGTTCCAGTCCAGACATTCCCTGGTTTGGTGTAATGAAGAAAGTGGGGCTGCCCTGGGAGTTATAAATGAGAGTTTAAAATCCTGAGAAGGGAGTTCAGAACCCAGGGTCTGGAATCCTGTGAGAGGGCTTAGAGGGAGAGTTGGGAACCCAGAGTTTAGTAAAAGGGAGAGTCCTGAGAGTAAAGAAAGTAAAGGGAAGGGCAGTGCTGAGCGGAGATCTTCGGGAATGGGATGCTGCTGAAGGAGGGAGTGGCGAGAGTTCCCTGGTTGAGCAGTGGAGCCAGATCAGGCTGGTGAAAGCAGAAGGTAGGAAAACAGTCAGGGAGTCACCTACAAACCTCCCCAGGCCAGAGAGGGCTGAAAGCAGCAGAGTGAGATGCCTGTTGGCTCTCTGAGCTGGAGACCTGAAGCCAGAGGGACAGAGAGGGCTGAAGGCTGGAGAATGATGGTGGGGGGATTAGTCCATAGGAACCTGGTTGGAAAAACAACCGCAGGTAGAGGGTGGGATAGATTTGTGTCTGTAAAATCCAGGGCTCCAGGATTTTCAGCCCAAGTTCCAAGACTCTCACTGCCAGCTGCTGCACTGTGGAAACTCAGGCTATGTCTACCCTACATAGCTTTTAGTGACACGGCTGTGTCGTTACAGCCGTGCTGCTAAAAGGCACGCAGTGTAGCTGCTGTTTGTCGGCTCTCCTGCCAACAAAAAACTTCCACCCCCAATGAGCAGGGTTAGCTTTGTTAGTTAGTGTTGTTCACACCAGTGCTTGTCGTCGGCAAAACTTTTGTCTTTTGAGGGCGAATACCTCTGAAAGACAAAAGTTTTGTTGTTCTATTGCCAGTGTAGATATAGTCTCAGAAGCAGTCACCATGTTTCATTCTCAAAGAGTGACGCTGAATGCAAGTTAAGTGATGAGGTGGAATGTCATTAAACCCTATCCACATGGCTGAATTGCTTCCAAACTAATTCCCCCAATTCTGTGTTCCACTAGTGTCCCATCCATAATTGTTCCTTCAGGGAACATGGGCCCTCTGATACGGATTTCACATGAAACAACCAGCTATTGGCTATTCTGGGGCCATTCCCCTCCAACCTCTGCTCCCTCTCATTATGACCAGAAATTCTATCATGGATCAGAGAAACATTCCCAAGAAAAGTTTGCAGAAACCAATATATTTCCACTAAAAGTTTTGGTTTTGATGAATCAGCATTTTCCAGTGAAAAAGCGTTTTGCCAAAAAATTCTTTACCTGCTCTAGTGCTCAGTCATCCAATTTCCTCTACAATTAAAAATTAATAGATTTTAAAGAGCATCAATATGTAAGATATAACAGGTGCTACTTTGTGCATAGTGCATTCAAAGGGCCCTCAAGATACAGAAACACTCAGGAACTTAATTCTGACGGGACGGGCCAGTTTGTTTAACTGCCACGTCCACAGGTTCGGCTGATCGCAGCTCTGGCACCATGTGCCCAATTAAGCACTGACTTCAATGGAAATACATTGATTTACATCAGCTGAAGATCTGGCCCAATGTTAATTATCCTATTCCTGCCATTCCTCATAGTAAAACTATTCCCCATAAGCTAGTTTCTAGAATTAGCCTTTTGGGTATTGCTTTTGGCTCTGTAGACAGATGGCCCCAAGTCAGGTATCTTTGTTTCGTATCTGCCTCTCCCTCCCTAGTGGTCAACTGGCTATTTCCATTCAAGAACATATCATATTGAAATTGATCATAAAATGGCTCGAGATCAAAAGTGTCTTAACATAAGAGGAAGTTTATCAATCGTAGGATAAAGAGATAGTTTTAAATAAGCATAACTCAAAAGGCTTCCAAATCTCACTGGGTAGATAAGAATTTGTGGCACAGCTGAAGCTCAGTTTAGAAAATCTCACTATACTAGGTTCAGCCATTTCCATCCTTAGGGTGACCAGATGTCCCGATTTTATCGGGACTGTCCCGATATTTCCTTGTTTGTCCTGCGTCCCGACCGCATGTCTGGTCACCGACATGCGGTCGGGACACTGGACAAACAAGGAAATGCCCCGGAGCCTAGAGCCCGGAAGTACTCGCACCCCCCCCGCCCTGACTCCGCCCCCTCCTCCCCCAATTGGCTCCCTCCCCGAATCCCCGCCTCTTCCCCGGGCTCACCATTCCCCCTCCCTCCACAAGCGCTGGAGGGAGGCCCGGGAGACTCAGGGGAAGCGCGGGGCCGGGGTGAGTAACAGTCCGGCCTGGCCCCGAGCAGGCAGGACTCAGTTGGGTGGTTGGGTGAGGAGGGGGGCGACCCGCGGGGCCAGGCGGCGGCTGTTCTCACCCCCGGCCAGCGGGACTCGGGAGCAGCCGCTGCTGCAGCTCCCACTGCCGCGGGGGAGGAAGCGGCCATGGCGCTCCACGGCTGCGGCGCCTCCGAACCCCCCGAGCCGGGGCCTGCTGCAGGGACCCAGCAGCGCGTACGCTGGGCCCAGCCCCTGGCCAGTCGCGTCTGGGCTGCTGCCCAGCTGGTGCTATCCCGCGGCGGCCCCGGGGTGGAGGCATCGGCAGCCCAGCCCCGTTCGTTCCCCTGCGGGACGGGGGGGCTGGGGCCTGCTGCCCCCACTCCGGGGCCGCCGCGGGATAGCACCAGCTGGGCAGCAGCCCAGACGCGACTGGCCAGGGGCTGGGTGCAGCGTGCGCGCTGCTGGGTCCCCGCAGCAGGCCCCGGCTCGGGGCGTTCGGGGGCACCAGAGCTGCAGCCGCGGAGCGCCATGGCCGCTTCCTGCCCCCGCGGCAGTGGGAGCTGCAGCAGCGGCTGCTCCCGAGTCCCGCTGGCCGGGGGTGAGAACAGCCGCCGCCTGGCCCCGCAGGCCGCCCCCCTCCTCGCCCTACCACCCAACTGAGTCCTGCCTGCAAGGGACCAGGCCGGACTGTTACTCACCCCGGCCCCGCGCTTCCCCTGAGTCTCCCGGGCCTCCCTCCAGCGCTTGCGGAGGAAGGTTTTTTTTTTTTGGCCCCGCCCCCCGCCACGCCCCCCCCCCCCCGCGTCACCCCTCCCTCCCCCCGCGTCCCGATATTTGTCTTGGGTGATCTGGTCACCCTATCCATCCTTGACTCTCTGGTTTAAACCTTCAATTCCCATGTTTCCCAAGGTTTGTCTCCCCTCTTATTCCTCCCATCTTTGCTATTCTATTCACCTCTAGCTATTCTGGTATCTGTGGGGACAGAAACGCCTCTCCACCCCAGCTCGGTAGCTGACTCCTCATCTCTTCTCTCCAGTCTAAAACTCAAATATTAGTCATCGTCCCCAACTCTTTCCCTTGAAATGTCAACAAGCCCACTTACATTGTCAACGCTTTCCAGCTTATTCTACTGTGCTTCCATAAGCCCTCAACACAGAGCCTTTGTTAGTCTGTCTAGTTCTTTACTTCAACGTACCCCAAAGCTTCTTTGTCCTTGTTGGACAAAAACATCCTTTAAAATGCTAATGAACTTCCCAAACTGTAAGACAGGGCCCACATTTTCAACAAGCTCGCCTCTAACAATTTATTTGCATTATACCAGTCTTGCCAAATTAAATCTGACATGTCATGTATAGGTCACATGTTCTGTTTCTGATCCTTGATTGGATGAGCATAACTCTTAGGTAAATAAGAATTCCTAATTCTTACTAAAAGAAGTTCCTAACACACTTCACATACATTTTCTGCAAGACCTACCTAAAAGTTGTTTCAGGGAACATTCCTGTTAATAGGCTTGTTTACCAAAACATTCAGCAAAATCATTTACAAAAATAATAAAACAAATATTTGCCAATTATTTTTCCAGTCTCTGTCCAGCTCTAATTGTTATTATTTCAAATGTTATGCAGTTTGAAATATATAAACAAGACACCGAAGCTCTAAGCTCATTAGGCAACATGCAAGGAAATAAAAAACATGGTCAAATAATAGTGGTTTATCACAGTAAATAATTACACTGGTTACCATTTGTCATGTCTTCATTGTGAAAGTAAACAAGTCTCTTGTCAGAAACAACATTTTTGTAACCTTAATTTTGAAAATTCCAAATTATAAGAGTTTTTAGAGAGACGCCACTATAATTTTCCCTTCATCATTTTACAGCTTTTTTTTTATTGAGCACAGCAGCAAAATGCAAACAATAGGAAAATGTTACCAACACCTTTTCTGAAGTTTTGTTGCTTGTTATAAAAGAGAGAAGAGTTATTCCACTGTCTGGAGATCAAAAAATGAGAAGAGAACATTCGAGATAATTGACAAAAACAAGTCTTGATACTGTATAGCTAGCATAGCTGTCATACCATGAACTGACAGGGCTTCCTTTGCACTTGACAACTTTCATTGCATCAGGGAAGAGGCTCTCAACAGCCTTAACATCTAGATCAAGATTCTGATCTCACTTACATGGGTGGAAACATGCAGCAACTCCACTGAAGTCTTTAATGCTGCCAGAATGTGACCCTCCTCTACAATACTTTATGAATTTGGATTTACATGGGCACAAAAGGGTCAGTCCACTGAGTGTCCAGGTATCAAAAGGATACAATAGGGAACCCTCATATATAACAAAGAAATACCAACACTGAGAGAAGCACCAACAGCTCTGAGTTTAAGTTAATAAACCACAGGAACAGTCCATACAGTTAACCGAAAATAACTTTTTTAGTAATCCATACAAAAAATGACTGCTTCACCATCTGGCAAAACGCACACAAAAACAACACAACCTGGTTCAGTTGCCTTCCTTTCATAAGAGCAGCTGGAAAAGATCAGAATTATATAGCCAAAGCACCTCACATAGAATTATCAAAAAGAATTTGCCTCCTAAGTCTGGAATTGGCATAAAATGTTTATCTAAAGACTTACTATCTAATGTAATTTAGAGACATTTACAATACTGATACATTTGGGGAGAAAAGAAAAAAAACTGATTTTAAGTCAACATATTCTTAAGTAACAAGTATTTAAACCTTATTTTTTAATTTAGTCACCTGCTTGCTAATTAACATGGCAAAAAATCCACTTTTACTTCCAATTAAGCCTGATATTGCTGATTATGCTTTGCATACATAAATTTCAAAAGAAGAAAAACAGCAGAAAGGGTGAACATAGATTACAGCTGAATGATTGGCACATGAACTACAGGTTATTTTGGCCTTTGAGATAAGCAGACTTTCCTTGCTTGTACTGGGGGGAGAGATGGGTAATACCACATAAAGTGTCATTAGCTGATTAGATCTTAGCTTTGGACTTACGGTTATCACATGAAACTTGTGTCAAATATTTCATTTTATTTTATTTTACAAGTCCCTAGTGCTCAGTTTTCTGAACAGCCGCCATTGGTACTAACAGCTTTTGTTCAGATTTAATCTAAATCACCCTTAACTTTTCCTTTCTTCTATTTCCTACCTGAATAAACAATCGGAACAGCAGGTGCTCAGCATTTCTGCCTTTAGATAAATTCTTGCAGTGTGTTGTGGGTGAAAATGAGTCATCCAGGGATCTCTGGGAGCTAGGGGTTAAGTTCCCAGCATGCAGCTTTCTCCATCCCAAAATGCCATTGATATCCCATCATTTTCTCTGCATTTTTTTTTAAATCCCACAAACCAATATGGCACTTTTCACTGTCCGCCATCTTTGACAGAAGCATAGAGCCTGCAGAGCTCTGCACTATTCTCATGAACATTGCATAATTCTCCTGTATTTGCAGACCCACGGGAAGAACCGCAATAACCAGGGACAGAACAATTTTTTTTGAGGACATATTGCTAAGGGATATAGCAAAAAAACCAAAACAATTCAAGGTCATTGGTGGCATTCTCGGTGCACCTGCAGATGATTGAGCACCAATTCTGGGCCTGAGAAATGAGCACTGACTGGTGAGATTGCATAGTAATGCAGGTTTGGGACAAGCAGCAGTACTTTTGGATGTGAAAGGTCACATCCCTGGATCTGTGTGCCAAGCTCACCCTAGCCCTCTAGTGCAGGGTCTCCAGAATGAGAGCTGAATCAACAGCTGAGAGGCAAGTGGTGATTGCAAACTTCTATAGTGCAACACTAGATTACTACAGATCAGTGGGAAATCATTTTGGAGTTGGAAAATCCAGAGTGGGGGACATTGTCATGCCAGTGTGTAGGGCTATTAATTATCTCCTGCTAAGTAGGTCTGTGACTCTGAGCAACGTGCAGGAGATGGTGGATGGATTTACAAGATGGGGTTCCCAAATTGTGCTGGACAATAAATGGCATGATATTTGCAAGCCCACCTTGCCACAGACTATATCAACAGAAAGGGCTGCTACTTTTCTATGGGGATGGGAATAGGTATTTTAGTTGCATGAAAATTTCAGCCCCTTGGAAAGCTGTTCCAGAACTTCACTCCTCTGACGGTTAGAAACCTTCACCTAATTTTGAGCCTCAGCCTTCTTTTAGTTGGGCTAAATAAGCCAAGCTCTTTGAGTCTTCCTTCTTAAGGTAGGTTTTCCATACCTCGGAAATGGAAATTTCATCCTAGTAGCCCCTCTCCGCAGCTAAATTCATAGAATCATAGAATCATAGACTTTAAGGTCAGAAGGGACCATTATGATCGTCTAGTCTGACCTCCTGCACAATGCAGGCCACAGAATCTCACCCACCCACTCCTGTATCAAACCTGTGTCTCTTTCATGGGAGACCAGAATTGCACACAGTATTCCAGATGAGGTCTCACCAGTGCCTTGTATAAAGGTACTAACACATCCCTGTCTCTACTGGAAATACCTCGCTTGCCTAGGACTGCATTAGCCTTTTTCATGGCTGCATCAGATTGGCGGCTCATAGTTTTCCTGTGATCAACCAATATACCCAGGTCTTTCTCCCTGTCACTTCCAACCAGGACCGTCCCTAGGGGAGGTGCGGGGACCAGGGCGGATGTGACGAAACCATCACTTCTGGGACTGACCGGGCCAGGCAGGGGAGGTGGTACCTCCCCCAACAGGGCCCCACTTCAGCACTGCTGCTGGGCTCCAGGGGGCTGGGGCAATGCCATCCACCTTCCCGGGGCTGGAGAGGCTGAGGTGACGCCACACGCTCTCCCACCTGACGCTCTGGGACTGGGGAAGCTGCAGCGGCGCTCTCCTTTGGGTGGAGGGGGCGGGGCTGGGGACTAGCCTCCCCCAGCCAGCGGTATGTGCACTGGCCAATCACTCCGGCCTGCGGGGCCCCCCAAAGCACGGGGCCCAGAGCGGTCACCCCGATTCGCCATCCCCTAGGGACAGCTCTACTTCCAACTAATACATCCCCAGCTTATAGCAAAAATTCTTGTTAGTCCCTAAATGCATGACCTTGCACTTTGCACTATTAAATTTCAACCCATTTCTATTACTCCAGTTTATGAGGGCCATCCAGATCATCTTGTATGATATTCCAGTCCTCCTCTGTATTGGCAATACCTCCGAACTTCATGTCATCTGCAACTTTTGTTAGCACATACTCACTTTTTGTGCCAAGGTCAGTAATAAAAATGTTAAATAAGATTGATCCCAAGACTGATCCCTGAGGAACTCTCAGTAGTAACCTCTCTCTAGTCTGACAGCTCACCTTTCAGTACGACCCATTGTAGTCACTCCTTTAACCAATGCCTTACCCACCTTTCAATTTTCATATTAAACCCCATCTTCTCCAATTTAACTAATAATTTCACCTGTGGAACTATATGTATCAAATACCTTACTGAACTTGAGGTAGATTAGATCTACCGAATTTCCTTTGTCTAAAAAATCAGTTATCTTCTCAAAGAAGGAGATGGTGTGTCTGGCACAATCTATCTTTTGAAAAACCATGTTGTATTTTATCCCAATTACCATTCACCTCTATGTCCTTTACTTTCTCTTTCAAAAATTGTCCAAGACCTTGCATATAATTGAGGTCAAACTAACAGACCTGTTGTTTCCTGGATCATTTCCCCCTCTTTCTTAAACATAGAAACTATATTAGCAATTCTCCAGTCATGGGGACCTAGATAGAATGCATTTTCTTTCCATTCTATAGCTTCATACTGTTATGAGCTGGGTGAAACCTTGTTATGGGTCAAGTTAAAACCTCACTGAGACCGATGGGTGTGAACTCACCCTTCAGTTTACATACCTGCAAGGATAAATTAATCAGAAGCCTCTACCGAAGACTAAAGGATTTATGTGAACCTGCCCAGGAGCTTGGAGTGAGTAGGTGGAAGACTTTTGCTAAGTATCATGGGCGGGTGCGAGAAGCAAATCATACAAACTGAGAACAGAGAGAGAGGAAGAGGCAATAAGGAAGAAAGTGAAGCAGTAGCCTATGAGCACAATGACATCCTGGAAAAAACTAGAGAGCGCGCTTTGGGCTAGAGGCTGTAAACTAAATAACTGCTTCTTTTGCTCTTGTTTCCTCCTGCATTTGGGGAAGCAGGACTTTGTAGATTCCTTGTAATAAACAAGACTGCATCTAAGAAAATATCAGACTCCATTCATTTCAACTTCAAACTGGAACATATTCCGAGCCCCACAATTTGACTAGCTCCTCAGCTCAGAAAAGGGGGCAACAATACACGTTCCCCCCCCCCATTAGTTTTCCTTTGAAAATTACAGCATATTCCCATCTCAATCAGGGCAACATACAGATTCCTTTTTGGTGGTAATTTAGCTCCTAAAAATTGTAATGATGCAAGGTTAAGTCTACAAAATTGCAAATGCCCAGTGATCACTACCATAGGGTAGCTCAGCAAAAATAGGTTTAAGTTGTACGATGTGAGCCTGTTCAGATCTGTAAAACATACTTCATCTGTATCCCATCATAAAGTACATCATTCATTTTACATTAGATCCACTTTTAAATCTGTCACTAAAACATGGTCTTTGTGCCATTTGGTAATGTAGAATTCGTTAATTGCAACTGAAATACTGAACTTTGAAAGTAAAATTCTGCAGATAAAAAAAATTATAAAGAGATTAATGGCAACATTTCAGACTTTCTCCTACCTGTGTTTTTGAAGTGTGTCTCATATTGGCCCTCTCACATATGATGGAAGTCAGTATTGCATTCAGGTCTTGGTAGGTTAAGACCATCACCTTCATAGACTTGTTGGGAGCCATAACATTTTATACGATTAGGACTACATACGCATGAAAGTATCCGGGATTTCTGGAGTTGGTTCTGTGTTCCAAGAGTGAAATCCCGCTGAAATCAGTTGCAAAATTCCCATTGACTTCAGTGCGGCTAGGATTTCACCCTAAATATCTGCCCACTTAAGTCAGATTTTTTTTCTGTGAATACTTGATGTTAATGTTTTTATAAAAGAGAAGCTGTCTTAGAAGTTAATATTCCAAACAGTTTAAAGTATTTTTTAGAATTTTCAAAAATTTCTTAGTTGGATACCTCAATGCAGAGACATGGCATGTCTAGTTAGATGCCATGATATGTCGACTCAGAAATTAGGAACTATGTTTTTTTTTGGACTACCACATTATTTAATTACATGATTTAACCCGCATCCTTCCTCTAGCACAAACAGAAAATGTATACAGTATTTTAAAGGACATTTAATGTAGTCCCCCCCATCCACTTGATTGAATGCATAACAGAGGTGGGTAGAAAAATACCCAATTTATGTGCATTTTTATTATACAGCATGCCTAGAAGTGTTACGATATGACTCGATTTCTGCCAAACCATTAATTTTATTTCAAATGGTATGATAGCGCCACATAGGGAAAAGTATAAAGTGCTAAACAACTATAAAGTGCTAAATAGTAATAGTAAAGCTGCTACAGTAATCTAGAGCCCATTATAAAGACTATAGTATTATTAATTATAAAATATTCCTTCGTATTTGAATTCTGAGTCCATCATAGCATACAATCAAGCAAAGTACTTGAAAAAGATAGTTTGATGGTTTATTCTTATTAGGGAAACTGAAGTCTCTAGTCAGGACACATACTTCAATTGTCATTTAAATTCTCTATCATAGGACAACTTTAAACAACTCAATTTAACTTGTATCTTT
Source organism: Chrysemys picta bellii (assembly GCF_011386835.1). Lineage (NCBI taxonomy): Eukaryota > Metazoa > Chordata > Testudines > Emydidae > Chrysemys > Chrysemys picta. Next base: position 52,359,018 of record NC_088794.1, on the reverse strand, counting down.
TTTTTTAAAACTCCCTGATTTGTATGTAGGTGATTAATTTTAATCTGAGAAATTAACATGAAAGTTACTGTACATAAGATTGCATGGTTAGATGAATATCTCTGTTCATCCTGTCTTGTAATTTAAAAATCCATTTTTCAACAGTTTTCAAGTGCTATACAGATTGAAGTAGTTCCAAAATGAGACATTCACCGAACCATTTAATTTGTTATTTTATCTTTCTTCAACCAGGCATTTTCTTTGAATTTATTAAATTGTCCTATTACATAACAACTGCTAGTATGAAAACTGTCCGGATATTCAGATAAATGCAACGCTGAAAATGTATTTATTTTTAATAAGCACATCTCTCTGACACATAAAATGGAAAACCAATAAAAATTTTCTTGCACCTTTTCTCATGGAGAAAAAAAATGAGAGAAAGATCTCTCACTGCATTGAAAACAGGCAAAAAATAGCATAAGCCATGATAAATGATTTCTGATAAGGTTCTTCATTGTGAACCAATAAAGCTAATACAATTTCTATAATACAGTATTTCATGCTTGAAGAATGACTAATTCCATTGCAAGTATAAATGATCAGTAAGCCATGAACACCTTCGCCCCATGAGAGACATTAACATCCTTTTCAAGAGCAAAAAAGGATCACACACATACATGAATCTCCAGGGTGGAAAATATAGCTTTTTTTCCCCCCCACAGGGAATATTTTCACAGCCTGAATTTTTCATTTAAGGCATGTATATTTTGTAATAAGCAATCCCCTATTGCTCCTTCAGTAATTTCATAAAATGTTTGCCTCCCCTCCCCCCACAAAAAAATGTCGTCATAATGCATTCTGTACACATGCCATACTAGCTTTATCTTCACTGCACTGAGTGGATTGCAATTTTAGGTGGCTTCCCCTTCAGGAATCAAGAGCCTGGAATAAGCACTTTAGGGCGAAGACTGTTGATTATTTACATATACAAACACACTCAAAAACAAGTTGAGTACATTGTGATGAGAAATACAGTTTTAAAAAGTAATTTGCTTAGTTGTCAAGTCAGTATAAGGGTAGATGTGAACATTTTCTAGAATGATTTTCACCTACAGTCACAGACAATATTGTCAGGTGGTTACACACTTTCTAAACTAGCACAATCCTAAACAGACCAAACACCAGCAATACAATGGGGAGGCACTGTGAACTAGTGAATAGGACACTGAACTGAGAGGCAGGAAACCTGGAAATAAAACCCAGGTATACCATTGACCTGCTGTGTGACCTTGCAAGTCATTTTACCTCTGTGATTCTATTTTCACTCAGGTCCTTTTCTTGTCAATTTAGAAGGCAAATTATTCAGGGCAGGAACAGTCTATGTGTCTATACAGAGCCTAGCACAATGGAGATCTAGTCTGGGATCTGCATTCCAGGTATTACTGTGATCCTGTTACTATTACTAATGGGCTTGATTCCATTTACATTGGTGCAAATCAGAGTAATTCCATTAATGTCAATGGATTAGACAGGTGTGAGATCACAACAAAATCCAATTGCCTTTGCGAAACATCACTACGTAAGAGAAAATAAAAACACTCTGTGAACTAGAGCTGTGGCACAATTACCTCTTTCTGGTATGGAATGTTCCTGATATTCTACAAATTGACATTGGCACACAGAGCTGGCCAAAACTTGGAACTTCCGGTTCATGGGAAATTTAAAAAATTTCTTCAACTAAAGATTTTTTTTTAAATATCATTTTGGAAACACTGACACATGGCGCTCCAAACCCTGCCTGGGCTTGGGTGAAAGTTCATTGAACCCAATATCGGGCACTAACCCAAGGAGTCTGACAGAGGTATGCTTCCTTCAGTGTCTCTGAATTCTAACTGATCAACATTGCATAACATGGACCAGCGTAACTGGTTCTTGTCAGAGCCTGTTAAAGGTATAGTTTTCCAGAGAGATATCTTTGCGAAACATTTCAGGTTTGGCATTTTGAATCAGCTCTGCTGGCAAACTAACTTCAGCATAACCAAACGCAAAGAAAATCAGAAACCACACAATGCAAAATATATGACCATTAATCTCCATTGCATAATGGGAGAAACGATAGAATATTTTGCCATAGATGGTCCCCTGTAATGGTGTTGGTACGGCCATGTGTTTTTTCCTGTAAAGAACCCTTCAGTGCTAACAATTAAGTACAAATAAGAGAGAGTATTTTCTACATTAATGCCAGAGCAAAAGCCCTGTTGCCATAGTGGTACTGTAGAGGGGGAAGGATGGAGGGGGACAGATTGCTTCAGAAGGGTGCAGTTACTCCGTTGCTTACAGAACGTTCTATTAGTAAGGACTCAGATAGTATCCCATCAGGCCCCTTCTCTGAAAAGATGCAAGAAAATGTTGGGGAGGAGGAACCAGCAGCAGGGTGCCCATGACACAGCTGGTCTCCTGGGAAGTATTCCCTTGTAGAAAGAATTGAGTTAGTTGTTTTGGGTTTCCTCTGGATCTAACAACACAGGAGAAGCTTGTAGTGCTTGTTTAATGCTAGGAGATTCTGCATTAATTATGGGAGTTGAGAGTGTATAGCTGCTCCCCCACTTCATGAAGGGGCAGAAACCTGCCGCCTCATTCTGATACCATTCTATGTTTGCTCTGTTTCTTTATTTTGCCTTTTCTTCTGATTTTTCAGGTTAGTTGTGTGGTGTGTGTGCCGCTATTCCCATTGCAGAATGGAGAAGCCAAGCAGTTCATCTACCATCAGCCCTTTGGCAGAAGCAGCGCTGTGAAGACATGAAGTTCCTTTTTGCTCTCATCTTGAAAAAAGACTGGTACAAGGCAGGAATCACAGTGAATGGAGATCAGTGGAAACTAGTGCAATCATTTGGTGGCACAATTGACTCCTTTTGCCTCTCCTTTTTAGCTTTTTTTGGCATGGTAATATTAGAGTAAAGGCAATGCCTAAATACAAATATGTAAGAAGTCTATTCTTATAGTTCCATATTATAGGTAGTAACTAAGGACCCAATCCTGTATGACTTTATTGTCATCAATGGCAGATCAGTCTTATAACTACAGTATAGCTCCATATGAAGAAACCAATCATCTTCCATTTCTTACACACTGACTTCCTTTGAAGTTTTACCTGTGATCAAGTTGCCAGTCCATTCTGCAATGCATTTACAGACAAAATTTTCATGGAAGTCAATATATAAGGAATGCAGGACAGTTTGGTCCTTCATTGTGAAGAATAAACTCAACATCAGAGCTTGAAAATTAGGGCAATGTTTTGAAGACATGTTGCATTTGTACAAAACAGAGCTAAGGGATGCATATATACACTTCCTAAATTAGGCCCAGTTACTGCCCTCACAGAATTTAAGCAAACCTTATTAACTTTCATTGTATACAAAGTTTCAAAAATTCTTAAGGACACGTCAGAATTTAATCTTTGGAAATGAGCAATGGGCAAATACCTATTTCCTCAAAACACAGATCACATTTAGTGACATTTCCAGATACTGTTATCCTGTCAGATATTGTTCCTCAGTGGAAAAGCAGAGCACTGTTCAGTAAATGCTAATATATTTATTTAGCATTTTCAGGTAATGACTTGCTTACATAAATTCAATAACTTGTGGAAATGTTATAGGATTTCAAAGAGATGCAGGAGAGAAAAAAACCTATTAGGCCATCTATAACCTATTGTTGCCAGTGCAGACTTATTCCCTGTTGTACATTTAGTAGTGTTTTGTCTGTTTTAATTTTAAATGACCCAAGCAATGGGGATTCCACTGCTTCTCTTGGGTGATCATTACACTGCTTAATAAATCTTGTTATATACACAATAGAGGTAAGCTGACTGCTACTGCCAGAATGGGAATCTTGGCCATTTGACTGGCATAGTCTGATGGAACACAATTAAAGATAGATGAGTGACAGCCTGCTTGTTAGGTTTGGTGAGCATGAGGAGCACAGGATTTTGCATAAATGTAATGCCTGAAGCATCAAAAATGAAACACAAGCACAAACATCCAGTTAGTAGGCTTAAAAAAAAAAAACATACAGAATGAATAGTACTTAACTTCTATTAGGGACAATGTAAAGATAAGCAATTTTGAAAAATTATTCAAAATAAGGCCACAATGGAGCAGTAAAAATATAAAAAGAGGATAAGGACCAATTCATGGGTTAGGTTACAGTTACTTAGTTGAGTAATTTTATAATTATGTATTGTAATGCCAGCTGAAGAGTGGCTCCTGCAGTAAAGGCAAGCAGCTCTATCTTTAGAATCAGTCTCTCCACTCTCCCCCCCCCCGTCTCAATTTTTGTTTGTTTGTTCTATGTTCCTCATGATTAAAATGTCTACCCATCAAAGATAAAGTGAAACTGTGAACAAATTATTGGTATTCAAATGAAACAGGCTTTTAACTTTGTTTTCTTGCATATCAATACAATGAAAGACAGACATTTTAAATATATACAGCTTTTAAAAAAAAATTAATCAAGATATCAACCCTCCACAGGTGCATAAAATATTGTTACGTTGGTATTTAAACCTTGTGTGGGGTTTCAACTGTTGAAAGCAAATAGTTTAAAAATAAGTTCTGGCTGTTAATTATGAAGCAGGACACATCTTTAAACTTTATCATTTCATTTTTGTAACATTCAAAGTCATTAGCAATTTTTTCTTCTGAGCTCTTTCTTTCTCTTAGCACATGGAAAGCATTTCATAGCAGTAATTACAAACTTGGGAAAGCCAAGGTTACTGTTAACATCAGAAAGGGTGGTTTCTACACGTATGCCATGGTTTAACTGAACTGTAATTTAACTACAGTTAATGATAACTGCCCAAGACAGCAAACATTACTGAGGTCTGAACATTATTGTGTACAATTTCTTTTCCTCCAATTTGTACTGGATGGCCATCATAATTTCTCTATATGCACGGAAAATAAAATTCAAAAACAAACAAAAATAATATACCACAAAGTAAAAAAAAGTAAAAAAAAAAAACCCACCCCACACTAAATTAAAAAGTTCATCATGCCAGGTATTTAATCAAAGTCAAAATGAATATTTATGTGCTAAAACTCCTTATCATATGCTCTGCATAGCTTGGATTCTTGTCAGCTATCAGTGGCTGTACCTTCCCCTTCAAACCACAATGAGTGGATGGTTATTGGAAAGACAACAAAGACCACTTGAAAACGAGATCAGGCTTCACAAATTGGAGTGTGTTCTGAGCTGTTCCAAGTACCAGTTGAGGACTCTTGGAAATTGTAAGGAAGTGGCCCATTCCCTCTTTATGGCAGGTGTGGCATATGGCAAATGCATTAGCTCAGTGGTTCTGAAACTTTTTTACTGATGACCCCTTTCATATAGCAAGCCTCTGAGTGCGACCCCCCCTTATAAATTAAAAACACTTTTTGATATATTTAATACTGCGGCAGTATAAATGCTGGCGGCAAAGTGGGCTTGTGGTGAGGCTGACAGCTCGCAACCCCCCATGTAATAACCTTGCGATCCCCTGAGAAATCCCAACCCCCAGTTTGAGAACCCCTGCAAGCTGATTTGCTCAATCCCATGGACACTCCTTGCAAAGTTATGGAGTACTCAGTAAAAAGTTGGCAGCTATGACACTAGCACAGCTAACAATGTGCTATTATACATGTATACATGCATAAGTCATGCCACTTGCATAGATCTAGTGTCCTTGAAATTTAACTGTAGTTCTAAAAGGCACAGAGTATCGTCTGAGATTTACTGGAATACAAGCACAGGTACTTAGGCTGTAAAACTCAGAATGAAACCAGAAATGGGTTCAGATATTTTCATAGTTGTCCCACACACCAAAGTAAGTAACAGAAGGGAGAGTGGTGTAAAAAAAGATTACTTAAGTAAATGATTCTCACATTCTAATAGCAATGATTTACTAAAAATAAACACTGATTTTGCTGCAGATCCCTAAGTGGCCCCCTCAAGGATTGAACTCACAACCCTGGGTTTAGCAGGCCAATGCTCAAACCACTAAACGACAAACATTAAGGGTATTTTCCCAAGAGAAAAAAAATGTAGAGAATAGGAATTTGGTAGCATTTCCTCTACCTGCATGCAGTGACTTCTATGATTCAGAAGCCACCAAAACCCTGCCAAAACAGCTGTGTATCTGTGACATTTAGGCCTTGTACGTGATATATAGCTAGTTAACACAGTTATTTGGAACCAAATATTCCCATGTTTGTTGTTCTTCAGATTACATTTTGTGACAGACCCAGACCAGTGGTACAGGAGTCTGGTAGAGGGCAAATATACTGGTTACTGGATGAGTAGTTTTCTGTTTCCTGAGTGACCAGAGAAGGGGCTGCACTAGAGTAATCAGGAACCTGCTAGAACCAGTTAAGGCAGGCAGGCTAATTAAGACATCTGGAGCCAATTAAGAAGAAGCTGCTAGAATCAATTAAGGCAGTCTAATCAGGGCACCTGGGTTTTAAAAGGAGCTCACTTCAGTTTATAGTGTGAGAGGAGCTGAGAGTAAGAGGCATAAGGAGCTGAGAGGAAGTGCTGCTGGAGGACTGAGGAGCACAAGCGTTATCAGACACCAGGAGGAAGGTCCTGTGGTGAGAATAAGGAAGGTGTTTGGAGGAGGCCATGGGGAAGTAGCCCAGGGAGTTGTAGCTGTCATGCAGCTGTTACAGGAGGCACTATAGACAGCTGCAGTCTACAGGGCCCTGGTCTGGAACCTGGAGTAGAGGGCGGGCCCCAAACCTCCCAATTGACCTGGACTGTGGGTTCTTCCAGAGGGGAAGGTCTCTGGGCTATTCCCCAACCCACATGGTGAATCTCTGAGGCAAGAAAATCTGCCAATAAGCGCAGGACCCACCAAGATAGAGGAGGAACTTTGTCACGATTTGTTATGTAAAGAGCAAAAGAAAAATATCATCATTCACATTTTTGTTTAACAAATGCATATGAAGCCTGGGACTGAAATAGGTTTCCTTGCAGAACTCTCTCCATTCTGGTTTTGTATGCATAGTGCCTTTCTATTTTATGGTTGCTCAGAAAAGTTGGCACTGATTATAGTTAAAATGTATATGGGCTTTGCTCACAGATATATGAAAAAGATAGGTCACCTCTGAGGCCTAGCAACCTTTACAATTCTCCTTTTTAAAATATACATTGCAAGTGCATGTATCATGGTAAGTGTTAAGTAGAATGCTATTTATTCCAGTTTGTATCCCCCTAGGGAGGTTAGCTTTGGAATAAATCCACACAATATCTGTTATGAAAAATGATACGTTTGCTGTAATAGTGGTTAATTTCAGAAGAGATGTAGTCATTCTGTGGTTTTCCAAGTCTGACTGGTTCTAAAGCAGTAAGTTTCTTTGGAAGATATGAAGAGTAACTGCTATTTGGATGTTACAGATCCTACTATTTAGGTGATTTATTTGAAGCATAGGCTTTGTCTAACTTCCTCCAGTAGCCACCATTCAAATGTTGACTTTTAACATCTGTAAGTAATGTGACCTCATAGTAACTAACCCAAAAAATAACAGACTGAAGGTTCTGGTGGTGGATGGTCAGAATCATGGACCCTTTGTTGGAGGGAATACAGCCATATGAGCCATGGATCTCATCAGGTGCAGCGTAAGAATTTTATAGCTGCAATGCAAAAAGAAGGGCGAGTCCCATGGACAATGGAGACAATTTAAAAAAGCATATGGGGATGCTTCCAAAGGCAGTGGGTGCCTCGAAGGAAGGCTGCAACTGGAAACCACAGTGGAACCTGTGTGGTCACCATAAAGGAAAATTCCAGTGTCACTACACAATATAGTACACAAGAAGCTCACAGCCATGCAGAGCAGGAGTATCACAGCACATGTAGAGGCCAGTACAACTTGTGTAAGCAGCATCGTAATGGTAAAGAAACCGTCAGCCAAATTACGTATCTGCATAGACCCAAAGCCACTCAACTTGGCATTGAAAAGATGCAACTATCCATTGCCCACAACTGATGACATGTAGCCAGAATTTTCCAAAGCCAAAATCTTTATAATCTGTGATGTGAGGAATGAGTTTTGGGACATAAGCTTGGATAAAGAGGCCAGAGTACTGACAATCTTTGCAACACCATTTGGCCCTTAAAGGTGGCTGTGAATGCCAATGGGCATAAGTCCAGACCAGAGGTGTTCAAGAAAACTCACCAAAGTGCTGGAAAGAGTCCCTGGGGTGAAAATAATTGCGGGTGATATCCTCATTGTGGATGAAGGGAGCAAAGGTACAGAAGCTGAATAAGATCGTGACAGAAAATTGCAAGTTTTCCTACAGGGATGCAGGGACGAGAACATAAAAGAGAACCCAGAAAAAATGGGATTCCAGCATTGGACATATGTTTAATCAGAGGAACTGAAATCAGATCCCAGCAAGATCAAGGCAGTCAGAGATATAAAGATATACCAGCTCTAGTGGATGTGAAAGGGGCACACAGCACTTCATAGGAATGATAAGTTTTCTGTTCAAGTTCTGTTCACACCTGCCTGCAGTAGAGGAATCCATATATCAGCTCACATGGCAGAATGTTGAATGGGACTGCGCAAGTTCCCAACAGCAAGCATGTGACATGCTGAAGCAAATAGGGTGACCAGACAGCAAGTGTGAAAAATCGGGACAGGGGGTAGGGGGTATTAAGAGCCCATATTAGAAAAAGCCAGGAAAACCGCCGACACTCCAATGTGATACATTAGAGAAAAGATTGGGTGTGGAACTTTTGCTGGAGCAGCTGGTCACTTATGCCAGCAAAGCCCCGTTTGGGCTTACCTCTGTTCAGTCCCTAATAAGAGATTTTGGCTGTAGAGCAATTTCATCAGTACACCTATGGCCCACCAGTAATAGTGCAATCAGAACACAAACCCCTAGAGATCCAAAGAGAGTGCAGTGCATGACCATGTGCCTCCAGCGCTACCAGGCAGAGATCAGATATTGTCCAGGACAGCTATTGGTGTTAGCTGACTCCCTGAACAGGACACATGTACCCAGCTTCAGTGAGTTAGGGGAAGGGAATCAGGAAACAGTGCATCATGTTGATGGATTCAATTTTCAACAGTGAAGCTGATGGAAATCAAAGAAGCGACGGGAAAGGCCATCCAACTACAGGCAGTCAAGAGAGTGATACAGACAAGGTGTCCAGAAAACAAACGCCAAGTATAGGGTGACCAGATCGCAAGAGTGAAATATCAGGACACATTGGGCAAGCCGGGGTGGGGGGTGGGGGTGGGGTTGGGGGAGGGAGACACAGGTGCACAGCCCCGACCAGAGCCAGAGGTACACTGGTCTGCCTGGCCCTGTGCTACCAGCGTGCCCCTTCCTGTTGGGGGTGGGCCCATGCTGCGCCACACAGCTCCCCTGCCCAGCGCACCCTGGATCCACTATGCCCAGAGCCCCCCTACAACCATTCCACCACAAATGCACAGTGCTGTGCACACACACCCCACCCAACGCCCCCTGCCCACAGCCCCACCACAGCTGCCCAGCACCCCACACAGAATCCCCCACTCACTAGTTTCCCAATACACACAGATTTCCCCTCCCTCCCTTCTTTCCTTCCTTCCTCCCAGTGCCCTTCCCCACAGCCCCACCACCACAACTACACAATGCTCCACACAGACCTGCACTGCCCAGTGCCCTGACACACACAGATCTCCCCCACTGTCTAGCACCCCAAAACAAAGAAACCTCCCCCACTGCCCAGCGCCCTCCACACCCTCCCAGCCCCGCGCCCCACCACACCTCCCAGACACTCACTCCATTGCACCCTGACCCCTTCCCTGGCCGCACTCACCAGCCCTGCTGGGAGGTCTCTGGCTCCTAGGGTGAGAGCAGCGAGGGGAGTCTCCAGACTCTCTACGTGCTGCGCCAGTCACAAGTGCGAGCTCCGTGGCTCCCATTGGCCGGGAAAAGTGCCAATGGGAGCTGCTGGAGCTGCAGAGCGGGGCTTCCAGGCACCGGCAGCACGCAGAAACCAGGCACTAGAGTATGGCAGGTCAGCTAAGGACCTACCAGCCCTGAAGGCCAGCATTCCTGTGAGAATCTGGCCATTGGAGAGACACCAGAAGGAGTGGAGTAAAGGAGTCAGGAGTGCAGTGACACCCAGGTCATATGAAGTGACTATGCAATAGGGGCAAGTGATCTGAAGTAATAGGGAGACACTTATGAGCTGGCAGACATAACACCCAGAGAGCCTACAGAGATTCTCACAGAATAGAGAGGCAGAGAACCACCTGGAGGCCAGGGAGGAAACTCCACAAAGAGATAGCTAGACTTGGTGACAGGGGAACAAAGAGAAGCCATTCCCAGGGTGGTTGCCTGTTGAGAAGACCAAACTATGTCCAAACCTATGTAACCATCTGATCTCAACATGGCTATGTGCTAGCAACCTTTGGCTGAAGCAACATGAAGTGGGGGCCTGGGCATCAATTATTTGTTTTTAATGTTTATATTATTTTTTTGTAAAATAAGAAAGTAGTGTAATGATCAGTGGACTGGAATCAAAGGGACTATCTTCCCTGCTATTGATAGGACACCAGGAGCAGTTAGGCTAGAAGCAACTCATCTTAACTTGCTTTCATATTCACTGTTGTGACTGAAACAGTTCAGACATGGATTTGACACCAGTAGAGCAAGGGACTCAAACCTGCTTCTCTCACTTTGCAGATGAGTACCCTAACCATTTGGTTGTTCTGGGGTGTGTGCTCTCTTCCGCTGAACAATTTTGAAAGGTCTTGGTTTCATTCTGATGTAGAACAAAACCAAATTCTGAAACCTCAAAATTTGTCACAAAACAGAGTCCTTGTTTTCCAGCCAGCCTTACTCAGCATGAGATATTGCACTATTTTGAGCTCTGTCTAGTTTCCAGGTTGAAATATGATTGGTAGTGAACAAAAGTCATTGCATCTAAGTACAGGTTTATGTGAAACTGGTTAGTGGTTCCTTGAGGAACAGTGTTAGCATAAAAAATGGCATTAATTAGCATGTTCATTTGCAGTCCTAGTAAAGAACTGAAGGATTGTGAGTATGGAAACAGAATTAACTTCTCAACCCTGGAAGAGGTCCCTCTAATTATGAGATTGCCCTATCTGTGTGCCTCAATGTGGAGAAGCTTGCACTGCTGCTCTGAGTCATGCATGTTCTTGTGGACAGAGATTTTCTTTTTTCCAGGTCTGTCAATCCAATATATTTCATGAGCAATATAATTGTCAAAATTGAGGGGTGAGTTACAGAAGTTTTTCACGTGTGAACTGCATGTTTCGCTCTGTTCTGGAATAACAGCATGGGAGAATGAATAGCTAACAATTATTCATGTAGGTTCCCAAACTTTTACATTTGAGTGACTAACTGGCCCCTTCTTGATTTCAAATGAAGTAGTAGCTAAGAGGTTAGGAAAGTTAGTTGTTTTCCAGTGGTTTTATCACAAACTCACTAAAAAGTTGATTAAAAGTTGATAATTTCATGGTTGGGTAGACAAAATTCCAATCTATGCAAGAAAACTTCATTATCAAAGCATTCCATTATGTCTGTATTCTACTTATGGGTTTTCTGCAGGCTGTTGGTCTAGTTCCAGATTTCTTTTTTGCATTATGTTGACATTGTACTTCAGGATAGATGGATTTTGCCTGGCAAAGTTGTCTAGTAAGTACTTCTGTAAGGTGTGACACCACAGTTTGAAAGTGTTTGAAAAATGAGATGGGTTTCATTCTATGAACCTGGCAACCTTTCAGCTATCATTCAGGATGGAAGGTAAATCACTGTTCCCTCTGCACTGTACCTGTTATAAATTTTCTTCTTTCCATTTTCTTGTCTACCAGAAACAACATCTCTAGAAACAAATATCTTTAGACAGCCAAAAGTCCCATTAAACTAGCAGGACTTGCTCCAAGTTAACCTTCTGCACTTTTCTTTCCCATCCCTTGGGGTTTCTACAACATAATTTAGAACTATTTAATGTGTATTCTATTTCTGTAAAGCAACATATGTTCCTTTCTGTTAATTCTTTGGTTTGCAGCTCACACCCCCAATATACTAATGTTTCCTTACTATTGGTGTCATATTATTCTGTACCAGATACGGAGTGGTCACAGAACTTGCTTATACACCTGATATGCTTGTGATGAGATCCTTTAATGCTTTGCCATGTATGGCTAAGGATCCACGAAAGCTTATGCTCTAATAAATTTGTTAGTCTCTAAGGTGCCACAAGTACTCCTATTCTTCTTTTCGCGGATACAGACTAACACGGCTGCTACTCTGAAACCTGACATTTTAAATAATGTATTTTACACACAGTGCCAACTAGTGGCTGAATGGTGTAATACAGGTTAGCATTCCAATACATCTTCCCCTTTAAGCTCTACCTTCCTATCATTTATACTATTATGCTGTCTTTGAAGTTCAGTATGTATCAGTCTCTTAAGTGTATCTACAGTGTACTGATTTTCTAATTACACAACCCGTATGCATAACAACTTGTTCATCTTGCTGCCTATTAGTTTCAAATGCTGGCAGTGGTAGGTTTGGAATCCTCGAGTTGTCACCTTTTTCGGCATCTGCCATATGTAGAGTTCGCTCTGATTGTTCTTTCTGAGGAACAAACTGTAGATGTTGATAGTTTCTGTTGAACTTTCCATTGTCTGCCTCGATCACCTATGATCTGGGCACTAAATTCTTTTTCTTTATGGCAGCTAGAGTTTTCAATCCTTTTTCTCCATCCTATTTGACATGAACATGGTCACCAGGTTCTAGAACTGGCAGTTCTCTAACTAAATGACATTTGTTGTTGCAATAATAAGTCACCTAGATCATAGCTGCTTGCATCTGCGCTGACCTTGTGAGTTTGTTCATATCAGAGTACTTGAGAACTGGAGCTGTGGAGATAATTTCTTTTTAAAGGTAATTTCTTGATTTGGTCCCCATAGTTAAGATGTGTTGGACTTGAACAATTCATTCAGTGGTTTTGTCACTGTAGAAAGGTTTTGTAAGTATCGACCAAGGTAATTTGCCATCCCCAGTACGCATCTCAGTTTTGGTAGGTCGGTACATTCAATTCTTGAATTTATTTTACTTTCTCATTCCATTGTCTGTCCCAAAAACTCAATTTGGGGTAGGCAGAAAATGCATTTTTCCTTTTTTTTTTAAGCTTCAGTCCAGACTGATTGATTAGGCTTAAGACTTTGCTGAGGGTTTTGAGGTACTCTTCCACAGCAGATGCATATATCAGAATATCGTCCATAAAAACTACAACTCCATTTGTGTTCATAAACAGTTCTGCCATCCTTCTTTGGAAAGTTTCAGGTGCACTGATAATCCCAAAAGGTAATCTTGAAAGCAAAATCTCCCAAAGGGTGTGATTAAATGTAGTCATTTTATCACTTTCTGTGGCTAAAAGAATTTGAAAGAATCTCCTTGAAGCAACCAGCTTGGGGAGTACTGTAGCTCCTTTCACCTTGGGGAGGAAGTCATCCAGTGTTTGGAGGATATATTTTTCTCTCTCAACTTCTTCATTAAGTCTTTTAAGATCCACACAGATGCATATTTTCCCATTTTTCTTTATAGCTCCTGTAATTGGGGGCATCATGTTGTTGGCTCGGAGATTTTCTCAATTATGCCAATCTGCTCCATTCTCTTTAACTCAGTTTGTACTTTATGAAGTAATGGGCTAGAAATCCTGTGACGTGTGTGTACACAATATGGTTCAGCATTGTCTTAAGGTTATTTGTACTGTAACCCTTTTCAGAAATCCAATATCTCTAAATATTCCACTGAGTTCTTCCAGCTTTCTCACTAGGCCCATCATGGCTGCCAGTCTGCGGCTGAGAAGGTTGTTTGTCTGTGGTCTTTTGATCACATAAACTCTCAATACATAGCTTTTGTCTTTGTAAGTTGTTTCTGTGGTAAACTGGCTAATACAGTTTAAAATACCTCCAGGACTAGCCAGAGCTGTTTTAGGTGACTTCAGCTCTGGGAGAAGTTAAAGGTGATGGTAAGTCCTTTCTGAGATGACTGTGATGACAGCTCCTGAGTCAATTTTAAAGTCAGTCGTCTTTTCATGAATATTCAGTTTTACTCTCCAGACAGGCTCTATGTCATCGAAAGTGATAGATCCCAGAAACATAGCTCTTGATTGTCAGTAATATTAGTCAACTCCCTGACTGATTTGGTGCGGCAAATAGCAGCCAAATGTCCCTATTCCATGCATTTATTACACCGTGTGCCTCTGGGTGAACGTGCATCATTTCTGGATATTTGACTTTTCCCCCACCCCGTGCATGTAGGCTGGAATTTGTCCCTCTTAGACTGGGTGTTCTCTGTCCTTGCCTTCGGGGTCTTATGATAATGACTTTTAACACTCAAGTGTCTGTCTGAATTTTCTAAGCTAATTTCTGGTTTGTCAAGTTTCTGTAGGTTTTGCTGTTGCACCAGCTCAGGCACTATTGTTGTTTGAATAGCTGTGGCTTGAGTTTAGGGTGACCAGATGTCCCGATTTTATAGGGACAGTCCCGATATTTGGGGCTTTTTCTTACATAGGCTCCTATTACCCCCTCACCCCATCCTGATTGTTCACACTTGCTGTCTGGTCACCCTACTTGGGTTAAATCTCTTCAGTTGTAGCTTCTGTGAAAGATTTTTATCTGTTAACCCAATAACCAGCCTGTCTCTGATATTTTCATGTTTTGCATTCTCAAAATCAGTTTTCAGGCAATGTGTGCAGAGCTCTTATAAAACATTCAACATTTTCCCCTCGTTCTTGAATTCTCTGGTGAAAACATGCTCTTTCATAAAACACATTTCTCTGGGGTATAAAATATGCATCAAACATAGCAACAACTCTTTCATAATCATCTTTGTGACTGTCTTCAGTAAAGTCAAATGATTTAAAGATATGCTCTGCTTGCTTCCCCATAGCATAAATTAAAGATACCCGGATAACTCGAGTTTTTATGTAGTTTGTCTGCAATTCAAAATCTTGTAAAATACTGCTTCCAGTCTGTCCATTGAAGTTCTCTGGAGCATTGAAGAGTGGCATGTTGATGAGATCCTGTGACCTTTTTTGCTTTGTTCCTTCTGTCTGTAAAACTTTGTTGCTGTTTTCTTTCTGTTTCTGTTCTTAGTTTACTCCTGACACCATGTCATGTTCTTCTGTACCAGATAGGGACTGGTCACAGAGCTTGCTTATACACACCTGATGTGTTCCTCATAAGATCCTTTTATGCTCTGCCATATTCATTTTTAAATTCGGTATTTTACACACAGTACCACCTAGAGGCTCAATGGTGTAGAACAGTTTAGGACACTATTAAAATTGGCCTCTTAATGTACCATTTTCATTATTACACTCTGACTACTACCACCAGTTTTATTTTATTCTTTATTGTTTCAGATTTCCAGGAAGGTTAGTAGTGTGGTCTTTAAAATTTTCCAGTTTTTGATATAAAACGATTAGGTAAATAAATACACTGTCAAGGTACTTTCCTTTGCAAGTTAAGGAGCTTTAGTGTTATCTCAGGACTTGGCGTATGGCACTGCACAGGTAATATGCATAATTTGAGATTTTAAGAAACAAATTAATCAGTGCTGAGAGGCTGATGGCAAAACATATTTTTAAAATGTTTAATTTTCTACACTAAAGACACCTTAGTTGGTAAGTAATTTTTAAGTTGCTTCAATCTTTAAACTGTGCTTTAAAGCTTCAGAAATGTGCAGCATTGACATATTTGTCTGCAGGTTTTTAAACTTTTGCCAAGCTTTTTGCATATTTATTAGTTTGAGATGTATATTTATTGTTGCTGTTGGTATAAACCCTCTGCATCTGATATTCATGTTTCCACTCTGGGGTGGAAAAATCCCAGATAAATGTCTAATCAGTCATGTGTCACGCTGGGTAATATGTTAAGGTGGACCAAATTTACTGGTTTCCATAAGTTCAAGTCCCTCCCTCTTAATTCATAGATTCTAGGACTGGAAGGGACCTCGAGAGGTCATCGAGTCCAGTCCCCTGCCCGCATGGCAGGACCAAATACTGTCTAGACCATCCCTGATAGACATTTAATTAATGACCAGGATAACAGTAGGAGCTCTACCATACAACTATTGCATAACTATTTGACTTGCCTTGTGAACCAAAGTGCAGCATTTTTTTGAGTATGTGTTTTTATTAGTCCCTTACTGCAAGTTAAAGAGCAGAGCTGTGAACCTTTGTGGAGTGCACAATGAATTTAGCCTTAACATTTCCAATGTGAGGTCTCTGAGCTGGAGCTGGTTTTGCTTTTTCAGTGTTAGATTTAAACTTTATAGTGATATAAAATGAGGGGGGAAAGGACAATAATACTGTTTTGTATAAAAATACATTCTGACTCTCAGAATGTCCTTCACCTATTTTATCTTTGGGACTTGAATATTATTCTTTTTACGCTGTGCACCTGCAAAGCCAGAGGGTATAGGGCATCCATTATCCAGGTTTGTATATTAATTTTCTTAGTATTTCACTAATGAGTTCCATTTTATATATATATATATATATATATATATATTGTGTGTGTGTGTAATGTTGCACTCCATGTTTTTATAAAAATATGTTTATAAGTGTAGATATAATGTAACTGGAATATGTTTTATGCAAAAGGTCTCTTATAAGGTATCATTACAAAGCTTATAATCTACTGAGTGTGGTCATCCTATTTGTATGAAGGTAGCGTTCTTGTATCTGAAACTAGGAATATGAAATATAACTCTGAGGTCCTATTGTAATTATGCAAGTATGGGCCATTAATGGTGGTTTGGAATCTTGATGGCTCCCATTAACCAGGATAATTGGTTATAAATGGCTCTGTTTATTTGTAAGCCTTCCTGTATATCTGGGTGCCAGCGAGTGGGTAATGAAGTCTCACAGGACATGTGATCATGTCATCTGAACTGGAATCCATCTTTAACCTGGTGCTTTTCCATTTAGAAGAAAGGGGGGAACCCAGAGGGGGACAAAGGATTCCTGCCTGTGCCAAAGATATATAAGGGGGTAGAACAGAACAAAGGGGGCTGTAGTCATGAGAAATCCCCTTTGTTACCACCTGAGCTGGAACTAACAAGAACTGTATCAAGGGAAATGATTGGGCCCAGACTAAGGAGGAGTCTAGTCTGTGAAAGAAGCTTATTGGAACATCTCTGAGGGTGAGATTTACCTGTATTCAGTTTCTTCATGTATTAGGCTTAGACTTGCATGTTTTTGCTTTATTTTACTTGGTGACTTACTTTGTTCTGTCTGTTATTACTTGGAACCACTTAAATCCTACTTTTTATACTTAATAAAATCACTTTTGTTTATTAATTAACCCAGAGTCAGTGATGACTATCTGGGGGAGCAAACAGCTGTGCATATCTCTCTATCAGTGTTATAGAGGGTGGACAATTTATGAGTTTACCCTGTATAAGCTTTATACATAGTAAAACTGATTTATTTGGGGTTTGGATCCCATTGGGAGCTGGGTGTCTGGGTGCTGGAGACAGGAACACTTCTTAATCTTTTTCCAGTTAAGTCTACATTTTTGGGAGTGTGATTCAGACTTTGGGTCTGTGTTGCAGCAGGCTTGCATGTCTGGCTGAACAAGGCAGGGTTCTGGAGGCCCAAACTGGAAGAGAAAACTGGCTCAGAGGTAGTCTCATCACATCAGGTAACAGTCCCAAGGGGGTCTCTGTGACCGAACCCATCACTGTGTGTGTGTGTGTGTGTGTGTGTGTATAGTGAGTGTGAGAGAGAGGCAGGGGGTGGGGTGAGGAGGGAAGACAACACTGCAATTAGACACCCGCAGCTAGCTCGTGCCAGCTGACTTGGATTTATGGGGCTTGGGCTAAGGGGCTGCTTAATTTCAGTGTAGACTTCTGGGCTCAGGCTGGAACCCAACTTCTGGGACCCTCCCACCTAACAGGATCCTAGATCCTGGGCTCAAGCCCAACCCCAAGCCTGAACATCTATACCACAGTTAAACAGACTCTTAACCCAAGCCCAGGTCAGCTGGCACAGACCAGCCATGGGTTTTTAATTGCAGTGTAGACATACCCAGAGTGAGAAAAAGGACTCAGTTACCTCTTGAGTGCACGGAACTGTACTTAGCAGCTCCTCAAAGAATTTTAATCGCTCAATGGTGGATTTATACATTCTCCTACCTAAAGTAGGAGTAGTGGTTAGCAAGACTTGGCTACAATTCCATTGAGGCAATCCAGGGTATATCTACACTGCAGTTAGACACCCACAGCTGACTCAGGCTGTGGGGTTGTTTCACTGCAATGTAGACTTCTGGGCTTGGGCTACAGCCCAGGCTCTAAGACCCTGCGAGGTGCAAGGGTCCCAGAACTCAGGCTGCAGCCCAAGCCTGGAAGTCTACCCTGCAATGAAACTGCTCCACACAGCCCAAGCCCCATGCGCCCAAGTCAGTTGACACAGGCCAGTGTTTAACTGCAGTGTAGATATACTCCTAGTGATCTTAGATTCGATTTTGAAAAATGGCTTCTAATTTTGCATCCCCAAGTTTCTCATGATCAAATGTGTGTTCCAAGGGAATACTGAAAAAAATTGCTTCATAGGCTTTTGTGATTATCGCTAGCACTATGAGGTGAAATATTTACCCTTTTTCACTATGCTCTTTCTTCTGTGTAATGCATTGCTGCAAGGTATACATCCATATATTGCTTAAAGTCATGAAGATATTGTCTGGATTAAAATTGCAACTGGAGTCTAATACACACTTGTCTCCAACAGCTGGATATGGGTAAAGAATGCCAATTTTCCCTCCTAACCTAATATCAGAAATGTTGAGAGGCCTGAGATTTCACAGGTGGTGTCATGTGACATGATGTGATTAAGTTTGTTAAAACCTTTGTAGAAACCAAGAATGGGCATTACAGTTTCGAAGGTCAGGTGAAGTAGTTTATATCTGATTAGCTTTTTATCAGGAGATAGTGTCAGCTCTGGAAAGTAGTAGGCTGTTTGTACACTTTATTCTGCCCAGATAATCCAATATTTGTCCTCAGATGAATCTAGTATATAAAATACATTGAAAGTATACAAGGTGTTATATGTTTTAACATAAGGACAATTCAGTGCATGCTTCCTCTGTTTCTTTGTATATATAACAGGGACATTTTGCACATGAGCCTCAGGAAGAGCGACTTTATGCTCATGGCAGATTTAACTAACAATAATCCCAAAGGACTGTTCCAGCAGCTGGGGATTCTTAAAGAGCAGAGTGATTCCAGCCAGGCCCCTTTCCCAAGCATGTGCCCTTTGCTGGGGAGTGTTATATTGGTGAGTCCTCAGCTGGTTGGGTAAACCAGTTTTATGCTGACACAGATTGGGGTCAAGGATCTGTCTCTTAATTGGTATGTGATGTGTGTCTCTGTGTGTGGGTACATACACCGCAAATCCTAGGAATATCATTGAAATAAATTACTGTAATCATAGGGCTGGATAAGGTATGCATTAACAATTTACGTTTTTTGCATACCTGTTTTCTCAGCTTTTTAATAAAACATGGCTACCTACCAGAGCAACTATTACATCATGTAGCTTTTATCTGAGATGCAGAACAATTCCTTAAAGTAATGTATAGTGTGCCCCAGTCAGACATATGAAAATTAGAAATTTGGAGAAAAAATCATCATGAAGCGAGGAAGAAATAGTAATAACTATTTATATATATAGATATATAGATAGATATAATAGGTAGAGAAAGGTTATCATTTAATATTTAAAATATTGTCAAGAAAAAAATCTTTGCCATTCTACGTTGCACCTTTTCTTTGTTCTTCTAGTAAGCACATAACTATCCTGTAAGTTTTTCATACTGAACAGAAGACGTTGGAACAGTAGAAATCTGGAGAAAAGCTTGCCTAATGGATTGTGTTTCTCACAATCTAGTCTTGTGGGCATTTATAGGTCACATCTGATGAGTCAGTGAAGAAATAGATGTGCGAGAAAGATGAGCCTTGAAGCAAGGTCTAATCCATTTTGTACCTTACTTCCTAGATTTCTCTTGGTGAGGCATCATGTAATCCTGGTTGAGCCACCTCACTCCTCGTTTACTTTTCCCTGTTTCTAGCAGAATTTCACTACATCTGTCATAACTAAACCTTGGGATGAATGCATAATAGCCAGCAAGATGTTATCTCACCTCTCTGTCAGCTTTCACATCTTCACTAGGTGGTTTGCTAGAAGTTTAGTTACTATTACCTCTTATTTGTTGAGTGGCCAGGAATGTGCTGGGCAGCTCACAAAACAAGACAACATTGTCCCTACTCCAACATATGTTGAGGCTATAAAAAAACCTTTGGAGACCTAGAGTTAGCACACTTACAAGTGTTTCTCTTTGAGCTGTCATAGAATATTAACCCCCCTCTGCTCCCCCCCCAGTTGCTGAGAGGTAGCCGATATTGGGGACATACTGGTCAGTTTCCCCTTTGGAGCAAGAATGGATGACATGGAATCAAATTTTTTCTGAGTGTGATTTGTTTATTTACAAAATGTAACCAAGTCCCATTTCCTCGAACAAACAGCACATAGTTAATTGAGTTCCCTTTTGCAGAAACCTCAGGGAAGGCATCGGGGCTTAAGGAGCAACTGTCTTGGGCCTCTGTCTCTCTCTAGAGTCCCACACAAATCTAAATTGCTTAACAAACAGTTTTCTCTCCCTGCCTAAGGGCTTGCTTACACATAGCTAAGCTATATTGATTGTAAATTCTCTATACTGGTGCATCTGTGGCTAGACTAGGGGGTTGCACCGATTTAACTATATTAGTCTAAACTAATGTATTTAAATGGATACAAAACTATGTGTAGACCAGCCTTTGGGCCCTGAGATTTACACCAGGGAAACCCCTCTAGCTCATAACGTCTACTCTAAGACATCAGGCCCCAATTGAGAGTCTGGGCCTCAATTTTCCTTTCCTGCAGCTGCTTTGCAGTACAAAAGAACCTCTGAGCTTTAGCTGCCAGACAAAGCAGAGTATCTTAACCCAAACAATCACCAGTGCCCCCTAATGGGCAAGTCATTAGCACTTTATGGCATACAAGAGCAAATGTGCCATGGAACTTAGACTACCACTCATCAGATCAATGGAAGCATGAGTTTGAAAGAAAAAAATACATGAATTACCCAAGTGCATGACAATGTAAGAAACAACCCTACTGAATGACATTACTATAACACACTGAGAAAATATGTATTCAGTAGCCTTGTAAGTCTGCATGTAAAAGCTTATATCCGACTGTATGACAAAAGGGGCGATGAGCATTGGGGGAGAGTGTGATCGAGTGGACTGGTCCTGTAATTGGTAGCCATAAACTTGTCCCATCTCTGCTACTGACGTACTACATGGCCAGTCATTTAATCCTTGTCTGTTTCTCATCTGTAAAAGGTGAGGTGCTTTTGTAAGTAAGGTTCCAGTTGTGCACCACTACTTAAGTTGCTGAGCACTTAAGCACTTCGGTCTCTCATCTATTTGCGGCTTCTCTCGTTAGGTTCACTCTATATGTGTAAAACAAACACATCTTTTCACATAGATGACTTTCTAATTTCTAAAAAGATTGGGTATTCCAGTTGCATCTCCTTAGAAAATTAGACTACTAAGCACAGATCAGCTGCTGTCACTCAAGGATAATTCTCATGCTGATATCCTCTGTGGATAAGGTTATTTCTGGTTCTATATCAAGCTGAAGCAGAATGTTATCAGCAACTGAATAAATAAGGTACACAAGTGAATGCTGAATAAGTTTAAGTGTAACCCATGTACAAAACTAGAAGGGAAACATGATTCTGTAAATTTTAAATTTGTCTCATTTTCTTTGTAATAGATATTGTTTAAATATACCTCTTGAGCTCTGCATGCCAGCATATGAAGGTTTGCATTATCCCTTGTAAACCTCCCATAAACTGCTTCTGCTAAATGATTTATTATAAATGATTCATGAAACCCAGTAAGAGAAAGCAGGCAAGGCAATCAGGCTAAGGAGGGCAGTAAAGGCTCCAGACATACCCTGAGTTTTTGATGATGGCTAGTTATCTTTTCTTCATGGGTATCTCTTTCCTTCCTTAATATGCGTAGAAAATAATTCAACTCCTGTTGAAGTCAATGACTGTCTTTCCATTGACTTTAATGGGAGCTGAATCTGGTTCTTAAGATTCTGCTTGTGTTGGTCACTTTCCCAATACTGTGCTGTTTGCTTCAAAACCTTTTCACTGGGAGTGGGGGTAGGGGAGAAATAAATCAGAGAATTTCTTAGCTGCAAAGTTTGAATCATGCACATTTCTAAAATGAACTAAAGTCCACATTTAAAATATTGTAAAAACCTGTATTCTCTTCTAAACTGTAGCTATTTCTTCAAGATGTGTTACAATTTTCAAAACTGCTTATGTTCTATTTTCAAAAGTGATTTAGGCTCTTGGGAGTTAAGTGTCATGAAAGTCAGTGGACTTTGGCTCCTAAATTGCTTAGGCACTTTTGAAAATTATACCTGCTTTCTCTTTAGTTTTTGTTCAATTTTTATATTTCTAGTTTTGTTTATTTTCTAATATTTGTTTATTTATTAACCAACCTAGTTATTTTATAAAGAAGTTCTTTGAAATCTGAGTGAGCTAAGTAGTTCAAAGTACCTAGAAGCAGATATGGTTGTCGTCGTTTTTTTATCAATGTGCACAGCTCTGAGGATAATTCATATTAATCTATTTATAATTATTTTGTCCACCCAAATAAAATCTGTGGATAGACAACCTGGGAGGATAAACCCAAGGAATTGAGGATGGATACTAGAAGACTGGGTATGCCACACATAGAGGGTATTCCGTGTCAAGTGTATAATGTCAGCATTGTGATGCATGCTTCATTCATCAAGATTCCATATAAATCTGCTTGTGCCACATACATAAAAAAATAGCAGTTTTCCTGCCATCTTCAGTCTCATCAGCTTCCCTGTGGACCATTTTCAGAGCTCCGTGGAAGGGGGGAAACTTAGGGTTACCATTTGTCTGTATTTCCCCAGACATGTCCGGCTTTTGTGTCTTTAAATAGCTGTCCGGGAGGAATTGGTAACAAGGTTAAAAGGTCTGGGATTTTTCCCCTCTCCTCCCTCCCATGCAGAGTGTGGCTGCTGATTGGGCGGCTGGGCCTGATTGAGCCGCTCCCATTGGCCTCCAGCAGCCAGAGCCCTCCCCTGCTCCCCCTGCTGCCTGCAGCGTGTTTTGCCTACACGTGGACATGGGCATGGTAAGGGGAGTCCCGGGGGGCAGTCAGGGAGCAGGGGGAGGGTTGGATGGGTCCCCGGCCTCCACCTGCCACCCCACCCCCATGGGTCCCTCCCCTCCCTGCCTGCCTCTCCCTTGCCTGCTTGTACTGCCAGAGCCGGCAGCAACTGCTGTCTCCTGCCCCCTTGTCCTAGTGCCCCCCCATCCACTAATGGCAAGACAGGCTGCCCTAATCCTCTGCCCCAGCCCTGAGCCCCCTCCTGTATCATGAACCCCTCATCCTCAGACCCAACCCTCATCCCCCCACACCCTAATCCTCTGCCCCAGCCCTGAACCCACTCCTGCATCATGAACCCCTCATCCTCAGACCCACAGCCCTCATCCTTGCACCCCCTCCTATCCCCAAACTCCCTCCCAAACCCCCTCCCCACACACCCCCTCCTGCCCTCATACTCCCTCCCAAAGCCTGCACCCCCTCCCTTTGCACCGTCTCCCACCCCCAAACTCCATCCCAGAGTCTGCACCCCTCATCCCCTCCTGCACACCCACCCCCTGCCCCAACCCGGAGCCTGCACCCAGTACCCAAACTCTATCCCAGAGCCTGCACCATGCACCCTAATCCCTAGCCCAGGACCTGCACCCCAGAGTTCCTCCCCCCACCCAACCCCCCTCCCAGAGCCTTAGGCAGGTGGGGAGGGGGCGGGTTCTGGGCACCACCAAAATTTCTACAACCCTGCCACCCATGCGAGTGGATAAGGGTCAAGGCAGTCAGGGGACAGGTAGAGTCCTAGGGGGGCAGTTAAGGTGGGGGAGTTCTCAGCAGGGGCAGTCAGGGGACAAGAAGCAGGTGGGGGTTGGGGATTCTGAGGGGGGCAGTCAGGGGGTGGGAAGTGGGAGGGAGTGGATGGGGGCAGGGTTAGGGGAAATATGGTAACCCTAGGGGAACTGTATGGTTCTGCATGGGAAGCATATACTGCAGCTTGAAGAGCTGGAGCACTGAAGCCACTTGGAGAGAACATGAAGGGCTTGCAAGGGAGAACATCAGCCAAAGCCCAGCAGAGCTGGAGCTCTGTTACTGCATGGTTTAAGAGCTCCAGAGGGCAGCCTTCACTCTGTGAAGCATCCTACTGCTGCTGTCCACTAAGATGGTGCCCTTGCTGCTTTTCCACTGCGTGCCCTCTGTTCCCCAGCTTATAGAATGAGTTTGCAATCAGTTCACATTGCTTCATAATTGATACAGAATCCTGTGCAGCTCTGTTGCATATACGAAGCCCTGAAGTACCTTAGATCTATTGTGCTCTATAGTGGACAGGGCCTTGCATATATAGATGGGGTTTTAGCTAAATGTGTATTTACAGAAGGGACTTGTTAACAACATAGCAGTTAAATGCTGATACAAGACTGACACATTTAATATATTTGTCTCTATTACATAAGGTTTCAAACAAAACAGAATATGCAACTAATTAACAAAATTTGAATGCTACAAAACAACATATGTTTGTGAAGGTCTCAACATGCTGATCTTTCTGTGCTCCAGTTAGGAAGTTTAATACTGCAGAAACCATGTTCATGAACATTAGTTCCAGTGTAGAATAGCTTTTGCGTTCAACAATCTTTGCATCCCTTATTACTCACTATTTTTACATAGGTTTTTATTCAAGCAAATGTCTGGGGAATGTACAGACATCATAGTACTATAAAGAATAATGGTGTATAGAGGTGAACAAGAATGTTGCTGATCAGTATCATGTGACCTAGATGGCAACTTGCTCATGGTATATAATGAATAGCAAATAATCAAATGGAAGACTAAATGACTGAGTTTTCTGCTGATAGATGTTTCTGGCTGAAAGGGTGGAAGACGAATTACACGTTAGCTTTTGATATTGCAGTATGTTTGACTGCTGTCAACATTTTGAACTGACTCTCTTTCTCAAACTTACATAAAGACTGGGTAAAGATTTTTTTCCCCCATACCACATGGTGGATTTACATTACAGGTCTGTCGCATCTTACGTGCATTTAACATGCGCGATTTCAACTTTATGCGGTCGGCAAAAACAAAACAAAAAAGAGAAATAACAATTTTAATAACTATACCTGTAGTGCGGACGATTTCGCCTGTCATTGAACTCAATGGAATTTTAGCTATATGCGGTTTTCGCTTTACGCGCTAACCCCCGCGTAAGATGAGACAGACCTGTAATTCTCATTACCACTAATGTGAATTAGTGCACTCATTTATGTTTATTTAGATTTATAAAAACTCCTATAGGTGCCTATCCCATGTGCCTGTTACATACATTTAAATACACAGGGCCAGTAGTCCTGCAATATAGAAAATGCTTGCTAATTCTGCCCTCAGGGATAAATACGGTATCTACCTGCAAATACAATGGTGAGAATAGAATAAATTCAAACCTGTAAGCCCACCCACGTCTCAAAAGCTAGGGAAAACAGATGGTCTTTGTGGTGTGCTTGGAGGGTTGAACAAATTTGGGGAGAATTTGGGAGAATGAATTGCAAAGTCCAGGAGCCCTCACAGAAAATGCCCTGCTGGCAGCTTCCTCTCTCATATCAAGGAACCTCCAGTTTGAATGCTCTGCTGATCTCCACTTCAGCACCATGTCTTGGGGGGAGAGAGGTGCTCTCTTAGTTAACCAGGTCCCAAGCTATATAGGGATAATGCCACCTAGAAATCTATTGGCATCTCAGTTCCAAGAACAGATGTGTAATGTGCTCCCTGGATTACATTTAATGGGCTGCCACATTCTGAGTGGTGTCTTTGCAAAGTCCCATGTAGACCATATTACAGTAGTCAAATTTTGAATACTTGTGTACTGATCACAATGTAAATTGAATTGGTCAGGGCCTCTCTTGTTTTCATAAAATTCATAGCTGAATGATTCACTTTAACTATAATAGAATGCTCCAGGAATGTACAGGTGTTCTTTAAAATAGCTTTTGATTTTTTTTTCTTTCTTTCCTAGAAAGAGCTTGGTCTTCTGTTTTATTTTTTTATTAATCAATGTTACTGACCTGGCTAATGCAAAATTTCTATACAGTTGTAAGCCCCACAATGGAATTAGTTTTGCATAAGTATGTTAATTACAGGTGTCATTTTGTATGGTGACTGATTCATTGTTTTTATTAGAACAACATTGTCAGGGGGAAGAAAATACTGCACTGGAGATTTGTGGTAAAAAATATGGTATGACTGTTTTTTAAAACAACAAAGGAAAAAATAATTAAGACCTCTATGTATGGATGTTATGATACGTGCTATAATTACATGTTCATCTTATACACTGAATTTATTGCACAGACCTTTCAAAATTCTCAGAAAAAATGCACAAAGTAAATGTACATTTACACAAGGGAGAGGTAATTCTTGGATTAGTCCTAAGTGGTGCACAGGATCTGGTCCAAAAGGCAAATATAGCTTAACTGCTTGGTAAGAGCAACGATAATGTAATTAAATTTAACATCGTTGAGGGGTTTGGGGTATTCCCCTCCTCCCTACAACAATAGAATTTAACTTCAAAAAGGGGAACTACACAAAAATGATGAGGCTACTTAAACAGAAATTAAAAGGTATACTCACAAGAATGAAACACCTGCAAGCTACATAGAAACTTTTTAAAAACACTGTAATAGAGGCTCAAACTAAATGTGTACCCCAAATTTAAAAAATGGTAAAAAGACCAAAAAATGACACCATGGCTAAACAATGTAGTAAAGAGGCAGTTAGAGGCAAGAAGACATCCTTTAAACATTGGAAGTCAAATCCTAGTTAGGAAAATAGAAAGGAACATAAACTCTGGCAGGTCAAGTATAAAAGTGTAATTAGGCAGGCCAAAAAATAATTTGAACAGTGGTTAACAGACACAAATACAAACAGTAAAAAAAAAAATTTATGTACATCTAGAAGCAGGAAGACTAACAATCAGTGGGACCACTATATGATGGAGGTGCTAAAGCAGCACTCAAGGAAGACAAGGCTGTTGCAGAGACACTAAACAAATTCTTTGCATTGGTCTTCACTGTGAGGATATGGAGGAGATCCCCACACCTGAGCCATTCTTTTTAGGTGACAAACCTGAGGAACTGTCCCAGATTGAGGTGTCAATAGAGGAGGTTTTGAAACAAATTGATAAATTAAACAGTAACCAGGATCAGATATTATTACCCAAGAGTTCTGAAAGAACTCAGATATGAAATTGCAGAACTATTACCTGTGGTATGCAGGGCTGTCCCTAGGGAGGTGCGGGGCCTGGGCCATAGATGCCCAGTTTCTATCTGCTGGGGGGTGCTCTCCCCCCGGCTCTGCCCAGGCCTTGCCCCCCTTCCACTCCTTCCCCCAAGGCCCTGCCCCACCTCTTCCCGCCCCTCCCCTGCTCCTGTTCTGCTCCCTCCCCTGAGCGTGCTGTGCTCTCACACCTCTCCCCTCCCCTCACACACACCCCAGTGCCGAGTCCAGATGCCGTGAAACAGCTGGTCAGCAGTACGCACTGGTAAGGAAGGAGAGGCAATGATTGGCGGGGCCCGCCTGCAGGCAGGAGGCGCTGGGGGGGAGGAGAACGTTGGTAGGGGGGTTCCTCCTCATACCCTCCCTCCACCCGCCTCCACCTCACCTCCCCAGCCGCCACCTCAGGAAGCGTGGGGCCATCCAAAGCACGGGGCCAGAGGCAGTCGTCCCGATTTGCTGTACCCTAAGGACGGCTCTGGTGGTATGTAACCTATCACTTAAATCAGCCCCTGTACCAGATGACTGGAGGATAGCTAATGTGATGCCTAGCAATTACAGGTTCATAAGCCTACCTTCAGTAGCAGGAAAATTGGCTGAAACTATTGTAAAGAGAGAATTATCAGACATGTAAATGAACATGCTATGTTGGGGAAGAGTCAACACAGCTTTTGTAAATGGAAACTATTCCTCACCAATCTATTAGAATTCTTTGAGGGTGTCAACAGACGTGGACAAGGGCGATCCAGTGGATATAGTGTACTCGGACTTCCAGAAAATCTTTGACAAGGTCTCTCACCAAAAGCTCTAAACCAAACTGAGCACTTGTGGGATAACAGGGAAGGTCCTTTCATGGATCAGTATCTGGTTAAAAGATAGGAAAGAAAAGGTAGGAATAAATGGTCAGTTTTTGCAATGGGAGAGGTAAAAAGTGGGGTTCCCCAAGGATCTGTACTGGGACCAGTGCTATTCAACATATTCATTAATGACCTGGAAAAAGGGGTAAACAGTGAGATGGCAAAGTTTTAAGAGATTCAGAATTACTCAAGATAGTTAAGTCCAAAGCAGACTGCAAAGAATTACAAAGGGAATCCCACAAAACAGAATGACTGGGCAACAAAATGGCAGATGAAATTCAATGTTGATAAATACAAAATAATGCACATTGCAAAACAATCCCAGCTACAGATACAAAGTACTAAATAGCTGTTACCACTCAAGAAAAAGATCTTGGAGTCATTGTGGATAGTTCTCTGAAAGCATGGGCTCAACGTGCAGTGGCAGTCAGAAAAAAGCTAACAATGTTAGGAACCATTAGGAAAGGGATAGATAATAATACAGACAATATGACAATGCCACCATATAAATCCATGGTACTCTCACACCTTGAATATTGCATGCAGTTTTGGTTGCCCCATCTAGAAAAAGATACGAGATTTTCCAAAGGTGCAGAGAAGGGTAACAAAAATGATTAGGATTATGGAACAGCTTCCATATAAGAAGAGTTTAAAATGACAAGTACTGTTCAGATTAAAAAAGAGATGACTAAGAAGGGATATGATAGAAATCATGAGCGTTGTGGAGAAAGTGAAAAAGGAAGTGTTATTTACCCCTTCATATCATAACACAAGCACCAGGGCTCACCCAATGAAATTAAGGCAGCAGGCTTAAAACAAACAAAAGGAAATACTTCCTCACACAAAACACAGTCAGTGCACGGAACTTGTTGCTAGGGGACGATGTGAGGGCCACAAATATAACTAGGTTCAAAAAAGAACTAGATAAGTTCATAGAGGATGGGTCCATCAATGACTATTTGTTGAGATGGTCAGGGATGGAACCCCATCTTCTGGATTTTCATTTGACTGCTAGAAACTGGGACTGGACAACAGGATGGATCACTTGATAATTGCCCTGGTCTGTTCATTCCCTCTGAAGCATCTGGCACTGGTCATTGTTGAAGACAGGATACTATGGTAGATGGACCACTGGTCTGACCATAAAAAATTATCATACTGGTTCTTACATATAGGAATATACCAAGGTTATTCAACTTTCTTAAACAGTGGTTTCCATTTATGCTGAGTTTTTCCACACTAGATAGTTGTGTATGAAGCTCTCATTTCAGAAGAGAGCAGTTGTTAAATATCATGAGTATGTTCGCTTTTATTTCAACTTGGTTTTGAAATAAAAGATGTGATAGTCTGGACATTACTGCTGGCTTTATAACAGCCCAAAAAAGGAAGAGCTTCATGCCATGTGGATTATAACTTATGCAAGCCATATCGCTTTGTTTCTCGCAGATCTCTTCAGGATATTCCTTTACAAGTCCCTTAGTGGTCTTTCTGCACTATATGTAAATTAGTCCTATTCAGAGAAGCATCTTTATAATAAATTTCTTATCTATCTAGATGTCCAATAGAAATCTTTTTCCCCTACTGAATCCTCATCAGAGACTCAACACCAATCAACAATTTAAAAAAAAGTAAGTATCTTCAGTGTTTTTTCAAGTGAGCTGCAATAACTGGTGGATCATGTGACTTTTACTGGGTAGGCAGTTTTACGTCACAGAATTCACAGCCACTTTCTCAGGAAAAGCCTTAGGTGGTGGCAAAAGGTACTGTTTGATTTCCTCTTTGCATTTCTTTCTTTTGGCAGGAATACATGGACTTTGATATCCCTTAAATACTGTGAGCCCAGCATAACAAGAGCTAAACTGTTGTGTAAAAGTTGGACCAAGAAACAGCAAAAATACACCCAGATTGAAAATAGTGTTATGGGACTGCTTTCTATCTAGCTCACTATTATCTGTAGGCTGGCATGAGTGGGAATAAAATTTTGTTGTCTTCCATCATGTAATAGCAACATAACTTATGTTAATGTAATAATTGTTGATTATGAGTGTCTCGCCTGACCTACTTGGTAGTTTCTAAATAAATTTGTATAATTAGAACTCAACACATACATTGTTTACAGCACACACTGTCTAGACACTAAACTATAGAAATAAATAATGTGTAATAACCACAACTGGCACATGATTTATTGATTTGACCCTCTCATGAGATGGGTCTTTGGCTAGCAAGGAATAAAGACAACTCTTTGGGCCCTGATGAAACCCCCAAGTGCTTAATGCCTTGGGAGCTACTTAACTGTCAGGCTTTGAGGTGGTCCCTTGTGGGGGAGGTGCCATGTCATAGATGGTGCATGACCTCTGGGGGGCCAGACAGGTTGGAACTCTTGTACTCTCTTTTTGTGCTCTGGGTGTTACCAACCTCGTCTCCTCTTCTGCCGTGAGTTGAATCAGGGGCTGAGGCCAGAGGCACAGATGAACTGTCGTACAGCTGCAACTCTGGTCCAGCATCTGGGAAGAAAAATGTGACTTATTGTGTCCCGTAACTTCCATAATGTGCTTGTGTGGTTTCCAAATAGAAAAGAAGTTCCCTGCTCCAGGGGGGTTTACAATGTAAATATAGACAGAGACAGACAGAGGGTAGAAGGCAGTGCTACAAAATAGTTTGTGTCTAATTTTAAATGGGACACACAAACTTTTCCCAAATTACTTCTCTGTATATAACTGATACTGTACTCATGACAGGAGCTGTTTTGTTTCTTTAAATATTAAACATGCCTGAGTGTTTTCCTTGGTCTACTTAAAAAAAATACAATAGTAAAATAACAAACCTTCAAATAATGTAGATAATCAAAAATAATTGACAAAAGCCAGAAAATTCAGAGTTAAGGCTAAAACTTTGCCTTGAATTATTCTTGCAGTATATGTGGTATAGCATTGTACAGAGACTGTAAAACACAGCTTCAACCAATGCACAGAGACTTACAATGTTTAATCACAACAGGGCAAATTTCCATCTTATGTACATTTTTAGCTTTTGATTGTTTAAACTAGACCTACCAAGTTGCTTATATGTAGGAATTTTTTGCCTTTAATTAGAATAAGTTCTTTTTGTGTGCATGGTCAAAAATCGAGGTATGAAAATCTGCCTTTGCTAAGGGCATGCAAAGTATTTATGGTGTCCTGTCAATTAAAGATTTACTTCAGAGCTTTTCAACGAATAAACCTTCGTCTCTCAATAGAAATAACGAGGATGAGACTGGCACTGTGAGAAATTAATGGAGAACCTGCCCTGTTTCATTGAAAAAACCCCACTCTGACAGGCTCGTGGCCAAGGTAGAGGCCAAATGAATAATAAGTTGATTGTTGTTAATTTTTCTATGGATTTCACCCATAGAAGGTAGAAAATTCATGAAAAACAAATATTCTGTTGTTCTGGAGTTTATCAAATTCCTTTTTGCCTAAATAGGGTTATTTCATCAGCACTGGAGGACAGGATTGTCTTAAAATAATGTGTTCTCCTGTACCATGCAGGAACCTACTGCTTGGTGAAGATGAAGAGGTGGGGTGGGAAAACAGCTACCCATTACTGACAGTTACCCACATTTATCCTACCCAATGAGGGCCTTTTACTGTGCAATTTTGCTTTAAATTTCACCCACCATCTGTTATCCTGAACTACAGCAGAGGAGAAGGTAGGATACCCGGATAATAGACACGTAAGCGAGAAGACCATATTGGCAAAAGCTGTGCAGTCTGACACTTGACAGAGAAATATCCGGTATACTTCAGGTGTGAATGAGCACTTCCCTACAGCATGGGGGTTGGGGTCATGCTTCTCCTCACTCCAAAAATATGTCCGAGTAACCATATTTTAAATTTAGATACCAAAAATGTCTGTAGATCATCTGAGTAATACATTTATTTATGTTCTTGGTACTGTAGCTTCAAACAGATATAGTTGTAGGATATATGGAATGTCAGTGTGTTACTTGTCTGGATGAAGGTGATCATGGTCTATCTAATAAATGCATACATACAAAAGGGCAAAGCATGCTAATATAACTTTTGGCCCTTCAAAGCATGTGTAGCTAACCATCTTATTTGAAGGGTTACAGGCTAAGACCCTCCCTACCCTTCAGCACTTCTGCGATATAAGGGCGGAAGTCACTGTGCCTCAAGTATGCTGATAAGAAATAAGCATATACATTTTTGTCCAAATTAATGTATGTTTGAAATGTCATCTTAATAAGAAATTATAATTAGCTAGTCATGTAACAGATTCTTCATTCCCAAGTCAGCTAGTCAGATGCTGTTGTGCAATCTTCGATTTGCTAATGCTGTATGTGTCTTGTCTTATCTTACAATATAGGAAATATTGGCTACTTCAACTGGAAATCATTCTGTAAGAAAATCTGCCTCTGTCTCAGCTGGCAGAAGTATGAATATGTGTGTGCCTCTGCACAAACCGTAGTGACACTGGATTATGCGTTAATGAGAGAGCTGCTTTTACCATATCACCTAGAAGTAAAAAGCCTTGAAAAATGCTGCTGCCTGCTTTTTTAATTATCCTCTAAGATGACTATCTCTGCTGGTGTCTGAGTCCCATCCACCTATTCCCAGTCATATCAAATAGTTATTTTTCTTTGACTTCCATATAGCTCTTCTAGATACTCTCTCCTTCTCTGTGTGTTAGTAGATGGATAAATGTATAGTCATGAGGAGAAGAAAAATTGCTTAGCCTGGGCTTTTAGGCACATTTCACATTTAAAAAAATACAATATACAAGGCCAGTAGCTTACTCAAACCCAGAAAATCACCAGCTAGAAAGATCAATAATACTATACTGCTTCCATACATGCCAGCCCTTAGCATACCTTACTAAAAATCTGGGCAAAAAGATGGTGCTTGCCATGGGATCTGAAGGTCAACAGAGTCAGACTGTTTCAGCCCAAGGTACGGAATGAATTTCAAAGCTGCAGGCTCCTCCCAAGGAATAATATTAGTAGCTTCTGCTCTTTCATAACAAGGGGGCTGTAGCTCAAACATTTCTGCTGATCTCAGCTGTAGTAATATGAAAGTCAGCCTCTTAAACAGACCAGTCCCAATCCACTTATGGCATAATAGGTTTAGACCTACAACTTACTCCACCTGGAAGCCAATAGACCTCCAGTCCCTGTCCGGGGTGCTGGAACAATTTGTATAGTGGGGATGCAGTGAACCCCGTATATAATGGAAACCACTTCAAGCTGGGGGTGTGGCAGCACCCCTAGTTCCAGGACATATGGTCCCTGATTCAGCAAGCAAGGGGAGCATTTGTTTAAGCATGTGAGTGGTCTGAAGAGAAATATGTACTTAAGTATTTTGTTGGATCAGGCTTCAATGCTGATGTTAAACCACTGGTGTCATACTGTTGGTGACATAGCGCACGTTCTTACCAAGCAAGTTGCCCCAGTTCACACTAGCTTCAGTTACTGGGCTGTTTTATAGTGTAGTCTCATATAAAGCATTTTGTGGTAGTCTAATTTTGAGCCAATAAAGGCATAAATTTTGGTGCCAAGGTCTGTGTCTTTAAAAGGTCACAATCTCCAGGCCAAGTGGCGCTTACAATTTGGAACCTGATAGAACTGCTGCTACCTCCTCTGAAAAGAACTGTTGGCTTTGGCATTATCTCTGGATATAATACCTAGTTCTTATATAGTGCTTTTCATCAGTAGACCTCAACAGATTTTATAAAGGAGGTCAGGATCATCCTCATTTTACATATGGGGAGACTGAGGCAAAAGGATGTGAAGTGCCTTGACCAAGGTCACACAGCAGGCCAACGTCAGAGCTGGGAATAGACTAAGGTCTCCTGAGTCCCATTGTGATGCCTTATCCATTAGCCCACATTGTTATCGCTAGCAAAGTGCCCAAATACTGTAATGCAAAACCAGCATGGTGAAATGTCTATTGCACCTTTGGTTCTGCACTTCACAGTTACTGTCCTTTATTTGGTTAATACAGTTCAATGACTCTGTTCACACCATGGCCCTGTGGTTCAAACACATGGAAAGATCATTGCGGAACTGCAAGTTGGAGGCGGATGATTGGCAATGATTTGCTTTGTCAGTTGAAGAAAATCCAAGTGCCTGCTGTGTGGACACTGCGCATAATTATTTCCCCATCAACTGACATATGTTTGCGAGAAAATACACTACTGCCTTATGCTAGTCGTTTTTAGGCATATCATGCCAATCAAACTTGGAGATGGTTTTTGTGTAGCATGTAATGTCAAAATATTGGATTTTTTTTTTCTTTTGAGGACTAACCTTCCCACATCCTTGAGTTGTCATTTTTTGAAGCTAATAGCACATGGCTTGAACCTGCAGCCAATAAGTGCCAGTGCTACAGATTTATTTTTTTAGATACAAAATGCTGTTGGTATTAGTATAACCGTGTTCACAACTTTATTTATTGGCTTTCCTATAATGCTCATCTCTGTAGCAGCAGAGCACCTCACAAATATTAATGAATTTCTCCCCATGTCATGTAGGCAGCACAGAGAGATGTGTCATGCACAAAACCACACAGGAATTAATGATAGAGCCAGAATTGAGCCCAGACTGCCGAAGATCCTGTCCAGTGCCTTAACCACATGACTGACTATCCTCTAACAACGTAATTTATTGTATCTAATTATCTAATTTTCCAATTAATGCTAACACACATTAAAATAACTTCCCATGAATCTAAAACAGAGAGAAAGAGAGATGGAGAGAAGCGGGCTTTCCAAATGGAGCAGATCTTATGGTACAAAGAATCTTATCTTCAGTGTGGAAGAGTATGTCATAGTTCAAACAGTAGTTATGAGCTTATGGCAGCAGTTACTTGAAGTTTCTGTGGCCTGTGTTATTCAGGTGGTCAGACCCACTAGACGATTATAATGGTCTCTTCTGGCCTTAAAAATCTATGATTCTATGAACCCCTGGCTGTAATCGTTTATGTAATAATCCAAGTACCCATTTGGGTTGGACCTGGATGCTGTAGTATGGTAATGCTAATTTTGATGGTTTCTTCACTGTAATGGCCAACTTCTTCGACCCAAGGGATTCTGCTGCTTATTTGTTTTTCTGAGCATTTCTGGAGATGTCACTGAGCAGCAAAGCAGTTAAAACAGAGAAAATAAGCAAATGCCACTTGAAGGAGTGAGACTTGGAATACTACAGAAAACTCATCAGATATTGGCTCTGCCATGTGTTGATTGCTTAGTTGATCTGTTTGTGTATCATATGGCAAGAGTTGTATTTGGCAGGTACAAGGATAGAGAAGAGAATGAAAGAAAGGAGAGTTTTCACTGAGGTATTGTCCAGCATGCAGAAACTTTTATAAGTTGCCTAAGCTGATGAAAATGATCAAAGGAAATTTCTTGGAATGACCATACTTTTCTCACATATCTTTGCTTTTATATAGGTTTTTATTAAAAACAAAAACAAATCAAACAAACAAAAATCCAACCTCTCAATTCTAGTAAACCTAAGGATTTTTAGCAAACACAAAACCAGGGAGACTGGTTAGATAAGTGAAACTTTTATAACCAGGAGGGAAATCTGAGATTTTAAGGTGACCAGACAAAGCTGCACATGACAAGCTGATATTCACAGAAGTATTTGGGTGTCTCTAATGTTCTTGAGGGGTAACAGGAAAAAAAGTATGAATGTTTGTGTAAAACCAGTACAGAAAGTTCTGACTGTTGCTGACATAGTTTTTATTCAAATATTTGCAAATACCATTTTTGCATTATTTAGCCAGCTCTACTTGATGTATCAATAGTAGGGATTTATGGACATCCTTTAGTCTCTGATTTTTTTAAAACAAAAAAAAGGCCTGGTAAATCTCCCCGTGTTTGAAATTAGACTTTTGATATTACAGAAAATTTGTAAATTGTGAGCTCTTTAATCATCAGGAAAGAAGGACCTTTTGAATTAAAGTGGAAATGATCAGGGAGTACAATAACCTGACTCACATTGAAGTTAAAGTCATAGCTTGCATGCTGGAAAAATACCTGCTAGTGTATCAGGGGTTTTCTTGCTGGCTCCTTTACTGTCAGCTGATCTAGCTTTAGCTTATCTCCAGAGCACCTATTCTGACTGAAACAATTGGAGAAAGTAGAGATCGAGATTCATTAGTTGCACTTTTCAGTCTGTTAAGGTTTTGTCACTAGATGCTGTCATGTTCCAAACTAATATTCCTGTTCTAAGTGGTACATAAACAGGCTGTAAGAATATGCTCTGAAGATGGTCTGCATAGTCTCAGTGCTGAAGAAAACTCATCTTTTTATTTTCTTTCATTAGAAATTTGAAAAATTCTCTTCAATCAGTATGAACTTAGATTGCAGAAAGGGGAAGTCGGCTCAGTGTTTTTTAGTGCTGTAAGTTAATTTAGTTTTACCTATATGGAAAAGACCTTTAGAATGTAATACAGATGAAACCAATAGAGTTCTGTAGAAATTATCCCTTAGACCTATAAAATGTAATTGAGAATTATCTCCTTTGTGTATGTTTATTTAGACATTTTATAGATTTCTGTAGTAGGGAAAAATTCACTATAAAATTCTTTGCCTTTAGGAACCATGTTATTCTGTATTACATTCTGTAGAACTTTTCATTAATGGTGTTACCTAAATTTTAAGTTTTATAGCCCAATCTTTAGTCCCTATTATGGCCTAGGTCCTGCAACTTGGGTTTTCACTAAGCCCCATTGAAACTAGTGGGGCTCTTTGGTGGCACAGTGATCTGCCTCTGCCTTGCCAGTGGCAGGATTGGGACCTATAAATCTTTCTGATATATAGGGCCCAAAATAGTACTCAAACTGGGTGAGTGGGAGGGATAGGGGAAGTTAAATCATCACCTCTTTGATCATAAAAGTGATGTGCCAAGTTAACAAAAGGCAGCACCTTAGGTGCAGTATTTCCTAAAACACACTATGCAGTGGAAGTTTATTTTTGTTGTTGTTGTTTTTAACATAATGGTAATTCAGGGGTCCACTCCCAGTCCTGGTCATGATCTTTTATTAAAGTCAGCTAGTGCTACTACTGTGGAGGCCAAGGATGAAATCTCAGCTTCATTGACATTGGTGACAAAACTCCACTTGATTTCTGAGAGGCCAGAATATTACCCCATCTACTTAAACAATGGAGAAAGTGTGCACCTTACATCATTTGAGTGCTTCCTCCTGCTACTTTAAAGTGCATTGTTGATTGTCTATGGAGGGGAGTAGCCCACAGTTAGAGAGGGATGTTAGTTACCATATAGATTTAGGGATAAAGACCAGTGGAGGGATCCATTAGTCCCCAAAAGGCATGCAGAGTACTTCCTTCTTCCTGTTGGATAAATACACTACTTTATTATCAGTGTTTATAATACTTGGACATGGGGCTGAATGCATCACTGTGGAAGATATATGTGAGGATGGTAGAGGTATTGCTAAGTCAGGTCTAGTTTTTGTTTGCAAAGTAGTCATCAGTAGTTGGGTGGCAGCAAAAGTGAGCGATTAGAACAGGCTAGTGCCTTTGGATGAAGATCATGGTAGAAAATGGACAGGTAGTTGGCTGGAAGTAAGACTGGACTTGCAGGTGGTTGGAAATGTAAAATTCTGAAAGTGTGATTAAATCAGAATAGGCTTAGGATACAAACCTTGCCTCTTAATGGAAACTTTCCTAGCCTCAGACCCTTTAAGGCCTTGCCCATTTCTTATGTAAGCTGCGGCAAGCATAGCAGAAAGGGGGATGACAGAGATTATGTAACACTTTAAAATGGACTTTCTTTCACTTTTGTTGTGAATTGAATTAGTGCTGGTGAATAGCGCACTTTCCTGTGTCCACTGCCCTGCCCACCACACACACACTGCTGTTGTCAAATTCAGAGTTAAACTCATCCAACACTATCATCCTCCTCCTGCTTCTACCTCCAAAACAAAGGCTACACAGTTCTACCAAGACTGTTTTTCCTTCTACAAAACAAGACAGTGTGATTCTACTAAGACTGCTGTTTTTCCCTGAAATAAACTGCAGTTTTTGAGCCCATTCCATGGGAAAATGTCAACAATTTATTGTGGGTTTTTTTTCTGTTGCCAAGCTCAACAATCAATGGGGCATTGAGTGAAGGAGGGTGGAAATTCATGATATCAGAAAGTGATTTGTGTATGGCCAGAAATATTCCTTGAAGTAAAATAGTTCAAAGTACTCGTCCGTTTGCCCATTTTCTCCCATAATTTAGATCTTCCTGGGGTATCTGGCCTAGGATAACGTCCGTGCAAATATCTCTCTGCTTTTAAATGTCCATACTTTTCATTTCATTCTACTCAATTTATGAAAACTGGGTGACCTTGGAATGTTTCAGTTTCTTCTCTAAGATCAGAATAAATATTTTGCAGAATAAAAAAATGGAAATATGTTTTTGTAGCCTTGACTTTTCAGTATATAACCTTAATGTGTCTTTACTAGTGCTTCTAAGAACTCCAGAACAGAATTGTTTGAAATGGCTTCATTTCCTGCATTACCTTTTGACATTTTGGGGGTTAATTGCTAATGAAGCTAGGTGTGTTATCAACAGGCATTTCTCCTTATTCATCTTCCATGTCTTATTTTCATGGTGATTTGTCAGAAAAGTTATTATTGACTGGATTTAAATTAAGTATACTGCACCTATCAAGCACTTTAGCCTCCCACAAATACAGACCATAACTTTAAAATGGAAAGACACATTTTTATGCTTGAATTTCTGCAAATAGATGAGTTATTATTCAAATTTGCAATATACAGGTTTTTCTGAGAAGAAGTTGTCAGCAAAAACTGAAATATAGGATATTTTGCACTTTTATTATACCCCTTTTTATCCAAAGATTTCTAATGCAGTTTAAACATTTGAGTGAGTTGTGTTTTCATACAAATACCGTAACCTGAAGTGCAGAGAAGTTAAGTGACTTGCCAGGATCAAAATCAGTAACAAAGCTGAGAATAGAACTCACGGTTCCTGACTTCTAGTTTTTCTGTTCCAACTACCTGATCTTAATCCCTCCAATCAAAATAACAAAATTGCATATTTTCATTCCAAGTACCGAACAAGGAAAGAACTCCCCCTCCCCCACAGTATTTTTGGAGTCTGTCTTGGCATTAATTCTCAAGTTTTCTTCCATTGATGACTCCATGCAAGCTCTATCCCTTCTTCTCCCTTGTGACTTTGAACACACAAGTCTGTGATTCAGCTTGGTTTGCTTTATTTGTAAAGCATTTTGCATGAAATATTCAGTCATCCATGAATAAGGCTTCAGCTTGGAATAGTCAGGGTGAAAAGCAGTAGAGTTCTGCCCCAGTCTAACCTTTTGCATATTCTATATTTTGCCTGAAGAAACTTTACATCTTGTTCTCCCAGGTTGCCAGGCATGTGAAAATTGGAAAGAAAGAATGGCCAGCTCGCCAAATTATAAATACTGAACTTTGCCAAAGCCAAAGTGGCACAGAATATGGCTGCCTGTTGTGAAGTATGGGAAATTAAAGTTCTCATTCTTGGTCCAAAGATTAGAACAACTGCATAAAATGAATATAACTTGAAGTTATTCTCATGTCAGATTGTAATATGAATGGAAATTATGCAGACTGAACCCAGACTCAGTGTTATTTAAAATTGTGCTCACTGAACCTGGAAAGCATTATTGGGACACCATCAAAACACTCCCTGGAATATCATCAAGTAACCTTGCAAATTTGAACGTTTGGGAAGCATTTAGACAGTGTAGAGCTTCAAAAATTTTCATGCATTATTTGCAAGTGAGCAATCTTTAATGGTGGAAAAGCTCAGTCAAGTGTAGTGAAATCAGAAGGCAGAGGTAGAACGGGAGTTGATTAATCATTCTGAAAAGGTGCAGTCACTGCATATACAGAAGAGAGAACTGGTTAGCTTTCAGGCTGTCCCCATCGAGATAGAAAAGGTAGTATTTTTTGGCTTTCTTCTGTATTAGCAGAGTAGTGTTACTTATGCCAAACCATGGTTTTCAAACTGTATCAGGGCCAGCTTCATATGCTAAACTTTACAACATCTATTTGGTCTCATCTAACACAAGTATTGTGAAGGAGTTTGTGGAAATGGGGGGGAGAGGCACTATTCATTTGAATGAGATGTGAAAAAACTGCTAGATTTTGAAGGTACATTTTAAATATGGACTGTGTAAAGAGGAGTAGTTCTTTCTTATTGGGTCATTTCTACTTTGCCAAACATTTTCTAGTTAGTTTTGAATATTCTAAGTAGCTACCCTAGTTGAAGTACTGGCAAGGTAGAACCAAGACTCCATTCACTTGCACATCGGGGGTGGAATATGCCATTCTCTGAGACTGCTCTCTCCTCCCTACATAGCTACCTCCCATCTGGTTAGCCAGTGCTAGGGAGTAAAGGGAAATGTAACATATCCCTTTACTTTCTTGTACAGCCACCAAAATGAGTCACAGTCTGGCCCAAACGTAACAGCACAGCCTTTTAATCCACATCATTTAGACTTTCATCTGTACTTGAAAAAAAGATATGTATGTAATGATTTATCCCAATCATGTTTCACCTGTTCCAGATGTTTCAAGTAATGGGTAGGTCCGTGTGCCAGGCACAGCAATGAGCATAATAGAAATGCCTGTAGACAGAGGTAGTAGGTTCATGCCTCAAGAGCAGAAATTACGAAACTTGAAAGGGGAGGTTCATGAAAGTGCACCCGCAGATGTTTGTTTTCTTCCCATAAGCTTCTTGTGCTCAGGAATAAGTGCAATAGACACTCAGGGTTAGAAAACATTGGCACCATTTGTAACTGGATCACTGCAGTAATGCCCTGGAGTATTACACCTCCATTACTCCTCATACAGGGCACTATCTTCAGTGAAGCAATTGAAGCAGTAACACATACTGAATGTGGCCCAAGGTTGAGTAAGTGATGCTTCCCCTGGGTGCCCTTATTTGAGTATTAAGCAATCTATCTGCAAGGGCTGTACGGCCAGTGAAGAGAGAGGCTCTTCGTTCAGAAGAGCAGGTGTAAATACAGAAATAGAGAAATATCTTTGTAGGCAGAGAGGATGCTACAAAAGGCGGATTCCAAGAGCAAACTCAGTTATAATTAGATTTATTACGGAAGCGCTTCAGAAAGTTTGAGGCTCCTAACTGGAATATTGAATACTATTTCTCATCTTCCAGGGAGAGGCTGCTTTTTGCTTAAATTCAGAAGCATAAGCCATGTTTTCCATATGATTACGTGCTGTGCAGAGAACCAGAAGTCAGTAAAATAGCATGAGACAACACAGTTTTTCCCATTAATTTTAATAAAATATATTCTCGCCACTGCTGCTCTCATGCAGTCAGTCCCCTTTTAATCTAAAAATGGAGAGAAGTAGGGAGCACTACAGGCTGAGAATAAAGAAAGGATTGTACTTGTGTGGCCCTGTAGCTGAAGAGCCATGTGAAACTGAAAGACAAACCTTGATAAAGGTGATATTTTTAGCTCAAGTTGACACTGTAATTAAGCATACTTTATTGCTGATGATTTACAATAAAGGCTTCTGGTAACTTGATAATAATTACAATTAAATATTTAATACCCTAGAGGTATACTACCAACTTCTCAAGAGACAAAGTAAACAAACATAGACTTTCTGTCCTCTGAAGACATTCATAGTGTAATTGGTGAAATAAATGATATAATAAGAGTAATGAATAGCGCAAAGGATGCAGATCCAAGATTAGAGGGACCCGATAATTAATTTTTAAAATTACTCATCTATGAATTCTGTGCATGCTTTAAGAGAGGCTGAATTATCATGGTGCCAAAAAAGAGAGCACTGCAGATAATTGTTAACATAATTTATTTTGGCCATAGCCTACATAACATAATGTTCACTAATATTATGACTATTAGGCTTCACCCACTAATAAAACTCTTTGGAAATGATTGTTGTTATGAATTAAAAAGGCATTTTTATAAATATCTGAGGCACCTGGGTGTTTGCTATGTTGTATGCCACTTTGTAGATTATGATATGCAAGGGAATGTACACTGCATTTGAGTATTCAAAAGCCTTGTAATAATTTCTTGCTGTCTTACTGCTTTTTGTCTTAGCACTGCATGCAAAGATTAATGCCATTTTGGGCTGGCGTTAGATGTAATGCTTAGTACCTTCCTGTGCATTTAGCAGTTGTCTCCTAATATCGATTCAGGCTATTGCAGTTTCCAAGTTAATTTTGTCCACAGTCTCCTTCTCTTTTCATTTTACTCAGAAGAATATGGTTGCGTCTCTTGTTAAACATATTCACCTAAAGAGATGGCAAAGATGAATTTGGGTACTTGTGGGTCTACTAGTATATTGTTCCTATTTGCTTACATATGTAGAAATCAAACAGTATCTGTTCATAGGCTCTCTACACATTATTGTCATCTCATTTACATTTTTGACTAACCACTTGGGATACCCACGGAATATCAGATTAATTCTCCATTTACATATCTCCATTTAGTAAACCCTTCAGGAAAACCTAATCATTTGGATTAACCCCCCCAAACTGTTGAGGGAAGTTAAAGACTGCTCATTGGAATGGATTTGGCTGCTAATTTCATTACGACCCTACATTGTCCTTGAAATAACCTTGGCAAGCTCTCTCGCTCTCGCGCTCTATGTGTGTGTGTGTGTGTGTGTGTGTGTGTGTGTGTGTGTGTATACATACACTCTTTAATGGCTTCGGGGTTTGGTGGGTATCAAGTCACATGATCAAAAATTGTACTCAGAGTGTATACAAATGAGTGATATATATTTTCCAATAGTCAATGATACTAGCCCATATGGGTGAATGGGTGAAAATACATATTCTGGAAAATTGTGATGCATATCAGACTTTCTCCTATACTATGTGGGTGCTTCACAGCTAAAAATAGACTCGGTTCAGAGAAAGGTACCTTTGCATTCTATTCTGTGTTGGATAAAAGTGAATATAGATATGTTGATAGCAAGTTATGAACACAATGTACTAAACCACAATTTGTCCTCTTGCTTGGACAAACTTGACCAACTAAGGCCCTAATTCAGCAAATCACTCAAACATGTGCTTAACATTTTTGTGGGTTTTTTTTAAAATAAAATTTAAAATATTGAATCAAAGTTATTTTGAACAAAAAAAAAATCAAACATTTTGTTTCAATTTGACCAAACTGAAGCAAATTCATGAAACATTTGTGTTGCCAAACCTGCTATTTTTAAAATATGTTTTGTACAAAAAACTTCACTCACCTCTCTTGCTAGGTTGATGAGGGGAATGGCAAGAAAGCCTATCTTACAAGAGAAGGTTTAAAAAAAAACTTGGCTTGTCTAAGCCTACAAAATGAAGGCTGAGAAGAGGATATTTGTGCTCTCTATAAATCTATGGGGGTGGTGGGGGGAAGGGGGCTAAGCAACAGGGAGGGAAAAGATCTATTTAAACTAAAGAACAATGTTGGCACAAGGACAAATGGATATAAACTGACCATGAATAAATTTAGGCTGAAAATTAGAAGATGGTTTCTAACCATCAGAGGAGTGAGGTTCTGGAGCAGTCTCCCAATA
Source organism: Chrysemys picta bellii (assembly GCF_011386835.1). Taxonomy (NCBI): domain Eukaryota; kingdom Metazoa; phylum Chordata; order Testudines; family Emydidae; genus Chrysemys; species Chrysemys picta. The sequence continues at coordinate 52,315,051 of NC_088794.1, read as the reverse complement.
GATGTAGTGGGTACAAACAACCTGACTAGTTTTAAAATGGAATTTGCACAATTTATTAATGAGATTGTATGATGGAGTGGCTTGTGATATCAGGGGTCCAGACTCAATGACCCAGGAGTTCCCTTCTAGTCCTAGTAACTTTCCTGGGTTGGGACCTCAGTCCCGAAAGATTCTGAATGCAGTTCAGATATTATTTCTTTATACAACCGCAGGCCATGTATGATCAGAGCACAATCCACATTTGCTAAAAGTCAATCTTTTAGATTTGAGTTAGTTCTTTCCTTTAATTTGGTCAACCTATTTTTTTAAAATCACCTCCTGTTTAATGATTAATGAGGCAGCCTATTTCGGTAATCTTTGAGATGAACCAAAATAATGTTTTTCATTTTTAATTTAAAAGCAGCTCACTGGAGAAGAACATTCCCTCACAGAGTATTTAAATTTTTGACTCTTTCAGGCAGAAAGAGGGAATAAATGACGAAAATGTCATCAAGTTTTCACATACAAATCCATTTATTTATCTTCATTATAAGTTAACTTATCTAGTCTGTTTCAATTATAAATGTACATACATTTACATATATCACTGTAGTAGCTCAGTAACTCCCCAAACTGTATTAAGAATAACAATAATCAAAATGTTCTCTGCCTCCAGAAGTAACTTCAAAGGTAGCAGATTGCCGCTTCCTTCCCCTGCCCTGCCCCATACTCCCTTCCCAAATAATTCATCTTATCCTGAAGCTTGTAAGATACTTTCTTGTATGCTTCTGAACTGGCCAAGGATAATATCCATCCTTACACTTATTAACGTGAGACTGCAAGCTACTGATAATACAGGACAAAGGATGCCAGCATGTAATGTCATGGAGCCAAATTCTTCAGTCCTTACTAGGGCCAAACACCCAGTGACCACAGTGAATGTTTTGCCTGAGTGAAGAGTGTAGGGTTTAGACATTGGACTGTAAACTATGTACAGAACATATTTAACTGTATTTTAACTCTATAATACTTACAGTATATTGTCAGTAAACACATGCACAGAAGAGGCAATGCAGTGAACTGGAAATGTATGAACAAAGATACATCATACTAAATGTTGAATCATAGAAATCTAGAGCTGGGCTAGATGAAACATCATCTAGTTCATCCCCCTATGCTGAGGCAGGACCAAGTATACCTGTCAGGTGTTTTTCTAACCTGTTTGCAAAAACCTTCAGTGATGTGGATTCCATAATCTCCTTTGGTAACCTATTCCAGCAGAACAGATTCCCAAAGCTCCTCCCATTTTTATCCTAGCTAACATCATTTAGAGTATTTCTCCCATCAAAACCTGTTATCCCATTAAAGAGGAGCTGTGACATTTCGGAGATCACCCAAACCAGTAATGGGTTCTGTCACAACCTGCCTTATAATCTTGGGGTGCCTTAATGCTGTGCTACTATGGCTCAGATCCCTGACACCAATAGCCTGCCCACAAGCATGGGGTCTCTCCCTGGCTTCCTCCAGCCTAGTTACTCGTTGCAGGGTTACATCAACAGACCTTCCAGTCCTGAGTCTCCCCAAATCCACCCTCCTGATTTCTTATTGACCAGGCACTTGGACTGTTCCCCTCTGGTTCGCCACCCTCAAAGGTGTGAAGCCTCTTCCCCCCACCCCCACTGTTATCAGCTCATTCTCCACACAGTTTGCAGACCAGAGATCTGCTTGGGATAAAAATAAACAAAGGGTTTGCTTAATAGAAAAAACACAAATTCAAAGATGAAATGGCTAGGGAAGCAAATGTATACAAAATACACAGAAAATAAACGTAAAGACGTAGCCTCAGGCTTTACACTTCTATATGGAATACAGTCCCTTTTCTAATATAAGTTACCTATTGCCTTTGAACAATTTCCCACACTACACTTCAGCGCTTCAACTACAGCTTCCCGCTTGCAGGCTGCTCCTTAGTTTCTAAATGAAAACTTCAGTTTCAAGTCTCCTTTTTAAAAGTTTTTTTCCCTTCTTGTTCCCCCCTCACCCCCTCAGACTATGGTGACTCATGATAATTCTGATTGGGGAAAATCCCTAATTGTCTCAATGTCTTTCTATTAATTTTGTGGTCCACCACTGTCCTTTCCGGGACAGATTAATAGATGAGTACTTGAAGCTGGTTTCATGTAAATAATTTGCTTGAGAGGTATCCCCTACCTGCCTGATTGCTTCACTGCCCTGTTGTGAAGTGATGGTAAAGTTACACCATAGTTACAGTTTACAATTGTCTGTATATACACATACATAACCCTGGTCTGTATACATGTCTGATAATGACCACATTCAGAACATCAAGCTTTCATAAAAGACCTTGCTCAATATGTTTCTGTAGGACAGTAACACTGTACACTATCAGTTGATTTAACTGCTTATTTGGGGGGTTTAACCCTTCTGTTCTCCACTTGGGATGTCTGGATTCTGATTGTCCCAGAACCATTTTAGAATTAGAGCTTCCAATAGAATTTACGGATGGGTCCACTTTAAAATTTTATTTGATTATTAATAGTATTTGTATTGCAGCTTGGGAGCCCTAGTCATAGACCAGGATCCCATTATATTGCGTGCTTTAAAAACACAGAATAGAAAGCCCCTGCTGGTACAATTTTTTTTTTTTTTTGGTACCGTTACTCACAACAAAACACATGGATGGGGAAAATACTTCACACAACATTCTTCAGTTTCAAAAATCTTTTGGATTAGTGTGAGAGTAGAAGTTCAGGTCAGTTCATAGTTTAAAAGCCAGTTCATCCATTGCTATTTATAAGCCCCTAAAATAAAATGACATTTCATTTGAAAATTTGTTAAAATTACTATCTCTATGATAGGTGTTTTGACCATTTCTCACACAATTTTACAACTACAGCTGTGCACTATGTGTGTGCATTTGCACCCACATGGTGTCTACCACCTGATTTACTACTTGCAAATGCAGTTTGCATGTACACGTTCTCTTTTGCAGACACACATAGCTGTGCTTTAAAAGTGTGGTTGCAAATTTAGAACCCAATCATTCAAACGCTCACTAGTGGCCCACTGTTTACTATCATGAATAGTTTCACTGAAGCCAAATGTATTGCTCATGGTAACGAGCACTAGTTCTGGTTTGCAGGATTAGGCCTTTAAACAGTGCAATGAGACTCCTTTGAAAGTAGATTTAAAAGCGGAGACATCCAGGTTTACAACTCTAGGGAAAAAACAACTAAAACATCAGACACTCCATTTAAAACTTTGAACAAAGTAAGGCTCATGTCTTTGATCCACATACTGGAGGGTCATGTCTTTGATCCATATACTGATCTTCCGCTAATACTAATAGAGATTCTGTATGTGGATTGAGGGCAGCATAGGGCCTTTCTGATAGGAAACATCTAATGTCTCTTTAGAGACATTTCCATTGCTTTTGCTCTGATTAAAAAAATAACTCAGGCATTTGTTTCCAAACAACTACTACCCTTCCTTCACCAAATTCATCTTAAAGGACAAACAGGAGAATTCCTGCTTCGGTTAGTCATTGGATCTCAGTATATAAACAAAAATGATAGGCCAAATTATTCCCTGTTGTAATTTTAGTGGAGTTCAGTTATATCAGGGATTGAGTCATCCCTGAATGTCCTATTTTAGTTTGAACGTTGTATTTAGTTGAAGTACAAATCAAGAGGATAACCATAATTAAAAATGAGAACATCAAAAAGCTTTTGAAATTTTTAAAACCTAATTAAACATTTAGAAATGCAGTATAGAAACAAGGCTACAAAAGACAAATTTGATTGTTTCTGCTGCTTGATGGAACATTTTAAAGCTTGTGTAACTGAATGACTAATGAATTATTTGTAAATGCAACAAAAGAAACAAAGGAACTATATACTCAGTGTTCCATATTTATGTTAAATGGCCCCTCTCTCTGAGGGGGAAAAGATTGTGCCAATATATTTTTGTGAGCAGCGCAGTGCGAAGGACAGTTTATACACCATCCTGCTCTGAGTACTGAAGAATTAAAGCACTTTTTTTTTATTCACCTGCAAAACTGAGGATTGGAAAATAATTGCAGTTGTACAGCGAAGATGCAGACTTCTACTACAGACCTTAGTTCTTTTAGAAACTCCCATTTATTAAGAAAATGGGAGAACTATCAAGAATAGTGGAATTTTGCACCAAATAATCTTTATAACCAAGCTTCTCACCAACATAATCCACTTGCCCCCAAGGAAGATCAGATCTTCACCATGAGGTATGACCCCTTCAGGAGCTTTGTGGGTTGAGTAGCAGCCTCAAGAGCTCTCCCTTCTGTATACTGGCTTCAGGGGATTGATTTCTCTTCCCTCCATCTGCTTGGCACAACCAATAGGATCAGACCACCATTATGTTTGCCCATTTCTCTGTGCCTTTGTTTCATCTGATGTATTGCCTTTACTGGTATGATTGGCTTTTATTCATTGACTGCTTGTTGGCCTGCTTGACTGCCGTCTTAATTGTGATTTCATCTTAACCAGCTCTTACCCCCATGCAACCAACATTGTTTGCTGGCTGTTAATCACTGGCCACCTGCTCCATTTCATTTTCCAATTCCACTTTCCCTTTTCATTATTTCCCCATCTCTTCTCTCCTCCCTCTTTCTCCACTCTCCCTCTGTACTCGCTGTTTCCCTGTTCAGGCTTCCACTCCAACTATTGTACCCTTACTCTCTTGCTTTAATAGCGCATGCCTCAACTCCTTAGCAGCAGCAATTACTTCCCATGTCTTTTCCCCACTCCCTCTGTCCCATCTCCAACACACACAGAAACTCATATTCCATAGATAGCGCTCCAACAAACTGATTGCAGTTCATGCTATCTCTTACTTGCCCTCCCACCTCCCCTTGAAACCTGAGTTTCCACCTCTATCTTGACCCTTCCTATATGATGGTATCTCCTCCTCCCATACGTCATCTTCTCTTGGCAACACTCGTCTGATGCTTTTCCATGCCTGCTACTTCTGATCCTTGCCCTCCTTGCCCTCCCATTTCTTCAGCTCCTTTGAAGTACACTTCTCTGCCTCTTCTCTTCCATCTCTCTCCATCATCTGGATTCCTCTTCCCTTTTCCTCTCTAAATTTGACTTCTGTCTGACCTCTTTCTCTCCTCCACTTTCTACCTCTTGTATCCGGGGTGACATGAAACTCCTTGGTGAGGACTTCTCTATTCCCACTGTTTCCTGCTCCTCTTCCTTACCTCCTGATTTGACCTTTGGCTCTGGATTGACTCCACTACACACAATGCCAGGTTATGCCCTAGACCTAGTTTTTATCTGCTCTGTCTCTGATCTCTCCATCCAGTCACCACCTCACCACTATCAGCACTGTTTGCTTCCCTTGGCACCTGTCCCATCTTGTACTGTCTCTGTGATCTTCAAGCCACCAACTAGTCTGATGCTCTCTGCCCCCTTCAAGGAGGCCTATAAACCCTTATTTGCTTACCTCCACCCCAATAACTTACCTAAAAGATGTATATTTTAAAAATAAGTCCATAATGAATCATGAAACTAACTCAACATGCCCCTAACTCAGAAGGGAGACAGTGTGGCCTAGAGAATAGAATACTAGACTGGGGTAATGAAACATGGGTTCTACTCCTGGCTGTGCCACTTACCTGCTGGGTGACATTTGACAGTCACCTTACCCCTCTATACCTCAGTTCCCCATCTGCATAATGGGACTAATACTGACCTTTGTAAATTGCACTGAGATCTACTGATACACAATCTCATATAGCATTTTTATTAATAATAATAATTCTTCTTTAGTGAATGGCCCAGTCTTTCATGCCTGTCACCCACTTACGCATGAGAGAATGAGATACATTTTTTCCCATCAAGTCTTTCTCCTGCCATCCAGCACTATGCTCATTCCCATTACTAGTGTGTTCACAACAAGAAGGCATATTTCTTAGTACCTTCATTTGATAAATTTGACAGGAGCAAGAAAAATCAGTCCAATATGAAAGTGTGATGGAGCTAAAATCTCTGCAGCCACATATGCTCGGTGAGGTTGGCACAGCATATGTTTGCCACAGTTGGAAGCTATTTGAACCAACAACCCACAAAACCAAAGAATATTTACTGAGGTATCTGAATATCTTTACCATTATCCAGAGATATGGTTCATTTAGTCTGTGTGATGACAGCACTGCTCATATTTTTATAAGTGGCTGCCACGAGAGTGTCATAAACACGGTGGTTAAAATCCTGGCTGTATTGAACTTAACCGCAAAACTCCCTCTGACTTCAATTCTACCCTAAGTATCAGGTCTGCATGTGCTTACAGTCAGCCCCCTGGGGAGAGAATAAGTGAGTGATCCAAACGTCATAGATCTGTAGTCAAGTTTCTTAATGCACTATGGGAAGGCGCTCAGATACTGTGGTGATGAGGGCAGTGTAGGAACCCATATAGAACAGAATGGGAATTGAGGAATATATTCATGTGTTTTCCCCTTTAAACAAAAATGCTTTCATTGCCACAACCAACGGAGGAATCAGCACCACTGAAGGCAAGAAATCTGGAACACGAAGATGGAAGTAGAAACACAGATTCCCTCACATTTTACCATGTTTGTCCAAAGTAATAGATTCCATTTACGTTGAAAACATGTTACTTGTACAGCCTTACTTGCAGCTAATTTTGAGCATTACAGACACAAATTGAGGTTTAGATCAGAAGCCACAGCCAGGCTGAAGATAGGAAGAATAAACTGAAGTCACTTACGGGTTAAGAACATCCATTTTAACAATACAGGCAAAATTCTGCCCTCGATTGCTCCTGCACAACCCCTCTGAAGTCAGCCTGGCCCCACAGCTGAATACCACGCTGCTCAATGCTGCTTGCCGGAAAGTTGCTTTTGAACTAGCCTCCAAAGAGCTTTCTAACTTTCATTTGATTTGTGAGGCACCATACGAATTTTTCTTTTAAAAAAATATATTATTTTTTCATTACATACTGTGTAAGTCATTTTTCTCTGATAAAACCTGCTCTGTAATAACCTTGCTTTTCTGGTCCTTGGTTATATCACATATCATCAAATTATAAATCCTTCTTTGCTTTGTAAGGAACAATAGAAATCTCTCCTTTTTAACAGTCCTCCCAGGAAGAGAAACACGAATGTATTTATCAGGTTTTGCTGCCTAATCAGTGCCAAATTGTGAAGAAAGAAAGAAATGAGTTTTTCCTTATTAAGAAACTATATCAAACTCATAGGCTGTAATTTTAATTGGGATTGAATACATTCATGTTTAATATTCCTTACATATTTAATAGATCTTACAGTGGAGGTGGCGGCATACATCATTCACCAATTTCCCTTGGAATACCACCAAATAGTACGAGGTAACTCTATTGGAAACAAAGTGGTGTAACCTATTACTAGCGTCACAAGAGATCCTCTTTATAACGTTGTCAATAATTTATCTTACCACTCTCAGTACGTTATCTACTCTGTATCTTTCACATTATTTGTCTCTGAAAATGGCATGCAAATCATTTTCTTGGTGTCTATGGGTTATAAAAATGTAAAAGCGCCTTAAAAATTATGAACATTTATTTAACTAACGAAGCTGTACTGGTTTCTTGGGTACCTAATGTTTCTTTTCTTTCACTTAAATGGTGCCTTAGGGCATATTTTCCCTAAGGAATGGAATACATCTCTTAGGTAAAAACATACTTATTTTAAAGAAATATTCTGACTACAGTAGAAGGGCATCGGAAACTAAATCATCACATACGATCCAGAAGGCAGATTTCAAATATGTGGCTTAAACAAAGGATTGTTAGCTGTTATGTGGAAGTATTGATCTATTCTGTGCTTCCATACTCCAAATAGCACCTTATAATGGAGCTGTACCATTTTGACATTAGATAACTGGAGGTCCAGAAGGGGGCAGTATTTGTAAACAAGGAGTCTAATCTTGTGGTCCTTACACAGGAAAAATTCTCATTGTGGTCTATTGGAGTTAGGTCTTAATAAGGATCACAGGGCCAGACTCAAGGGGTTTTAGGTCAAGAGGTCTAATTTGGGGCCAAAACGTTTAACACCTTATCATACTAGTGAAGCATTACTGACCTGTTATTAATGCTGAGTTCCTAATTGTAGGTTGTGACGGAGTAGGGAGTAGTGACCTGGGAATGTTGCATGGGAGTTTTACTGGTACTGTCTGCATTAGTGCTGGATGGTGGTAGGATATCAGGGTGTGACTTCACTTGAGGGATGATACTGAGCATGTAACCTGAGCCCAGGAGGGGGTTGGGGCCCGGTGACACCTTCTGCCCCGGAAACTGGACAAAGACTGGAGGAGGGGCCGGGGTGTGTGGCTGGGTGAGATGGCTCGAGGGGGTTTCAGTTTGGGAGCTGGCTGGGGAAATGGAGGGAAGCGCAGCACCGGGGTCTGGGCTCCCTACCCCCCCAAGATGGACCTGACTGAGGGGGTCCTGTTTTCTGAATCTACAAGCTCTGTTTTGGACTGTTCCTCTCATCTAATAAACCTTCTGTTTTACTGGCTGGCTGAGAGTCACAGTGAATTGCAGGAAGTGGGGGGTGCAGGGCCCTGACTCCCCCACACTCCATGACATAAATCAAGGGATTACTTATGTCAATGCACAGCACCCTATGTAAGGGGTTCACCTTAAAAAATTCAGACACAGAAATAAAGACTAGATCAGGTCAAAAAATTATTCTAATTCATAGATGTGATAAGTGCCATGGAGCAGCCTCCTGAAATGTGGATCTAATAGGCATATTATTTCCCCTATCTGCGCACTCAGGAAATTACAATATTGTTAGTAGATAAGCTGAAAAGATAAACTATAGAGATGAATTTACAAAGCAACCCAATGTTAAGGCTGCAAAGTCAAGCTTATAGAATGTAGAAAATGCTCAGAATACATTTTGCCCATCTTAATTCAGCCCTCTTGTGTGTATGCATTATGATAGTCTTAAATTACATGATACGTTTAATTCTGCAGCATCCTTGCAACATTTATTGCACATGATGGATGGTGAATAGGGTGACTAGATGTCCCGATTTTATAGGGACAGTCCTGATTTGGGGGTCTTTTTCTTATATAGGCTCCTATTACCCCCCACCCCGATTTTTCACATTTGCTGTCTGGTCACCCTAACAGTGAATGAGATAGCAAGAAGAGAAAGGATGTATATTGTCACAAGAATGTTTTCCTGTTTTTCAGGCACTGGGCTGTGCCACAGGAGATAGGGTTGTTTTTTGATTTGGTGGTGGTCAAGATTCTATTATAATGCATAAATACCAGGGAGCTGAATGAAAGTTCCATGGGCTGCCTTATATTTGCATTTCCTAACTTTTTAGTGCATAACTGTGCAGCCTTAACATTCTTTTAATAGAGGGTTTGTATGTCGTATATCATAGGAGTGAATATGTATAGCTATAAATATATAAATAATACACACATATATATTATTTATTATTATAAGCAGAGCTGGTAGCACTGCCTTCTAATAAAGTTGTCCATTTCCCCTTATAAGTCCCTGTTTTAAGTTGCTGGTAACTTTGCCAAACTATAGTCATGTGGGCTGAAATTTACCATCCCTGGTGTCTGCTGCAGGCTAAATTGTTCAGGAAAAATCCACTCCAAATGGTTTAGCTGTTTCTCAGAATGATACAGAAAAAATGTGTTGTTTTGCTCATATTAAAAAATTCCAGCAATAGTTTCACTGAAAAGCTCTAGTGACACCATGCTTTATAGCAGAGATCTCATATTTGGCACCTTTTCGTCAGGGATGTGCCTTTGAAAAACTACAGTTCATATATGTGCAGCAGAGACTTACTAGATTTTAGTAACTAACCTCCATGAAGGTTCCATCTGCACTGGGCATGCTCCAGCATGGGGCTTAGCAGGACTTTCCCTGCAATTGCAGCTCTGGTCTGCTGTGGGTTGTGAGGATTCTGGGGAATTGAATGGAGAAGGGAGCCTGTCTCTCTTCGGTTCAGAATGGCCCTCCTGCTGGGCCCAGGCAGCCTGGAGGAGGAAGCTACAGGATTCAAAATGCAAAGAGGAAGAGAGCTGAATAAGAAGAAAGTTGTGTGGAGGGGAGCAGATTGGAATTGAAGGCTGGCAAGGGAGGATCAGGGAATGGACTGGCTGGCAAGGAGACTGGGAATGGGTCTGGGAGCAAGAGGTGGAGATGTGGTCTGGGACTGATAGGGCGACTGGTATTGGCTGGACTAAAATACTGGGAAAGGGAGATTGAGATTGGGTGAGGAGCCGGGGAGGGACTGAAAATGGCTGGGCGAGGAGACTAGGACTGGTGAGGAGAGGGGAGAAAGATTTGATAAGGAGCTGGGGTATGGGAGAGAACTGGCACTATCTGGGCAAAGAGACTGGTACAAGGAGCTGTAAAATGGGGCATACTGCCCCCTCACTGGCTGGGTGGTTGTGAAAATAAATTCATATTTGTGAAGCACTCAGAGAAAATAATAATGAGCACCAGAGAAAAGCCCATGAAGAAATTAATAATTCTGTCTTCAGAGCCGGGTTTGAACAGTGGGCAGTAAATAATGCAAGGGGTCACCTTTTTGAATAGGGAGAAAACAAAATATTGAATTGTTTATTAAGTGAGAACTGCCCATTCTGTGAACTGAATGAGGAAGGGTCTCTGTGGAAAAAATAGTATGTGATCCTGAAATTAAAGAGTGTATCATACTACATACACAGAATAGGGCTGAGTTAAGGTTGTATCAGTGTGTGTGTGTGTGTGAGAGAGAGAGAGAGAGAGAGAGTTCCTAGGTTTTTATAAAAGCAAACTGAAAACACAGAAATTGCTTCATCAGCAGGGTTGGAATCTTTAGTTCCATACTTGAGCTAATGGAGTAACAGGTAGGAAATGCAGAATTAAGGTTGCCTGTGCAATCTAACCTTTGAGTGCTTGACTTTGCTACCTTAATAATGTTCTTTTTATGTAGTCTTTGGGGATAATATAGACACATACAGACTCACACATGTCCATAGAGTATTTTTATATAAACAGAATTTAAACAAAATTATCTCCAGTGCTGTAAATATTTCTATCTGTTATCAATGCTAATTTACTTAACAATTCTCATACAAAACTAATTGGCCTCTTTCCTTTTGGGGTTGATTCAGCCAAAAAAATACAGCACAAAGCCATCAAAGCAAATTTTTCGGGGCTTTGGCAGCCTGTGAGGGCTTCTATGCAGCATAATCCAGCAAGACTATTTTAAATTGTGCCCTTAGTGAGTTTAGATTTTTTTTTAATGAAAAATATAATTAAATTTAAAAAATGATTATTACATTGTGGAAAAACAAATAAAAACCAACCAACCACACACATCCACAACTCTGCAACCTAAGTCCTGGGTGAAAGGGACAGAAGTTTCATTCTCTTTGTGCTCTAGTGACCTTCCTTCCCATGCACCGCTATTACATGCTGTCCTAGGTCTTTTGCATTTATTTCTATGCTTAGATGATAGACTGCCCAGCTGTGTTACAAAACAGCACAGGAAGTCTCTATTCTGTAGGTAAACAATTACAAAAGTCTCAAATGGTCCAGTCTTTTTTGTTGAAAAAGCTGTGGTTGTCTGTTAGAGGTTTTTCTATCTAGAATGGTTTAGCTATTTTAGATTTTTAGTCAATACAACATGAGAAGCACAAATTGCTAGTCTGCTCAGCTCTGAACAATACAATAGAAGCTAAAAACTGTTTCGCTTGGAAAAATTAGTAGTAACATCTGTTCTTTGGATAATTTCAGTATAAACCTCCATTATACACATTCTTAATATAACACAGTTTACAGTCAAATAGATAATCAAATTGTTTATTCTCAAAAACCCAATTCAGAATTTTGCTGTTTCTCATCCAGACACATTTGTTCCAACATGGATTTTCAATAATACAAGTCTTCTTGTAGAAATAGGGTTGTTTACAGAGAGTTTTCTCACTATATATTGGATGTGTTATGGATTTTATGGGGAATGAAAAGTTTTACCCTCTTGTTTTTGAGCTCATTTAGTTTCCTCTCTTGTCTCTAGTTATTTGGATTTTCTGAGAACAGAGGATTGGATCCAAACCCCAGTGAAGTCAGTGGAAAGGATCCCATTGACTTCAGCTGGCTGTGGGTCAGGCCCTAATACCTTAATTTAAGTGGAGGCAAAATCAGGCTGCACTTTGAGAGCGCTGATGCCTTGGAGAGTTCATAATCCAATTAGACAAAAAAAAGCATATCATTCCCACCTATTTTACACATGGGGAATTGAGGCCCAGAAAAAATGATCTCCAAGTGAGTCTGTGGCTGAGCGAGAAATTGAACTCCGATCTCCTGAGTCCCTACCAACTGCCCTGCCCACAAAACCTGTGTTCAGTGGTTAAGTTTCTCTTCTGCCCTGGCAACATTTTTTCTTCTGTATGTCTTGTTTTTTGTTCTCTGGGGTTGTAGACCATAAATTGTAGTAGGTGTGTTTTTTTGGAACTCCACTGACTCCCAACAACATATACTCACCTGCAAGATCAACAAGTGCCATGCATCCCTTATCCTATGCAGGCCGAGCCAAATACCTCATTCTAAAAAATAAAAGTGAAGAAAAAATCCAGTCCATAGTGTTGGGTGTTTCTAATTCACAGCTTCACACTGTCTTGTGCCACCAGGAATAGACAATGCACAAATTCATTGGGTATGTCTACACTGCAATCAGAGGTGCAATTGCAACACTTGTAGACAAACCCAACCTAGCTTTGATCTAGCTAGCTCAAAAAACAATGGCAGTGAAGCTGCATTGAGTAAATACCCAGGGTTCTGATCAGGCTTGTTCAGCCATGTTGAAGCCCTGCTGCCATGGTTTCCCTACTATTGGTACATGGTTTCACTACTAACGGTACTCACGCTAGCTAGAGTAAAGCTAGCTCAGGTATGTCTACACATGCTGCAATTGCAATGTAGACATACCCATCATCTCCATTGAGAATGTATTCTTCTGTTAGTTCCTTTTCTGCAGACATGCTATTAAATTTAAACAGACTTTGTGGCCTATGGAAAGCAGGAATTATTAGTTTGCTCCTCATCCTCTTGTTCTCATCCCTTAGTTATCTTTAGCCGCTGCACAAACTTTTGAGTTCTCCCTGAAACCATATTCCATCATCGTCTGATTCTTCTAACTGAAGCCTGGTTATCCCTGTGATGGGTTGGATCACAGAAACCCCCTTGGGAGCTGCCACCCGATCTGCAAAGACTAACTCTGCTCCTGTTTTCCCTGCCAGCTCAGGACTCCAGCACACTGTCTTGTGGAGCCAGACACTCCCGTCTGCTCCAACACAGACCCAGGCTCTGAGTCACTTGCCCTGAAGCTGCAAGTTTACCTGAAAACAGCTCACAGAAGTGTGCTTGTCTTTAGCACTCAGATGCCCAACTCCCAATGAGGTCTAAACCCAGATAAATCCGTTTTACCCTGCATAAAGCTTATGCAGGGCAAACTCATAAATTGTTCACCCTCTATAACACTGATAGAGAGATGTGCACAGTTGTTTGCTCCTTCGGGTATTAATACATACTCTGAGTAAATTACTAAATTAAAAAGTGATTTTATTAAATACAGAAAACAGGATTTAAGTGGTTCCAAGTAGTAATGACAGAACAAAGTAAGTCACAAAGCAAAATAAAATAAAATGCGCAAATCTATGCCTAATTTAACTGAATACAGATAATCTCACCCTCAGAGATGCTTCAGTAAGTTTTTTCTCAGACTGCACACCTTCCAGGCCTGGGCACAATTCTTTCCCCCGGTACAGCTCTTGTTGCAGCTCAGGTGATAGCTAGGAGATTCTTCATGATGGCTCCTCTCTCCCTTTGTTCTCTTCCACCCCTTTATATATCTTTTGCATAAGGCGGGAACCCTTTGTCCCTCTGGGTTTCTACCCCCCCTCATTGGAAAAGCACCAGGTTAAAGATGGATTCCAGTTCAGGTGACATGATCACATGTCACTGCAAGACTTCATTGCCCACTTGCCAGCACACACATATACAGGAAGACTAACAGGTAAACACAGCCATCTGCAGACAATGGTCCTTGTTAATGGGAGTCATCAAGATTCCAAACCATCATTAATGGCCCACACTTTACATAATGACAATAGGCCCTCAGAGTTATGTTTTATATTTCTAGTTTTAGATACAAGAGTGGTACATTTCTACAAATAGGATGCAGGAGTACTTGTGGCACCTTAGAGACTAACAAATTTATTAGAGCATAAGCTTTCGTGGACTACAGCCCACTTCTTCGGATGCATATAGAGTGGAATAAATATTGAGGAGATATATATACTCACATACGGAGAGCATAAACAGGTGGGAGTTGTCTTACCAACTCTGAGAGGCCAATTAAGTAAGAGGAAAAAAAACTTTTAAAGTGATAATTAAGATAGCCCAGTACAGACAGTTTGATAAGAAGTGTGAGAATACTTACAAGGGGAGATAGATTCAATGTTTGTAATGGCTCAGCCATTCCCAGTCCTTATTCAATCCTGAGTTGATTGTGTCTAGTTTGCATATCAATTCCAGCTCAGCAGTCTCTCGTTGGAATCAGTTTTTGAAGTTTTTCTGTTGTAAGATAGCCACCCGCAGGTCTGACGTTGAATGACCAGACAGGTTAAAGTGTTCTCCCACTGGTTTTTGAGTATTATGATTCCTGATGTCAGATTTGTGTCCATTAATTCTTTTGTGTAGAGACTGTCCGGTTTGGCCAATGTACATGGCAGAGGGGCATTGCTGGCACATGATGGCATATATCACATTGGTAGATGTGCAGGTGAACGAGCCCCTGATGGTTTGGCTGACGTGATTAGGTCCTATGATGATGTCACTTGAATAGATATGTGGACAGAGTTGGCATCAGGCTTTGTTACAAGGATAGGTTCCTGGGTCAGTGGTTTTGTTCAGTGATGTGTGGTTGCTGGTGAGTATTTGCTTTAGGTTGGGGGGTTGTCTGTAAGCGAGGACAGGTCTGTCTCCCAAGATCTGTGAGAGTAAAGGATCATCTTTCAGGATAGGTTGTAGATCTCTGATGATGCGCTGGAGAGGTTTTAGTTGGGGGCTGAAGGTGACAGCTAGTGGTGTTCTGTTATTTTCCTTGTTGGGCCTGTCTTGTAGGAGGTGACTTCTGGGTACTCGTCTGGCTCTGTCAATCTGTTTTTTCACTTCAGCAGGTGGGTATTGTAGTTTTAAGAATGCTTGATAGAGATCTTGTAGGTGCTTGTCTCTATCTGAGGGATTGGAGCAAATGCGGTTATATCTTAGAGCTTGGCTGTAGACAATGGATCGTGTGGTGTGTCCTGGATGGAAGCTGGAGGCATGTAGGTAAGTGTAGAGGTCAGTAGGTTTCCGGTATAGGGTGGTATTTATGTGACCATCGCTTATTAGCACAGTAGTGTCCAGGAAATGGACCTCTTGTGTGGATTGATCTAGGCTGAGGTTGATGGTGGGATGGAAATTATTGAAATCATGGTGCAATTCCTCAAGGGCTTTTTTTCCATGGGTCCAGATGATGAAGATGTCATCAATGTAGCGCAAGTAGAGTAGGGGCGTTAGGGGACGAGAGCTAAGGAAGCGTTGTTCTAAGTCAGCCATAAAAATGTTGGCATATTGTGGGGCCATGCGGGTACCCATAGCAGTGCCACTGACTTGAAGGTATATATTGTCCCCAAATGTGAAATAGTTGTGGGTGGGGACAATATATAGGAAATAGGAATTTCACCATGATTTCAATAATTTCCAGGAGAGAGGTGCCGAGGCCAAATTTAGGCTGCTAGGTAAGAGATTAAAATCCAGGCCCTCCATGGTAGAATTCTCTGAAATGCGTCTAGTTCTACATGCAGGACCAGTTAGACAGACAGAACTGTAGGGTCTCAATGCGTGGATGGAGATGGTGTGTAGAGAGGAGGGGTTTATTCATAGATTCATAGATTCTAGGACTGGAAGGGACCTCGAGAGGTCATCAAGTCCAGTCCCCTGCCCGCATGGCAGGACCAAATACTGTCTAGACCATCCCTGATAGACATTTATCTAACCTACTCTTAAATATCTCCAGAGATGGAGATTCCACAACCTCCCTAGGCAATTTATTCCAGTGTTTAACCACCCTGACAGTTAGGAACTTTTTCCTAATGTCCAACCTAGACCTCCCTTGCTGCAGTTTAAACCCATTGCTTCTGGTTCTATCCTTAGAGGCTAAGGTGAACAAGTTTTCTCCCTCCTCCTTATGACACCCTTTTAAATACCTGAAAACTGCTATCATGTCCCCTCTCAGTCTTCTCTTTTCCAAACTAAACAAACCCAATTCTTTCAGCCTTCCTTCATAGGTCATGTTCTCAAGACCTTTAATCATTCTTGTTGCTCTTCTCTGGACCCGCTCCAATTTCTCCACATCTTTTTTAAAATGCGGTGCCCAGAACTGGACACAATACTCCAGTTGAGGCCTAACCAGAGCAGAGTAGAGAAGAAGAATGACTTCTCGTGTCTTGCTCACAACACACCTGTTAATACATCCCAGAATCATGTTTGCTTTTTTTGCAACAGCATCACACTGTTGACTCATATTTAGCTTGTGGTCCACTATAACCCCTAGATCCCTTTCTGCCGTACTCCTTCCTAGACAGTCTCTTCCCATTCTGTATGTGTGAAACTGATTTTTCCTTCCTAGGTGGAGCACTTTGCATTTGTCTTTGTTAAACTTCATCCATTTGTCCAGATCATTTTGA